>NC_081295.1:18795378-19098409 GCF_030435805.1 Mustela lutreola | reverse complement strand
TCTCTCTCTCTCTCTCTCTGTCAAATAAATAAAATCTTAAAAAAAAACAAAAACAAAACCCTTCTCCTTTGACCCCATTCTACCTCTTGGACTAGCATTCAAATATTTTATTCCTTTTTCCAAATTTATCAGAAGTGCAACATGCATTCTCATTTGCTTGAGAATGCAAATGAAATCTGACATCTGCTTCATTACTTGATTGAAATTGCCTATCGTTCCTCCTAAGGTCACAAGCAACTTCTAAGCGACCAAATATCCAAAGGATATTTTTCAGTCTACCTGTGGAAGGCAACTTGGTTTAAATACTGTTGTTGACTTCCTGCTTCTTAAAACTCTACTCCCTTGGCCCCCGTGCTACCGCACCTTCCTGGTTTCCCTTATATTTCTGTGAGTCTTCCTTTTGCCTGTTTTCTCTGCACAACCATTCAATATTGCCCAGATGTATAGGGCTTTATCTCACCATTTTCCATCTATGTTCTGTTCCTTTGTGGTTTTATCTACCCATGTAGTGCAAGTGTTATATGTTTGCTAATAGCTTCCAGATTTTACACTGAAGACTGAGACTCTTATGCTGAACTATAGGTTGGATAACTCCATGAGAATACACAACAAAACTTGAAATTCCACATGTCCAAAGCTGAAATTATCACTTATCTCTTGAATTTTTTTCCTATTCTTGTATTTTCTATTTCATTTTTATGGGATTGCCATTCAAACAAATGTTTAATCTAAAAACCTGGGTGTCACTCTTCACTGCTGCCTTCCTCAACCCACACGTGTGATCAATGAATTTAAATCTTGGTGATTTTACTTCTAAAATATATCCTTTATTACCCCAATTGCTAGTATTAATACTAAAGTTCTAGTATAAATACTAAGGCTCCCCATCTAGGAAGACTCCTACAGGGTGTGCTAACCTCCTCAACCATCTCATTGACATTCTTCTCACCTTCCACTACCCCCTGGAGTTAGAGCTACAATATCTATCTCTTTAATGGTTCCCTCTCTCCTCACAGTGAAGACCGAGCTCCTTTGCATGGAACAGAGCCCCTTGACCATCTCTATGCCTTCACCCCTTGCCACTAAATCTCATACCTTTAATTTTTTACCACTCCATCTCAAACTTTATATTTCAGGAAATTCAAAATGCTTGTAGTTTCCCACACAGCATTCAATTTCTTGCCTTCATATTTACGTAAGCTGTCTCCATTCCTATCTCTTATCTTCCCCTCACCCTAGCCAACACCCCCTACTGCCTAGCTTCTACTCATCCTTTGAGAATGAGCTCATCGTAATCTCCAAAAGCTTTTCTGAGGGTAACACCCTCCTTTCCACCCCAGGGTAGTTGAACTTCTCTCCTCCAAGACCTCAGATGTGTTATATATATCTCCCTCTGTGTACTCATCCTCAGTCTTCAGCATCATACCTGACAGTAACTGGCTCCCATGGATATTTGTTGAATGAATGAGTGTGGAGTAACAGGTTGGCTTCCTGCTGACTGGACTTTTAGCATTGTATCAGTCTAAGATATGATGTCATTTCTTTCCATTGTAGAGGAGGCAGAGAGGAATATGACAAATGATTTTTATTACATTTCCTTTTAACAGTTCAGCCTCATGATTTTGTTTGAAATGTTATAGACTTGCAGAATACCAAATGCATACAGATCTAAATGTGGCCATCAAGTTACGTTTCAAAAGCAATAATTTTAAAATAGCTCCCATTGTGGAAACTGTGTGACAAGCTTCCTCTAAGAGAGGACACAGTCGGAGACTGCCTATAGTTTTCATGTCCTTCTGTTACACATTTTCCATAGGCGACACCAACGATTAGGACAAGTTTCCCATGTGTCTGCTTTCTCTCTGGTCCCAGTATAGAGGTGGTAATTGATGTGAAACTTGGTTAAAGTTGGTTACCAAAGAGGAGAGAAGGAAAATCTAAAAGCATGGGAACCATCCTTCCAATAATCAAGAGATAACACAGTGCGTTTTTACACTATTTTAGCATTTTTCAACTCCAGAAAAAAAAACAGTGCTTCCTGTAACTCACAAGTCAGCGCCTGGGCTTTGTCTCACAGGAAGCATCTGGGCGCTGCAGGTCAGAGGCGAGGAAGGTTACAACGGGCAGGTTTCACAGGCAGTGATTAAGAGTGTGGAAACTGGAAGTTTCCGGGAATAGGATGTGAATACTTTTTAAGACAAGAGCAAAGAAGGATAGACAACAGAAGAACTATCGGAAAATATCTGAAAAAGAAACTCAGAGGCTTCAAGAAATAAAAACAAAATAAGCCAGATAATTACTACCCACTGTGTTCAAAAAGGGAAAAATTAAGAGAAAGAGTTTTTAACTTAAAAAAAAAAAATATTGACAGAAGGAATGCAGCAGTGACCGTGGAGGACGCATCTAACATCCTTTGAGAGATGCCCGGAACAAAGCAATACTGAAAGGGAGAATAATAGCAGTTTTTGTCAAAAAGTTTTCTGATTTTATAGACAAGAAAGTCTTTAGTTCTGTACCTGCATAATACTTCCTTTGTTAAATCTTACGTTACATATTACTAATGTTCATTTAAACTTTAAAAATAAAGAATTTTAGGGTACCTGGGTGGCTCAGTGGGTTAAGCTGCTGCCTTCGGCTCAGGTCATGATTTCAGGGTCCTGGGATCGAGTCCCGCATCAGGCTCTCTGCTCAGCAGGGAGCCTGCTTCCCCCTCTCTCTCTCTGCTTGCCTCTCTGCCTACTTGTGACTTTTCTGTCAAATAAATAAATATATCTTTTTAAAAATAGAATAAAATAAAAGAATTTTTAAATTGTCTTAAATATTTGATTCTAGATAAGATACAGCTCATTCCATTCTTCCACCTATACTGGTTTCTTTTCTAATTTTGCAGTATTAGCATTTTGAGATTTATATTCCATTTTCATCCACTGGATATCCTCCAGTCAAAGCACCTCGTGAAATCCAACCTCAAAACTCTCCAGACTCGTGGATCCCTTCAGCTTCCAGAAGGACTCAGCATGCCCTTCGTTTTCCATGCCCTTCCTCCGAAGGCATTTGACTCAGTCATTCAGATGCCATAAGTTTCTTAAATAACAGTTTCTAAAGACTCAAGTCTTTTTGTAATAGAATAAAGCTTATACAATTAGGCAATTATAGGTAGAGTCATTAGCTTTGTCCCTCTGATAAATGAAAAAAAATAGAAAAAATAAATGCGGACATATTTTTTTTAAGATTTTATTTGTTTATTTAACAGACAGAGCTCACAAGTAGGAAGAGAGGCAGACGGGGGGGGGGGGGGGGGGGAAGCAGTCTCGCCGCTGAGCAGAGAGCCTGATGCAGGGCTCGATCCCAGAACCCTGAGAGCATGACCTGAGCGGAAGGCAGAAGCTTTAACCCACTGAGCCACCCAGGTGCCCCACACATATTATTTTAGATTAAATGCAAGTGAGTTCAGCATAAGCTTGAAAAGTTCATTATATGGGGTTGGCTTATACTTTGCCATAACACCATACATATGTACCACTAATAAAAGCTGTATCTTTAGATATTTAGACAATATCTTTAAAATTTAGTATCATCAAGTCATTTTATATACTTGGAAGCCAAAGCCCTCCATAAACAATGTATAATTCACAAATATTTTAGGCCTAGAATCGGGGAAAAAAGCACGGTACTGAAAAAGTTAAATTTATTGCTACATGGCGGAATCCTAAATTCATCCACTTATTATGCAAAACAGTGATCTTTTCATTTCTAAACTATAAACACACCTGTAAATGTTACAAATATAACATCCTATTGATGACTAAATCAGCTTACTCTATCATGAAACCTTTACTCAAGGCTGTTTTTCATGAGCTATAGAGAAAAAGAGCAAAAGATAGAAGAAAAAGCATCAGTACTTTATATTTCATTTGGCTTAAGGTTTTCTTTTTGTTTTAGGATGTCCCCAGGCAGTAATTTCATTAATGTTCATGTAGGGTATTCCTACCAATCCAGTAAGAAATTCTTCTGATAATGTTTGTTCATAGCAGTTGAAAGAAAAACTAAGGTACCAGGAAAAAACAAAACATTCCCTGCCAAACAGGAAAATAGGATCTGGAAAATCTGAGCAGAAGTGTAGAAAAAAACAGCCTATTCCTCTGTATTTTGCTTGTTCAACATCCTTTTTGATAGGGACAGAATCTGGCTTCTTGGTACAGGATGATATGGTATGTATATTACTTACCCATTACTGGTTACAAATTACCCCTCAATGACCATAAAAAAGAAATAATATCTGATGCAGTTTCTGGGAAGTCAGGGACCTGACAGCCATTTAGGCAATGGTTCTAGCTCAGGGGGTCTCATGAGGTTGCACTCAAGCTAGGGTGACCAACACTCCCAGTTTGCCCATGACAGAGGAGTTTCCCAGGAAACACTATGTCAGTGCTAAAACTGAAAAAGTCCCTGGAAAACCTAGGCAGTGGGTTCCCATAAATCGAGTGTCATTTGGGGCTTTAATCTCTAGGGATGACTGGGTTTGGAGGATCCACTTCCAAGTTTACTCACATGATTGTTGGCAGGAGGTTTCAGTTCTTTACTGTGTAAACCTATCTACAGAGCAAGCTTATAACATGGTTCCCCTCAGAGACGGTGAGGCGACACCGCATTTTATGGCCTAACCTCCAAGGCATACAACCTAACTTCTGCTTTAGTCTATTCATTAGAACTGAGACACTAAACTCAGATCACACTAGAGAGCAGGAGACATAGAAGGTCGTGCATACCAGGAAACAAGGATCATTTTAGTTTTGTGTACCCAATAAAGGGCAGTGCCTACCTTGAAGAGCCCAAAAGATGTTTGTGGAATGAGTTGCATTGCGGTCGACGGGCTTCCAGCTTTTACACTACCCAGTGTTAGAACCATCACTCCTCTCTTGTCAACTGCATCCCGAAGCCCAAGGGCACAGACATCCACAAAAGCACCCACCTCTGACCACCATGAACCACTAAACGGATCACCTGCTGGCCATGACCTGAAACTACCTCTTATCAACCACAAGCATATTTTCATTTAATGGAATTCATTTTTCTCTTCCTTTTTTTTTAATTGATTAATCAAATCCATAATAACTGCTTTAAGTTGGTAAGAATCACTCTGTTTAAACAGTTTTTTCTTCAAAGATAGGGAATTGGGGAATAAATAGTATTTATCACATTTTGTTTTCCTTTAAAAGATAATCATAATCCCTGATGTAACTTTTTTCCCACTTTAGGCCAGACAGTTGTGATAATGATTTGAATCAGGTTTGGAAAAGAAATAATTATTTTTGCTGGCATAAGCCTTTGAAGTATAATTGGGTTTCCCTGCTGGGAAAAAAATCTGTCAGCTGTTATGAGGCTTTCTCGGTTCTCAAACTACAAATGTAAATACTGAGACCTTTGCAACACCAGTGAGTGATCCCGGTGTCCAGTAGCTGGAATAGGTAGAAATAGCCCAGCTATTGGCAAATGCTACAACCATAATATTGTGTCTCCAGAATCCACAACTTTTCCAAGGCTTCCTGGTCCTTGGATACACCTCAACATTCTGAAACATTCTGTGATTCCAGCTGCTGAGATGGTTTATATCTAAGGAAATATTCTCGTTAAATTCAGGTTGTTTTTCTATCTGTGATCTCAGAGCAGTTGACATTTGACCTGTGGTGGGAAAGAGCAAGATATTTTATACAAAGGACAACCCGCCCCCCACCCCATTTGTCAGAGGCTTAGTAATAGTGGAGAGCTCCAATGTGATTTCATCTGCTATCTAGTTTGGCTTTCTTCCCATAAGCACTCAGACATGGTAAATGACATCATCAGAAACAGGGTAAATACTTTCAGAATGGACAAGCTTATTAATGCTCACATCAACGTGGATAAAATGAAACTAAATTTGCAAAACTCCTTATCCTAAGAGAGCAAACATATGTAATATTTAACTTTGGAACATCAGGAAGGTTTCTAAGATTTTTTTAAGAGGATTTTTCTTTTTCTTTTCTTTTAAAAGACTTTAAGATCACAAGGAGTCAGAGAGGCCGGCAGAGAGAGAGAGGGAAGCAGGCTGCCCTGCCCACCGAACAGAGAGCCAGATGCAGGGCTCTATCCAGGACCCTGGGACCGTGACCTGAGCTGAAGGCAGAGGCTTAACCCACTGAGCCACCCAGATGCCCCAAGAGGATTTTTCTTTCTCTAAGCGAGATGTTTGTTACTATTTCTCATAATTTAATTGTCCTTTATTTCTAAACTTTAAATTTTGTCTTTTGTCCTTTTAAAAATTGATTAAGATAGTGGGATATCATTGTTCAAATTAGATGTGGCATGCAACGAAAATAATAATGAAACAAATGACTCATGACATAACATTCAGGTTCTGTAACCATATTACAAATATATGAGAAGCATCTCTCTTTTTAACTTTTTAAAAAGCCTCTTAAGAAGTATCTCCCTTTATAATATTTTTAGAAGACTCTAACACTTTCTTACTCTCTCCCTCTGTCCCCCAACAAGGCCTATACACAGAGGGAACTAAGTAATGATTATTGTTAATGATGATGATCGGAATTAGCCACTTTTCAAAATTTTTAATAAAAATCATCCTTTTCCTCAACCTTAATTCATCTATTCATTGTAAAAACTGTTAGAAAATGTAAATAAACACAAGGACGAAAATGTGAAATACTCCTAACCTCACTTCCCCAGAAAATCACTGTTACATTTGGAGATTGTCCTTATCTCTCTTCTCCCTCTAACTTGTAAAACTTAAAAATAAAATATCATGTGTCTGTCTATACTTTTATAACCATCTAAAATGTTTTATGTTGGTATCTTCAAGAATATCTTCTCATCATTGAAACAGCAGATATGCTCCAGTGCCTCGCGGGGAGCACTTACACAAGTGCTCCATAAAAATGAATCAGTGAGTGAAGGAGCAGACAAGTGAATTTGTAATGAACGTACCAAGACCTATCTTTGTGGAAAGCTGAATGATTGCTTTCATAAAGTGTTTTTGGCAAAAACAATGATCGATAATAGGACTCACTTTTTGGCATTTTTTTTAGCACACTGCTAACCTGAGGAGATAGGTTTCGCCCTTTACCACCACCACATCAGTGATCTCTGAGACACTGAACAAGCTGCCCAAGTTTTGAAGCTAAGTTTCAGACTCAGACCTGACTGAATTGAAAAACACGTAGCTCTCTCCACCATAACACACTGCCTTTCAAATATGGCGCATACACTGAAGTGAAGCTTTGTCAAAAGGACGTCCCCACCACCTACAATACAAGGAATTGCATAATGACAAGAAGCCTGGTGGTAGAGTACAGCTGTTACCATCCATCGGGGGGGGGGGGGCTGTTTCATACTGGTACCGTCGGGGCCATTGAAATCACAGACACATTCACTCAGAAGAAAATGAGTGGATTTTCTTTTTCTTTTTGAGAAGGCTTTTTACAATAATCCACTTAATCCCATGGCTGATTTGCCATTGAAATCTGAGGCACAACGTCCTTTACCAGGAATTTCCTAACTTTGAAAAAATTTAAATTAGCCAATAAGATTTTTATTATTGCTCCTTCCTTAACTTAAAAAAAAAAAAAAAAAGCATGTGTGTATGAGTGTGTGTGTGTGTGTGTGTGTGTGTGTGTTTGGATCGGAAGGGTGGGGATGGAAGGGGGAAGCACATGGATTCTTTCAGCAAGATGAGTATCATTTCACCTCTGAGAAGAATTATGGCATATCCAATAAAAACAAAGAAAATTGGATGACTTAGTTGTAGTGAAAGATAATTTATTTTTTCAAAAAAGGAGGATTTGGAATACATGTTGTTATATACTTATAAAAACCTATGGAATACACAACACCCAAGGTTAACCCTAATATAAACTATGAACTGTGGGTAACAGTGATACGTCCGTTTCATCCGTTGTAACATATGTACTATTCTGATGGGGGATGTGGATAAGAGGGGAAGCTGTGTGTGTTTGGGGGCAAGAGGCATATGGGAACTCTATATTCTACTCAATTTTGCTATGAAGTTACAATTGCTCCCAAAAAAGTTGTTGTTGTTGTTGTTTAAACCAGACCAGCATGACACAAATGAATGTATTTCTAGGTCTTACAAAGAAGTAAACAATGCTTTTCTCATTCCAATGGAATACACAGAATTATATATATAAATTTCTGGTCTTCTAACGTTATTTATGTGAGAGGTGAACCCGTAGCCATGGATTTCTGCCTTAGTTTTCCCTGGTTTTGAATGGCATCACAACCTCCCATTGCTGGGCTCAACCTAATGCAACAAAAGCATCTCCTGGGAACTTAAAAGGAATGCAGATTCTTAGGTACCACCCAGACCCACTGAATCAGAAAATCTGTCTCTTAATAATAAGCCCTCCAAGTGATTCTGATGCAAACCAAAGTCTGAGGCCCACTGGTTTAGAGGATAGTGCTGCGGCATTCTCTGGCCAGATCATTCACAAACACACAGACCAGCTGCAGGGATCAAGTGTTCAATGATCTAAAATGGGAGAGCAATACCTTTTTTATAAGAGTGCTATGGCAATTAATGACTTAGTACATATAAAATACTGAAAACAAAGCTTGGCATATATGTGTCTATTAATATTAGCTATTGTCCCTGCCATATTTACCATTATAAGTTATCCAGCTCTTTGAAATTGTTCATGAGCATAATTTTAAAACTATGTTGGGACAACTGAACTTGGATCTGTTAACTGCTCATAAATTCTGTTTATGGGGAAATGTTTGTATTTGTTGCAATGATAGTAAACTCTTAACCCCTAGGTAGTTTCTAAACACAGACTCTTCATTGTCTAGCCCATTAGGGCCACGGGTAACAATCTCTCCTCACAGGTGCACAGTGTGAAAAGGATGTTATGAGCCAGCCTCATGGGATAAGATACTGAGATTAGGAGAAGAAGGACAGAGTGCTCTTAGACAGGCACTTAATTACTGGGGAAGTGGGAGATGTTTGGCAAACAGCTAAGGGAAAAGTTGTAAAGAAACACTAAAGAAATAAACTGTGTGGGGAAATAAAAGTAAGCCATGAAGTCTAGCTGTGAAGACCCAAACAGGGTATTTTCTACAGAGGGAGTTAATAAAGGAACAAAGGAGCATCAGGGAAGACAGGATGAATGTCAGGAACCAAAGATGGCCCCATCATTTCAGTACATTTAAAAAGTGGGGAAGCTCAATAATTTTTTTAGTATATGACAAAATTGCCTTATCAAAATGGCTATCCTCAGGATGCCTGGGTGGCTCAGTCAGTTAAGTGTCTGCCTTCAGCTCAGGTCATGATCTCAGAGTCCTGGGATTGAGTTCCATATTGAGCTCTCTGCTCAGCAGGGAGCCTGATTTTCCCTCTACCTGCCTCTCCCCTGCTTGTACTCTCTCTCTCTGACAAATAAAATCTTAGGAAAAAAAAAAAAGGCCATTCTAAGACATTCCAGACCCAACATGGACAGAGTAAGGAAGAATCTGAATATTGACAATGGCCACTGCTATCATCTAGTCTCTGAAGATGAAGATGAGATAGTTATAAATTCTCATGGCTCAATGCCCTGCCAAGATTTCCATGTCTTTCCAGTATATTTATGTTGTTATGGTTCTCATCAAATTAAGATTGTTTATTGATTAATAATAATAGCTAAAACATATATTACTTACTCTGAACTAGGCACTTCTGAGTTTTACAAACTGTAACTCATTAGCTAGTGACCACAACCTCAGGGAGTGGTTATTACTATTATTGGAGGAAACTAAAGCACAGAGAAGGTAATAAGTTCCCAAGATAACAGTGCTGGTTTGAGGTTCAATCCCAAGCAGCTTGGCTCCAGAGACTGAGTTCTTGTCCACTTAATGGACAAGTTTTGCTGACTTAATGTTGTCCTGTCCTGCGTGTGCTGTTTTCGTTGTATAGCTCATGGACTCTACAATGGCTGTGTTATTTGGCTGACCAAAAAAGGTAAAGAAGAAAGAGAAGATTATCACACAAGACATGTATGCGTGTAGTTGACTTTATTAAAGCTTTGAAAAGATGGACAGAGCAAGTCTGCCTTACAACAATTAAGAGAACTCAAAATTGAATTGTAAATGCCAATGTATATAAAAAGCATTTTTTTTTTAAATGTCCTAACCTTCCAGAATGAAACTGGGCCCCCTTTTTTTCACATCCTGATGGTCTGCTTAACTTTGTTCATAAGGAAAGAAAAAAAACAGTTTGTCCCTAGAAATAATTTTAGCACTTGCCACCAAGATAATCATTTTATTTACCCTTGTTGCCCTCACATTCAGATACCAGAGAAAGCCAAGAGCCAGTTTAAGTAAGTCCCCTCTAGAAGGGCTAAGAAGCTAGAATTATATAAACAATAGGCCCTAATCCAACCTGGCTTCACTGGAACACAATGTGAAAGGGACTGTTGGTCATGTTTTTATGTTTTCTTTAGGTCATACACATGAGTTAAGAAACACCTCTGTCCTTTGAATTTAGATGCCACATGGGCCCAGGTAGACGCTAGGATCGGTTGACTAAAATGCCCCTTAGACCCCCTGCAGTGCAGGCACTTGGCATCTCGCTAAAGTGTTCATTCAGTAAGAGCAATTTGAGGACCACATTCAGAGACAGCATCATACACACATGACCTGCGCAATTGCAGACCCCCTGCCTTCAGAAGAGCATCACACTTGGTTTAATGCTCTGTTGTCACTGTCCTGAAATTCTTAATGATTTTGAGTAAGGAGCCCCATATTTTCATTTTGTACTGAGCCCCACACATTATGTAGCCAGCGCTGGCCCTAGCAGCTGCCTTACATCCATCTTCTCATGTGCTAGTCAGCATGGACAGGAAGGTAAGTTAAAACTGTCAGAAGATACTAAGCCAAACAGCATCTCCGCTTGATCACACACCAACTAGAATTTGACTTTGAACAGTGTCAGGTAGCTTCAAGCCATGCTCCTAAAATACAAAGCATAGATACTTGAAGCCCATCTACAAACTGTGAGTCCTCAGAGAGACAAATACCAAAACTGAGAGTAAACATTCAGATTTTTTTAAGATTTTATTTATTTACTTTGAGGGAGAGAGAGCACCCAAGTGTGCCTATGTGGAGAGAGAGAGGGAGAGGGCATCTCAAGCAGACTCACACTGAGTATGGAGCCCAGTGCTAGGCTCCATCTCATGACCCTGAGATCATGACCCGAACTGAAACTATGAGTCACTTGCTTAGCCAACTGAGTCACCGCAGATACCCCAGAACTTTTGTTCTAACAATTGGACATTACCACAATATCCAACTACATGATAATTTCTCTCATC
Organism: Mustela lutreola; assembly: GCF_030435805.1. Classification (NCBI taxonomy): domain Eukaryota; kingdom Metazoa; phylum Chordata; class Mammalia; order Carnivora; family Mustelidae; genus Mustela; species Mustela lutreola. The sequence goes on along the minus strand of NC_081295.1, from coordinate 19,087,049 downwards.
ATTCATTTTCATTAGATTTTATAAAATTATGAGTCCATGACGGGGGGAGAGGGAAATACTCTGATGCTTGCCACAGATATTTTGAAAAACACTGCCCAAGTGAGAACCTCTTTTCCAATCAAGATTAAGAAAAAACAGAGACCACAAAAGAAATGTCAGATTAAGATGCTGCCCTTGGAAATTTGAGGCCCTGCGAATGAGACATCCTAAAGAGATTTAAAAATAAACAATACACCAAAGACATTTTCAAAACACTTTCTGACTAACATTTGCCATAGAAAACATAACCTTATTTCTTGGAATGTCTTCTTGATATTATTGAATTAAAAGTATATTCTTTGAACTCAAATGTAGGGCAACAGTAGTTTTATACTTCTTACCATTTCCAGGTTCAGATTTAAACGTTAACAAGTCCTGTGCTCTACGCTGGACCTGGCCTTTCCACCTCTTAGGAGAGGCCAACTATACTCCAAGCATTACTTGTCACCTGGAGGGCTGATACCGCGTAAAGATTTCACGTAAAAATGTAATGCCACAATTTATCTTCTCTGGTACTCAATTAATTCTTCCTCTCTGGGTAGACTATGACTTTTAGTTGGCTTACATTTCATGTAGGTGAGGAGCTAGGTGTTTGCCTATGGTCAAACTAGGGTACCTAGACCATCTGCTTTCATTTCCTGTCTGTAGCCTTTTGAGTCACACTCTTGTCTACCCTGCAGATAAGAAAAGGCAGAGTAGTGACTCTTGTCGTGACTAAACTGAGCTTTGGCCAGATGCCATCTGCTCACACTGAGGCCTGCCCCATGAAAAAGCCCCACATTCTTAAGTCTACGAGGAGGTAGTTTGTTGGGTTTGTTGTTCATAATATTATACCCTGGGGAGAAATTCCTGCCTGTCCTTAATATAAGCAATAGTTTAGTTTTTCCTGTCCAATTAGTCTCTCTCTATGCCATGGACGCTGTAAGTTGTATAAGTGATCAAGCAGCTTTCTCTTTCTTCCTGGCTGCTAGGATGCCAATTAGTACCAGATTCATAGTCCTTTTGTACCAACTGTGTAGGCTTTTATGGGATGTGCTTTTATACTTGGTTTGTTCTTAGCTCCCTGCTATCCCCCTCTCTAGTTTGCTTTTTCTTTTCCCAACTACGTATAATTTATGCTATATCCCATCATAAAATACTTCAGTTGTTACTGAAAAAAGACATCAGGGAAAAAGAGAATGGAGAAAGAAGAGATGGGAAACACAGCAGGGGAGAAGCAGGAGGGGGAAAAATGGGGGGGGGGAATATAAGGCAAGGAAAGAAAAGGGCTACATTTTTGTGGTAATAAATGGAAATGAGATTGAAATGAAACTGGATTCAAATTATAAAAGGGACATAGAAAAGGAAGTATAGATTATTGTAGCCATGAATTATATAAAAATCATTTCAAAAATAAAAATTGGGAACTCTCTAAATACTCATTATCTGTTGCTATTTGATTACGTCAAAGACATGAAATGTGTAACAAGATATGGAATGAAGCTTCTCTTGTTGTCTCAGAGGTTTGGCTTCAAATTTGAAAGCTTCAAATTTAAGAACCAAGTTCACTATTATTCCCTTGCCCATTCTAAAAAGATGGTCTAGACACATCCCCATAGAATTTACTAGGAAGTAGCTGAACTGATTTCTTCAACTACCGAATCTATTAGGCAACACCAACCTAAAGAAGCTGAAGATGCTATGGAGGAGATTTTTTTGAAAGGCATTAGTAGGAATGAAAAGCAACTGATGTTTTTCTCTTATCTCCTCCATGAATGCTTCCTCTCTCTCAAACACACACACACACACACACACACACACACACACACACACACTCCTTAAACCAAGAGAGAAGACCCTGAAGGAAGCTCTCATAGCGTTTGGAATCATCTTCTCGACGACGCAACTGGCACCTCAGCCTCCAGATGGATACAGGCTGAGTTGCAGACTCTTGGGTGCCTGTGCCTTTAGAGAAGACTGGGGAGAACCTGACGTGTTTAGCGTCTCCAGGAGTTTGGTGTTATGCCTGAATATAGACACTGAGGCTCCCTCTTCATAGAGAAGTCTGAGGATGGGAGGCTGGCTGGAGGAAACTATAAGAAAGGATGAGGAGACAGGACAGCAGTAAGGGTGACCTGCACTTCCAGAGTTTTCCTTCAGGTCATGTGGAAGTTGCAGAAGGTAGCCAGACTCTAGGCTGCTCAAAAGGATCCCAGGGGAGGGGATTACCAGCCAGGTGGAGGAAACCCCAAGGGTGGGCATCTGTGGTAAGAGAGGAAGGTTCTGAGATGTAAACCAGCGGAAACCTCACCCATGTGAGGAAATCACAGTGGGGATATCCCCAGAAGGGTCTTCCCCAACAGCCCTCCAAAACACCTGGCAAAGGGATAAGCATTGGGCATCTGTCCCCAAAGAAGGCTGACCCTGAACTGTGCACAACAGTCAGTGAGGGGCGCCTTTTCTCCTTTGCCTCTGATGACTGAAGCAGAAGCCATGCCTGCGTTCAGCCGCAGTTAGGGAGAAGGAGTACGCCTTTGAATTGAGTGCCAACGTAATTGTGTTTTAAATTTTAATTAAACTTTTTTTTAGCTAGGAAAAAAAATACTGTTGTAATACCTAAAAGTAACTTCAAAAGCAATGGGATCTCTGGTTCTGGGGTGGAAAATCTAAAAGATGGTAGAGGAAATTTTTTTTCATGATTTATGCTGTCAGACCTAGCCCATTCAAGAAATCATTTACATAACTGTATAAGTAATCCAAGTCAAAATAAGACACAAAGCAATCAAAATATATATATAAAAAAAAAAAAGAAGAAGAAGAAGAAGAAAAAGCCTGGGACACCTAAAAATATAAACTACTTATATTCTCCTCAGGGCACCTGGGTGGCTCAGTGGGTTAAAGACTCTGCCTTCGGCTCAGGTCATGATCCCAGGGTCCTGGGATCGAGCCCCACATCGGGCTCTCTGCTCAGTGGGGAGCCTGCTTCCTCCTCTCTCTCTCTCTGCCTGCCTCTCTGCCTACTTGTGATCTCTCTGTCAAATAAATAAATAAAAATCTTAAAAAAAAAAAAACTACCTATATTCTCCTCAGCACACTTACATGATATGTTATTTTAAAATTATATTGATAGTGTTACCTCACACCTTAATTTTTCTCTTTCTCAGATAAATGATTGACCTTCCCTCTTCCTTCTCCTTTCCCAGGTTATCCCATTTTTAATTTACTTTTTTCTATTTAGTTTAACTGGAGTAAAAGGAAGGGGAAGACAGTAAAGGCAAGAGTTTCTAACTTTCAGAAAATCAGTGTAACTTTTAAATTCATTGGGAATAGGAGTTATAATAACATGGCTATGGAGACATTTTCATACACCAGTGAATTCATTCAGTTGTGTATGCAGCACTCTGTTCAGTGCCTTGCTCAAAGGACATACTCTGTGAGGGCAGAAAAGCCTTCTATGCCATAAAGTGACTTACTCAGACTACATCACTCTCAACAACACAGCTTCGTGAGATCAGCCGTCACCAGGCATCTTTCTTAACATGACCTCACATTCTTACCGCAATCAGCAGTGCCAAATGCTTTACCATTTAGATATAAAATTCTCCACTAAGAAACCTTAAATCATTTGCAAATTGCTTTCATAACTACACCCTAAACTGAGCCTTCAAATTTTTTCTCTCTATAAAATTGAGTTTTCTAAATGAGTATGGTTTTTCTTCTTTCCTAATGACTCTGCACACAGGCTATTTTAGCTTAGTTGAAACAGGTGGCTGGAGCCAGAAAAACTGGGGCCTGAGTCTCCAGCCCATTGAAATACATTTCTTCCCTAGCAGCAGCTACCCTTCTGAGTGTTTTTTAAACTGTGAATCCTCCCACTAACAGTACAATTAATCAGTGACTGCTTTTAGATAAATGCATGTAAAACCTAGAATACAATTAAATTAGACAAAAAATGGTCCAAATAGTAAACCAATTTTTGTAGACTGTATATAATCCTTCAAACCCACAAATTGTTCCAAAAATATGTAAATGAATGAATAAATAGTTTCATATAAATCTTTTTTTTTTAAGTCTCATATAAATTTTCTGATGTGCCTCTAATTACACTTGCTTAATCACAAATCATCACAAAACTTAAGGCTTTAAAACAACTACTTTATTTAGGGCAGTATTCTGTGGATCGGGAACATAGGAAAGACTTGGCTGGGCAGTTCTCTACTGGAAACTCTCAGGAGGTCACAGCAAGATGTGGGCTAGGATTTGGAGCCAACTTAGGGATCTACTTGGCTGGTCATCCCAGGTGCTGTCTCCAGAGGGCTGGCAGTTGATTTGGGCTATTTCTGGACATTCAGCTGGGGCTGACCAGAGCCCTAGCACATGGTCTCTCCAGCCCGGCAATCTCAGGATGAGACTATAATGGCAGCTACTTCCCCCAAAGAGAGCATCCCAAGAAAAACTAGAGGAAGTTGGCGGTTTTTTAGGATCAAGCTTTTGAAGTTGCCTAGTGTCCCTTCCACTGCATTCTGTTGCTTACAAACTAGTTACTATGTTTCTCCCAGATTCCACAGGAAATCCCATAGACCTCACCTCTCCATGAGAGGAATGCCATAGGATTTGAGGATATGTTTTAAAACGGCCACTTTCCAGTTCTTCTCTTGTAACAACAATCTTTCCCCTGCCTTGTACACTAACTACCCCCCACGCACACAAAAGAAGGCTTCTGTAATTACATTACCCTTTAAAAATCCTGACTGAAATGTAAAGCATTTGAAAGCACAGGATTTAATTATTTAGCTTAAAAAAAAATTTTTTTTGGTTGTTAGGGGGGAAAAAAGTTGAAAGATATTTTGTCTGTTTTCACCTGGATGGTATGGATGGAATTTAAACATTTTTACATGGGTTTGACATTGATTCACTGAGACTGAGAAGTCTCTATGAACAATTCAACTAATAAATTTGATTCTAAGCCATGGCTTCATAGCACTTTAACACCACACACTTAAACACATTTTCCAAAAAGTGTCCCACCCTCTTAACCACCAAGTAGTGATTCTCAAGGCCCCTGACAATGCCAAGGTCATTTCAAAGCATCTCTATTCCTTTTGCAATGCATAAGGTCTTTAAACATTATTGTTTTTTTATGGCTCTGGAGTCATCTTGCTTAGCATTATCTTCTTTCCAGGAAGACCAAAAAGCACTTGAGTAACTCTTAGTAAAATGAATGAATTCATGAACTTTCCAGTGGAGCTTCTGAGGGTTGGAGCATTTCTAAAACTCACTTCTACACAGAAGGAATCACCTACCCCATCTTTCCTGTCCCACTTGTCTTGTATAAAGTTCAAATAGAACAGGGTGCACAGTTTATTGTTTACTTGTCTATCTCCTCTGCAAATTAAATACTCACTGGCAAGAGTGGAGGTTTCAACCATCTTTTCATCCTCAATAGCTACAACATAGAAGATGCTTCACAAGGGTGCCTCGGTGGCTCAGTCGTTTAAACATCTGCATTCCGTTCAGGTCATAATCCCAAGAGTCCTGGGATTGAGCCCCACATTGGGCTTCCTGTTTAGCAAGAAGCCTGCTTCTCCCTCTCCTTCTGTCTGCAGCTCCCCCTGCTTTTGATTTCTCTCTCCATCAAATAAATAAATAAAATCTTTAAAAAAAAAAAAAAAAGGAAGAAGAAGATGCTTAATAAACATTGAATTATTCTATTTTTTTTCTTTTTCTTATAAAAGCATTGTTGCTGAAGCTTAAAAAAAAAAGTGTCAGTACATATTGCTTCCCTAAAAGAATGTCGAATGCCACAGGTTTTCAAAACTTCCAGGGATTACTGTTTTGATAACCTAAATCAGTGGTTCTCAAACCTGAGTCACACTAAAGATCTTTAAAAATTCCAACTCCCAACCCCAGAAATCTTAATCTAATTGGTCTGTGATGAGGCTAAGGCATCTATATTTTTAGAAACATTAATTTTTTTATCTTTTTTTTTTTTAAAGATTTTTTATTTATTTATCAGAGAGAGAGATGGGGAGAGAGCAAGCACAGGCAGACAGAATGGCAGGCAGAGGCAGAGGGAGAAGCAGGCTCCCTGCCGAGCAAGGAGCCCGATGTGGGACTCGATCCCAGGACGCTGGGATCATGACCTGAGCCGAAGGCAGCTGCTCAACCAACTGAGCCACCCAGGCGTCCCTAATTTTTTTTATCTTGAAGTATATTTAGACTTACATAAAAGTTGCAAAAATAGAACAGAGAACTTCTATACACTTCTCACAAGGCTTCCCTTAATGTTAACATCTTATAAAACCACATTACAACTATCAAAACTAACAAATTAATATTGGTGCAAAATTCTTAACTAAACTACGTAGGTTACTTGAATTTTACTAGTTTTGTAGGAATGTGCTTTTTCTGTTCCAGGATCCAATCCAAGATCCTATGTTGCATGCAGTTGTCATGTCTCCTTTGTCTCCTTCAATCTGACATCTCCCATCCTTTCCTGGTCTTTTATGACCTTACCACTTTAGAAGAGTGCTGTTCAGTTGATTTGTAGAATGCTTTCCAATTTGGGAGCATTTCACTTTCTGATTATTGGATTGAGGCTTTTCATTTTTGCCAGAACACCACAGAAATGGTGTCACCTTCTCAGAACATAATGTCAGTCAGTACATTATGTCAATATGTCTTGTTTCTAGTGATACGAATCTTGATCACTGCGTTGAAGTTGTATCTGCTGGGTTTCTCCACCACAGTGCTACTAGTTTCACCAATATAATTAATTAAATTTCTGGGGAAAGTAATTTGAGACTATGCAAATATACTCTTTCAATTGATTTTTTTCCCTCAAACATTGAAACTAACTTGAGCACATACCCATGGATCTTGCCTACAACAGCTCTTACTATGCCATTTCTAATGGCAATTTTCTATTTTCCTTCCTTCTTCCACAGTTATTAAGTTCATCTGGGGGGAAACACTATCCCTTATTCTCCCATTTGTTTAACTATTCATTTATTCAATTATATTTGTAAGAACATATGGATCAAATTTTTGTGAGCTCCAAGGTGATTCTAATTTGTACTCAGGACAGAAAACCACTGGGTGATCTTTGAATCTGGCTCATAGTGTGCTTCTCCTAGTCTGTCTGCTAATATAACAGTCTGTCTTTTCAATATATGTGTTGTTGGTACAATCTGTTCAAAAAGCTTGTTGCTCCTCTAAAATTTATATGGAAATTCAAAGGACCCAAAATAGCCAAAAATTTTTAAAAAAGAAGATAGAGAACTAGCACTTCCCAATTAAGACTTGTAAATCTTGGGGCTCCTGGGTGGCTCAGTGGGTTAAACATCTGCCTTCCAGCTCAGGTCATGATCCCAGGGTCCAGGGCATCAGGCTCCCTGCAGGGAACCTTCTTCTCCTTCTCCCTCTGCTCTTCTAACCCCCTCATTCACTCTCTCTTTCTCCCTCTCAAATAAATAAATAAAATCTTTAAAGACTTGTAAAACTTGTAAAGCTACACTAGTCAAGACAGTGTGGCATTGGTTAAAAAAAAAAAAAAATAGGCGAAAGATCAATATGACAGAATAGAGTCCAGAAATAGACCCGCACATGCATATAGGCATACTTCTGAGATACTGCAAGGTTGGTCCCAGACCACTACAATAAAGCAAATATCACAATAAAGAGAGATAAATGATTTTTTTTTTTTAGTTTCCCAATGCATATAAAAGTTGTGTTTACACTATGCTATAGTTTCTTAAGCGTGTAATAACATTATGTCTAAAAAAAAGTACATGCTGTAATTTAAAAGTACTTTATTGCTAAAAGATACTAACCATCATCTGAGCTTTCAGCAAGTCATAATCACTAATCACAGATCACCATAACAAATATACTGGTAATGAAAATGTTTGAAATGTTATGAGAATTGCTGATATGTGATACAGAGACATGCACTGAGCAAAAATGCTGCTAGAAAAAAGGTGCCAGCTGACTTGTTTGCCGCAGGATGCCACAGAACTTCAATTTGTAAAAAAAAAAAAAACACAATATCTGCAAAGCACAATAAAGCAAAAGGCAGTAAAATAAAGTATAGCTATAAGCAATTTATTTTCAACAAATTGCCAAGATAATTCAATGGGGGAAAAGATAATTCAATGGGGGAAAAGATAATCTTTTTGGCAAGAGGTTCTGGAACAATAAGACATTCATATGGAAAAATACATATAAATCTTGACCCTTTCCTCATAACTAATTCAAAAGGATCATAGACCTAAGTGTAAGAGCAAAAACCATATATCTAGAAGAAATTTCAAGGAAAATCTTAGTGACCTTGAATTTGGCAAAAGCAAAGACCACAAAAGTCAATAAATTGACTTAATCAAAACCACAAATTTTGCTCTTCAAATGTCACTGTTAAGAAAATGAAAAGGCAAGTTTACAGGGTGGACTTTTAAAGTTTTTGTTTTGTTTTGTTTTTTTGACAGAGAGATCACAAGTAGGCAAAAAGGCAGGGGAAGCAGGCTCCCCACTGAGCAGAGAGCCTGATGTGGGGCTCAATCCCAGGACCCAGAGATCATGGCCAAAGGCAGAGGCGTAACCCCCTGAGGCACCCAGGTGCCCCACACAGAGTGGACTTTTATATATAATATCTTAAAACCCCTACTACCAAATAATGAAAGGACAAATGGCCCAGTTTTTAAAAGCTGAACAGACACTCCACAAAAGAATATATATGATTAGGAAATAAGCAGATGAAAATATGCTCAACATCATTAATCATTAGGCAAGTGCAAGTTAAAGCCACGATGAGACATGACTATGAATCTATTAGAAATTACTAAAAATTTTAGAAGTGGTCATATCAAATGTTAGCAAAAATGTGAAGGAACTAGAACTCTAATACACTGTTGATAAAAATATGAAATGGTACAGTTGCTTTAGAAAACAGTTTTTCAGCTGTTTAAAACTTAAACATACATTTACCATGTGTACTCTTAGATAAAATGGACGTATACACCTATACAAAGACACAGTGGCTCAAATCATATATCTGCCAATAAATGTAATGATAGGCAAATTATGGTTTTTCCATACAATGGAGTACTACTTAGCAAAAATAAAATAAAATACTAATAATTTTTTTAATTAAATGACCCATTGATACATGCAACTTCTTTCTGGGAAAAGACACCAGAACAAATAGTACATACTGTACAATTATATTTATATATAATTATAGAAACACAGAAAAAACTATAGTGATGGTAGCAGGTTGAAGGTTACCTGGAGATGGTGGGGAGAAACAGAAGGAAGATTTTACAAGGGGGCATGAGAAAACACAGATATGTTCATTCTTGGTTGTGGTAAGGGTTTCATGGGTATATGCACACATCAAAAGTTATTACCTATTAATCATCCCTCAATACAGCTGTTTTTAAAAAGAAAGATATTACAAGAAAACAAAAGTACATGCCCATATCCCTCATGAACATGGATTAAACAACAACAATAATAAACCTGATTCTGGGTCCCCTACCCAGAAATTTGGATTTAATTGATAGTATGACCTATATGTCAAGATTTTTATTAGGGTTCCGTACATGATTCTGGTATGCAGCAAACTTAAGAATCACTGTTCTGTTCCATGACCCTAGACTACACTCCTAGCCCTGGGGAAAAGCCTCACTTCAATTAACACCTTTATTTGCTAGGGCACAGTGTTGGGAAAACATGAGTGGGTCATGTAGACACATCAGCACTTACAGAAAACAACCTGAAAACACTTAATATTGATGGCTCATCAGTTGTGCCATCTTAGTAAAATACGGGTTATATTTTTAAAAAGAGGAGAAAGAAGTGAGCTGCCGAGGATTGGGTAAGAGTGCTAATGACACAAACACATAACCATACCTGCAGTGGGTAGGGAATAGATAACTCAGAAAATAAAGCTTTCTGAAATGCCCTAATGAACAGGGAAATATGAAAGATAGGAGAGAAGTTGAAAGAAAGAAAAGAAAGGAAGGAAGGAAGGAAGGAAGGAAGGAAGGAAGGGGAAAAAAGAAAGAAAGGAAGAAGAAAGGGAAGAAGAAAGGGAGGAAGGAAGAAAGAAAAAGGAAGGAAGGATGGAAAAAGGGAAAAATCAGAAGTTCTCAACAATAGATCAGGAAGTCAGAAGTCAACAATGTGACTCACTGCTCTGAAAGGCATTATCAGTCAATAGAAGCTTATGTTTACTTTCATTTGGTGCCTTCTATGTTTTTTTTTTTTAATTGTACAGCATTCAAAGTAGTTTTCTCTTTTAATATACTTGTTTTACTTCTCCTTTCTTCAAAAAAATATCTGAAATTCTTTTCCTTCTTCTTATCAGCCATGCAAGTAGTTGCTCAATTTTATGTTTTGGTTTATGAGTTTATTAATTTTGAGGATTTAGGGCTTCTTTTTGAACTTCTTTTACCGTAAGAATGTTTACATTCCTTTTCACCAACTACTGCTTATTAAAGGATGTGAGGAAATGAGTTCACTGTGCTCAATCCTCAGCTGTTTTCTTCCAGCAACACTGATAAGGCCCAGCAGAATTCCTTTAGGAACAAGAAAAGAGACAGAAATTGTAGATTTCAGTCATTTGTCCCTCCCTAATGCTGACTAACATGTGTCCTGAATTCCACTGAAACACTTTGCAGATAATGACAAATCTGTATGATCCTAACTGAATACTTGGCAACCTCACTATTTTATAAAGGCAAGAACCCAAGGGGGAAGAAAGAGCACTTCCAGATCATGTTTGACCTTCAACCAGGGTACAAAACTAAAAGTGCTAAAATCCTACATTTTGTAAGAAGAAAAAGTCCAATTTCCTGTATTTATTAGAAATGGCAAAAATATAGCTGTATTTTATAATTCTTTATAGCTGAGATACTATTTAACTGGAAAAGATAGAAGACTCTTTTCCAGAAAACATGGAAGACCTCAGATCTAACATCATTTCACACAGAAATATATCTGATAACAAGTTGATTAAGACATGGGTCAAAATGGTTTCTGAATATTTGTATCATTAAATCATAAGTGGACTAAGTAAGATAAAAATCTTATTTTTTTGCTTTGTTTTCTACTTATTTCTAGTCACAATTTTTAATTTTGTAAGAACTTTACAAGCAGTGACTTAATTGTGAGTCATATACAGAAAATGATTCCAGCCTAAATTTAAAAATTTATTAACAAGAAATTCATTAATAAGAAGAAAAAGCAGGACTTCCTGGTCCTCACTATTGTGTGGAGTGCAGCCTTAATGAAATGGGCTATGGAAGATGAAATGTACTAGGATTTCTGGAGAGAACCTGGTGACCAAAGGAGAGAAAGACCACATGGCCTCTCGTGAGCACAGTTTAAAAGACATGAGAGTTATGATGAGAGCATGAGAGAGAAAAAAAATCAAAATAGATGGCATATATTATTACTGACAAGCACAGGGGCAACTCAAATACAGAGAACTGCAAAGTAAATTTGTACAGCATGCATAGTCATGACCTAAGGCCCACATAGATAGAATGAGACTGTAATTTAATACCCAAACAGGACACCCTTGAGAATAAGAGGGCACAATTAACAATTGCTCTGGGGCAGCGGCATAAACCAGGACTATCTTGGGCAAGCCAGCATATATAACTCCTTACAGAGCACAGAGGATAATGAGATTTGAAGAAAGAGGGCAACAGGAAGACCAGAAGGACTTGAAAGTCTGCTTAAATTTGATGCGATAGGTCACTAGAAACTACTACAAAAGAGTCTTTACAAGATAAAGAAAATAGTATTTTTGGTGTGAATGCAGCTGATCAGATGAAGACAGACTAAAGGCAGGGAAATTGGCAAAGAGGTTTCTAAAGGCAGCAAGTTCAAGGCCGTGTGGCAGTAGGATGAAAATATGCCAAGAGTGGATTTAGGAAACAGCTGAGGGGAAGACATGCAGGATGGACAGCACACTGATTGCTAAGCAGTCTAGCAGAACTATACAGCGATGAGTCCAACAACGTAGGGATGGGAAAAGGGATCAAAAAGTAACCTGGAGAAAAGTCAGCCCGAGTGAAGATATTCAAGAACTTCATGCGAAAAATGTAGGCCTGTAGATAGGACACAAGATTGGGGCATTAGAAGAGTCCAGGAAAATGTAAATGAAGGAAAAATAAGGGGGGTGACGACGATAAAAAGAGCAGAGTAACTTTGAAATGAGGAGCATCTAATATAAGAAGGAAGTCAGTAGTGTTAGAACAGCATCAAGCCTGTGAAGGAAAAGAGTACCTTTGCCTTGAGGGACATCAAGAAGAGGTTTCATTTTTTTTTTTTTTTTTGGTAAATATGGTTATGAAAAGTGAGAGATACTGCAGTCTTTAGAGAAATACTGTGATCCCTTGCAAATGTTGTAAGGAATCAATTGGAAATACAATCTGAAAATGGGAATTTTATTTGCACAGCAAAGGAAACCATCAACAAAACAAAAAAACAACTCACCAAATGGGAAAAAAATATTTGCAAATAATATATTTGGTAAGGGGTTAATTCAAAAATATATGAAGAACTTCTACAATTCAACACCAAAAAGACAACCCCATTTAAAAACAGATAAAGCATCTGAATAGACATTTTTCCAAAGAAGACGTACAGATGCAGGAAAGATGCTCAACATCACTAAACATCAGGGAAACAAATCGAAACCACAATGAGATATCACACCTCACACCTGTCAGAATGGCTAGTATCAAAAAGACAACAAAGAATAAGTTGGTGAGGATGTGGAGGAAAAAAATGCCTTCATGCACTGTTGGTGGGACTATAATTCGGTGCAACCACTGGGGAAAACTACGGATATTCCTCAAAAATTTTAAAATAAAAATACCATAATAATCCAGTAATTCTACTACTGGGTAAGAAAACAAAGAAAACAAAACTACTAATTCAAAAAGATATATGAACCCCTATGTTTATTGCAACATTATGTACAGTAGCCAAGATATGGAAGCAACCCATGTCCATTGACAGATGAATGGATGAAGAAGATATGGTATGTATATGCAATGGAATATTACTTAACCATGAAAATAGTGAGATCTTGCCATATGGAATAACAGGGATAGAACTAGAAGGTATTATGCTACATGAAACAAGTCGGAGAAAGAAATACCATAGATTTCACTTGTATGTGGAATCTAAAAAACAAACAAATGTACAGAGAACAAATGGTAGTTAACAGAGGGGTAGAGGTTGGTGAAGATGGGAAAAATATTAGAAAAGTTCAAGAAGTACAAACTTCCACTTACAGGTGAAGGGGTTTGAGAGGTATAAAATTCCAGATATAAAATAAATAAGTCACGGGGATGAGAAGTACAGCATAGGGAATACAGTCAATAACACTTTGATAGTGTTATGTGGTGACAGATGGTAACTACACTTACTGTGGTGAGTACAGTATAATATAGAGAATTGTTGAATAACTGCATTGTACACCTGAAACTAATACAACGTTGGATGCCATCTATATATCAACTAAAAAAAGAAAGAAAATAGGAATTTTATAGGATTTTGGAAAAAAAAATTGGTGGCTGCTTTTTTGCTGCATTTATTTATTGTTGAATTCAACATGCAAATCTCATCATTTCACCAGTCTTTGATATTCTCATTCTTGGTTTCGCTGGGCTTTCCTTGGTTTTCTGCTTATAATTTTATACTCAGTTTTGACTACAAACTCCTATTAGTCAAGTTCAGTTCAATCAAATTGCATCCAAGATAACTAAAATATTCTAATTATTACTCCTTTTTGAATAGTTTCATTTTTCACTATGATATAATTTGATGAAATATTGGATATGAGAGAAGTTGGTCTTAATGAGATTACAGAAATGGGGAAAAAGGTGGAAATATCCTTCAGATGAGTTCCTCCAATGACCTAGGAAATGTGGAACTAGCACCCTCAGACACCTGTGAAATTTAAGTCAGAAAGAATTCCTCTTTTCCTAAATTGCCTGATATCTGAAGATGTATAGACTTGTTTTCTAATCAATTCTAAATTTTTTTGATAACTAAGTGTGACCCCTGAAATTTTGATACTCAACAGACAACAGTGTTGTCTGATGGGACACATACAATATGGCAGAATTTACTGACTGTCTTCTTGTCCTCAAATATAAATTGGATTATATTCCTATTAATTGCCTTCTAAATGAATTGATCATGAAATAAGAATCCTAATGACCCTTCTCTTTAGCTTAATTCTTACCTTTTTTTCATAACTTTGTTCTAACTCAGGCCCTACTTGCTTCAAGCTTTTGTATACATTAGAAAAAGCACTCTTCTCCAGCACTTTGCTTCGATCGTTTGGAACAATATGAGAAATGTGACATCTATAACATCTCTGATCCGAATGATGCCCCTAGAGTTGTACAGTATACAGCCTGCACAACCATATGCAGCAACCCTGGGAAGTTGTTCCTGGTGCCTTTCTCTCTGCTCCAGAGTACAGAGTCACCTAGATGAGGTAAGACATAGACCTGAGGCACAGAGGAATGAGGCAACTCTTCCATAAAACCTCATAACACACAACGATAAAACAAAAAGGGAGAAATGCAACTTCCTGGCACTTATGACCAGGCTAACCTGAATTCTCAGTAATCCTCCCAGAGCTGCCAACCTCCCACTCAGTGGTGATGCCCTAACATGCCCTAGGAAGGATGACATCAGTGTTACCTCGGCTCAGGGCTGAACCTTAGTTGGGGAAGCAGCCTTGTTCTGGAAAGGAATTCTATTTTCTGACATGCATCTCTAATAATTGCCTGCGTTTATACACACAGAGGATATGAGCCTCACCTGCGCACCTTATAGACTTTGAGATTCTCAAAAGAAATCATCTATATGAACATTTTGTTAACTATAAGATGCTGAGAAGAGGTGTAACCGTGAAACATAAAGATATTTCATACAAGACAAAAAAGAAAAAGGAAAGAAAGAAAGAGGAGGGAGAGGGAGGAAAGGAAAGGAAGGATTTGCTTATCATTAGAGAAAGGAGAAGTTTGGGTCAGGCTTCCCCCAAGGGCTTGTTCTAACAAGACTTGAGTGTCGGTGCTGCCCTCTCTGCTCTTGCTTTTCCAACAGGTAGACACAATCTCCCAAAATAACCTGGCTGCCAGTTAACCAGGTGACGCTCATCCAGTCCAAACACATACCCAGCTCCGTGCAGCTACTCTGGAATAAGAATGCTTTCATGTTATGCAGTACTTCTCATCTCGGGATTTCCAAATATATTTTAGTCAGTAATTAAGTCATGTAGTATACCAAGTCGGCCTCCTAAAGAAGAGTTGCAGAATGTTAAGGCTACAGGTCAATGCCTGGATGGGAGTGATACATCATTCACCAAAGTTCATTCCTCTTCTCAGGGAGAGGAGTTCATCTCATTTTTCTTTCTTCTCTTCCTTTGTGAAGTCAACGTACATGAACTGAACTGGGAACAAGGAGCCTTGACAAACTATTAAAGACCTGGGCACCAGTTCTGGCTTTGTGGCCATCTGGACCTATCTCCAAGCCACTTTACATTTCCAGGCTTCAGACTGTGCACATGTAAAGGGCCTGAGGCCACTGGAGTTATTGGTTAGAGCCTCAGTAGGGGGATAAATACGAATTGACCGAGACTGATGGAAAGATTAAATAGCAAACACCTGCACTGCCATTCAACTGCATGTTCTCTCTAAGCCTTTCATCTCCTGTTCTGTATCTGGTCTTTGCCACCAAACCTCTCAACCTATTGATCTAATGAAAATGAACAGTAATGAGTCAGTGATTAATTGGTTCAAACCAATGAAGATATAATCAGAACATTGTTTTGAATAACAAACACTTCACACAGAGCTTTCAGAAAAATCTATCAACCTGATTTGATTATTAACTAAGATACGTGAACCTCTTTAGTGATTAGATTCTGGTAGTACCTATTTTCCCCCAAGGTTTCTCCTTGCTTCATTAGATGCTCCCAACACTTAAAAATGCTACACACTCAAGCAAACTGTCATAAGATATCTCAAAGCCTCCTGCCTGCTGAATCTTCACACATGTCCCTCATGCTTGGCTTCCCTCTGAAGTTAGCAGACAAGAATGCTTGATGAGATTTTTTTTTTAAGCATCTCCCCTGACCCTCATCCCATGTTGCTTTCAAAAGCCTGACATTAGATTTTTTGGAGGAGTGAAGAAGAAAAAAGGTGGAGAAATTTATGTATAATCTCCCTTCTTTCCAGAGACATGCTGCTGTTACTATTAAAACATTGCTCTTACAGAGTTCCTTTATATCCTAATTACTTTATATCTTACTTTATATCCTAATCTTCCAAGCTGATGAGGTCTGAGGAAATTCTTCAGATACCCAGTTCCTTTCAACTATGTGGCATGCCTCTTCTTTAGAAACCATAAGATATCATCAATGCTATTCTGAGGACCCTCCTTCTCTAAAATAAGAATCGAAGGAAGTTTTAAAGTAGGGCTTTGAGTTTTGTTTTGTTTTAACTTTTGGTACTGGTTATGGCAGACAACTCACTCTTCATGATTTGGGGCTGACACTTAACCCCTGTGGCCTCTTGGCATCTTCATCTGAACGTCAGTGAGATGGGACTGAATGACCTCCAAGGTCCTCCTCTCACTGAGAATCCGGGTCCTTTGGAGGCCTTACGTGATTAAGAATGCAGGTTCTGGGGTTAAACTGGTTGGTTTTGCCTACTGGCTCCACCACTTCCCTGCTGTAATTTCTGTGATATGTTCTTTATTCTCTACCTAAATACAGCTCTCATGTCCATCACACTCTGCTCAAACGCATGTGAAGTGAAACCTTTCCCAAATGATCTTTTTCCTCTGTCACCAGATTCTCTCCGAACACTCCACAACACTTCCTCTCCAGATAGCCCAACATCCCATAGCTGCAGGGCACATGACCTAACAGGAAGGGCCTGAAATACTGAAGCACTGCTTGTCAAATTGCCTATATAGAGTTTTACAGTCTCTATTCCTAAATTCAGGATATGATCATTTACCTGTTTATCTCAGTGATAAGTTCAAATTGGAAATCATTAAGAGATAAGAAATCAGATGCTTTTCCACTTAAAATGAAGATTATCATTTACATTTACCCATTCTTCCTTTTAAAACTGACCCTTATTTACTTCTTGTCCTTTTTCGATTTGATCATTATGGTGGACAAGCCCTCAAGTGTCCCTCTTGATCCTTGCTCCCATAGTGTTGGTGCACCTTGTATAGTCCCCTACACTTGAGTATAGATGGGATCTATGGCTTGTGTGTCTTACCAGTAGAACACAACAAAGGTGGTGGGATGCTTGTAATTACATTTTGTGGTTGCATTCTGTAGAATGTAACAGGAGACCATCCCCTCAGTCCTGGCTTAAGGAAGCAATCAGCCATCTATAGAAGATCCACATCCACATGACCAGGAGTTGAAGGATGACCAACATCCAGCAAAGAAATGGAATCTGACAGCCCACAAGGTATGAAATAACCACTGCCAACAACCACTTGACCTTAGAACTGGATCTTCCCCCTGTCAAGCATCAGGTGAGTCCCCAGACCTAGCCAACAGCAATTGCAGTGCTCTGAGGCACTCAAGAAGAAATATTAGCTAAACTATGCTGCAAATTTGGATGTCAAAACTATGAGACAATAAATGTGTGTTTTCTTAACCTACTGTGCTTGTGCTGATATAGTTATACGTAGTAGACGAGCAGCCCCATCCTTAAACTATCCACTCAATTCAAATTTATTTCTTCCTTCTTGTTTTAGTCATCTTGGACTGCTATCACAAAATACCATTAAGTGGGTGGCTTAAACAATAGACACTTATTTCTCACAGTTTTGGAGGCTGGGAAGTCCAAAATTTGATTCTTAATGAAGGTGCTCTTCATGGCTTACAGACCTCTACATTCTCATTGTGTCCTCCATGGTGGAGAGAGGAAGCTCTGGTGCCTCTTTCTCTTTTCCTAAGGGCACTAATCCCATCATGGAGCACATTTTCATGACCTATTCTAAACCTAATTACCCCCAAAGTCCCACTTCCTAACACCATCACACGAGGAGTTAGGGCTTCAACATATGCATTTGGAGGGAATATAAACTTTCACTCCATAACACCTCTCTTCCTATTTCTTGTCTCCATACTTTCTGCTCACTCTATTACCCCTTCCTGAAATCCTTTCTTCTTTTTACTCCAATTCTTTTCATATTTCAAACCCAAACATAGTTGGCTATTACTTCTCTGGACTCACGGTACCAAACTGAAAGATCAGCCCTTTAAGAGCTAGATTATTTATTTAATAATGCCACTACATGGATAATGGTACTTGCTTTTTTGAAACCTAACTGAGTAACACAATGTCTTGAATATAACAGAAACTCAAAAATGGTTATCTTTAAGTTAATAGAGGAAAACATTACAGTTCCAATTTTTAGTGGGGTAGAAGTACAATGATATGTATATTTTAATGAAAATAATTTAGTTACTCTTAGAAATAAGTGTTAATAGCCCCTTAAAACCAAATATATATTTCAGGGCCACCCTACAACTTAAAGTTGGGTTTAATAGTGTATTCATAGAGGATATATATACTCTGTGGAAGGAATTCTTAACAAACAGGTGAATAAAAAATGACTTTAGAAATAACACTTTTTGCTTTGCTTATTTTTTTTTCCTTTTAGAAATAAGTATGTGCTTCCAAAATGGCACTTACTATAGAGTGCAAAAAGTTAAAATGTGCATTAAAAACTCTGTCTTTGGAAATTATCTTTAGAAAAAACATAATTGCTTGCTTTAAAGATAGAGTATATTTTAAATAATTCATTCATAAATACAAAAGGCTCTTTAATATCCTAGTCTGTTACAACTAACCCTCGTTAAATTACTCATAGTAGTGAAAAAGAATAGTCAGATGCTAAAATGCTGCAGTTTAAAATAACCCCAGGCACTGATGTTGTTTGCAGGGTTCACAGTGAGCTCAGACAAGGCAAGATTTGGCCTCTCTCCTTTGACCAGGGCTCTGAAACTACATGTGTTTGCACAGGGGTCTGTGGGAGGTGGAGTGACTCACCCAAGGATGCTCTTATTCATACAAATATATTACAGCACTGCTCTGAGATGCAGACCAAATGGCTCTTGGGCAAGTCAGAAGAGTAGGAGCTTTGTCTGTATTTGTGGACTAAGAAAATATGCAGTGTTCATTCTAAAGAGCAGTTAAAACCAGATAAGGCCAAGGAGGGAGAAACAAGGAGTCTAATATGAAAAGAATCATAGAAAACTGCTCATTTTTACTTTGTTTAAGGAAAACCAAAATGAATTTGCCTTTGAAGAAAAGAGGTTAACAATTTCTGATGAAGAAAGAAAGGATAGTTTGCCGTTCTAGTCTTTGATCCTGAAGTTCCCCCAGCATTGTTTCTTTTCTGCATTTTATCAGACGTACATAATGTAAGGCACAATGGAGGGAATGGACATGTGCATGTATGTGTGTGCATGTGTGTGTGTGTGTGTGTGTGTGTGTGTGTGTGTATAGTAGAAGAAAGTGGAGAACAAGAGGGGGAAATAATGAATAATTTTTGCACACCACCAATTTAAAATCTCTCTCTACTAGTTCTTTTGGGGCTGAAATCCACCCAATTCCCAATCCCCTACTCCTACCATTTGTGTAAATATATGGGTATTTATGTTATAGAAAGCATAAGAGTGTGTTATGAAGCTTGGCTCCATTATTAATAAAATATTTGAAATGACTGGAAAAAAAAGGTTATTTGTAACCTTAAGGTTTATATACTGGCATAAGAATATACAATGTCATTTTGAAATTGAAACAAACACAGAAACCGTAATGGTTAAGGAAAAATGAATTGAAAACAAAGGACACATACTTTTATAGTAAATATGACAAATGCCCTTCACCTCAAGGTTATTAACTTAGGTCTAGTGACACAGATCACTAGGTAGCAAATGCCCACAGGTGTAGGAGAAAAAATCTGACTGTAATATAGAGTAGCCTGTGGATATTAAGAAAATAGAGACTGGAACATATTATTGGTTCTTCTTAGATGATGTAAAGTCTTCTTAGAAGACTCTAGAAATGTTGCATTACCAACCCAAGAGAAAAACAAAACACATAATCAAACAAATACTTTAATTTTCCCCAACTAACTGGACCTACGTCATTGCTTCTTATGAATATAAAAATAGGTGTTCAGGGAGCCTGGGTGGCTCAGTGGGTTAAGCCGCTGCCTTCGGCTCAGGTCATGATCTCAGGGTCCTGGGATCAAGTCCCGCATCAGGCTCTCTGCTCAGCAGGGAGCCTGCTTCCCTCTCTCTCTCTCTCTCTCTCTGCCTGCCTCTCCATCTACTTGTGATTTCTCTCTGTCAAATAAATAAATAAATAAAATCTTTAAAAAAAAAAATAGATGTTCAAAGAAAACGGAGTTTGTAGAATATTAACTCCTTAAGATTAAATTGTCACATGACTGGATACAGCCCAGATTACAAAGAAAAAATTCAAGATGGTCACGAATTAAATAATGTCCTATGATTACTTGGCTTCCTAAGTTCTTAAATAGTCATAAGAAGTTCTGACTGAGACCACACATTCCGACCTAAAGCTGACCAGGGCAAATCTACACTACTCGGCTGTTAAAAGATCTTGCTATTTTATTTTTCTTTGCTGACTAAGTTGGGAGAATTTGGCTGTGAGAGTACCCTTGTCATTTTGCCTATAGCAGCCTTTTGACTTTCAGTGATGTATCTGGCATGAAATGAAGCAAAGCGCCAGCCTGTTCTGAATTCCATCATGCAGGATCCAGGATAAAGAGAAGTAGTCAGAGCTTTTTAAAATGCACCAAAGCAGTAATTCTTAGAGCATTTGCCTTGAGGTCCAAGCCAAACTTCTGTTTTTCTCTCTCAGCTGGGCAAAAGGCTTTAAGTAAAATCCCAGAGTATTCAGTTACAGCTCCGGAAGCCATTAACAATGGGGACTCCTCTAGTTGAGAACAAATGATTTGCAAACGAGCTATCACGTTCTCCATTGTGGATAAGAATCTAAGTCAAAAAACAATGATATACTTTTCTTTTTACTTTCCTATTATCATCTGTATAAAGAAATTCCAAAGAGCTCTGCTATTTAGGGCTATCAGACAAAACATGAGCCTGCAAAGTTTAATATATTTGTGACCCCAACTCTCTCTTCAGTGTCTCCCTTCAAATTCTTCCCCTCCCACTCCATCCTCCAAATCAACCCACACATAAATATACTCCAGATCTGTCCTTTGAATATTTATGAATATTTTGTGTGTCAATAGCTAATAATCATGTTGAAACATTCTTCCCATAGCTCTATGCATTTTGCCCAAATCAAAACTGTATGCGTAAGGGTTAACAGATCACTGGTGCAGTACCAGACAGAGCAAAGATTACGCCTTGGAACGTGAGAGAATTCTTTTTTTTTTTTTTTTTTAAAGATTTTATTTATTTATTTGACAGAAATCACAAGTAGGCAGAGAGGCAGATAGAGAGAGAGGGGGAAGCAGGCTCCCTACTGAGCAGAGAGCCCGATGCAGGCCTCGATCCCAGGACCCTGAGATCATGACTTGAGCCAAAGGCAGAGGCTTTAAACCACTGAGCCACCCAGGCGCCTGACATTGAATTCTTATTGTATTAATTGGGTGGACAGTTTAGCACCAAGTCTGTTCTGGGAGAGCTCAGTAGTTAAATCTTCATTGCCAAGAGTTGCACAAGAGAAAAATTATTTCAATGGAATAAGTTGCTTTTACATCAACTAATCTACCAAATGATTTTGAGATAACATGGTAGAATGACAAGTTTACAGAATTTGAAGACCATGGTTCAAGTTCAAAGGAGCAACCACAAAACTTCTGATGTTAAAAAACAGACACAGGACATGTTTATAGTGGAAACTTTGAAAGTGTGGATGTATACAAACACCCAAAGGAAGAAATGAAAATCACCTGCAACTATACTAGTTAAAGAAATGATCCCTGTTATGATTTTGTTTTATATCTTTTCTGTCTTTATGTCATGTATAATATAAATTTGGGGTTGTTTATATGGTTATGACTTGATCTTTCAGTCAATATAATACTACTATTTTTCATGCCATTAAAATATTATTTCAAGGCATAGTATCCAATTGTGGCTACATCATAATCTACTTAACCAATCTCCTGTTGTTGACATTTAGGTGGTTTCCAGCTTTTTACTATCATAATAATGCTTCCGTGAAAAGGATATCCTGGTACATAAAACATTTTATACTACAGTTATTTCCTTGACATTAATACCTAGAAATGGAATATTAAGGCATAAGGACTTAATATTTTTTAAAACTGATACATCCAGCCATGTTGCCCTCCAAGAAGACTTTATCAATTTCATACTGCCTCTCACAATTTACTAAATGTTCTTTTGCCTAAAACTTTATTAAAATAATATTTCATATCTACCCATGATGAGTTGAAATGTATCCTCTGCATTGCATTCCAACATCATGCATTTCTGCCAACCAACGCGAAATTCTAATATACAAAAATTGAGTAATTAAGCAACATATCATTATTATGGGTTCCAAAGAAGACAAAAAACTTAAAATGCCTTATTGTCCTTTGCTTTTTCCAACACTTCTCTCAATGGTATATATTCTTTTTGTAATGCCCTTCACAAGTGTGCACTGACTTGGACAACCTGACTTAAGTCTCACAACTAATTAAGACTAGATGCTGAATGCTTTCAAAATGCCAGATGATTTCCATCTCTGTCTCTATAGCCTCAGTGTGAGCTATGTATCTTCTATCAATAACATAAATAATGCTTATTTCTCCATTTTTACTCATTTTTGTAAAGTAAAGCAAAATATGATAAAATATTCAAATGATTTTATGAACATTATTATATGGATACAAGATACACTGCTGAAACTGAAATGTTGGCCAATAGCACCAACTTGCCACATTCTAAAATATTCTTATCAGTTAAATGTTCACATTAAATACAATAAAGGCAGTTTAGTTATGTCAATGTATTAGGCACAAGAGTCAAACCTAATCAAAACATGGAACCCATATAATGTCATCAGCGCTTTATTTCCCAGTCCTTTGATTCCTAAGGACAATGAACATGTTTCCCTAAGTGTATCGGTCATATGTTGTTCTTCCGGAAATTTCCAGTTTATATTCTTTGTCTATATTTTATTGGGATGTATGTATTTGGCTAATAAAATATTATAAATATTATTTTCAAATTCAGAAAATAAGAACTGTCATAGTTAATTTGACTAATGAAACCTGATTGTCCATATGCATTTAGATTTGGCTTATGGTGTTTATTACGGATCTGTAGATATTCTTAATTTTTAGGTATGCAGTCAAATAATCTCAGTGCTATCATTGAGATGCTTCTATGCTTCATTACTTTAAATGATGATTCTACTCTATTTAGATCTATTTTCTTCAAGTTCTCTTTTTGGGAGGAAGAGGGATGTTGTTTGTTTACATTTAATTAATTAAACTGCTATTGATTTTATGGCTTCTTCTAAGGTAGGAATTTAACTGTATTATATTTCAAATTGTAACCAATTAGTCCAGCACCATTTTTGACTAATCTACTTTCCTCCTGAATTAAAATGCTGCTTATTTTTATAACAAGCATTTACATGTATCTGGGCCAGTCTCTCAGTTTCCTATACTGCAAAATTTCTGTTCCTTAGAACTTCCTGTCTATTTTTTTACACATATATTATAATCAGAATTATTCTAACTTTTTAATATATTTTCATATCCTAAATCCTCTTCTTTCATTATTCTGTTTTGTAAGTTATTTGTTTCATTCATATAAACTTTCGGATAATTGAATAATTTTGCTGAATTAAAAGAAACATCCACTTGGATTTTTAATTAGAATTACATTCAAATTATGAGTCAATGTAGGAAAATTTATACATTTGCTATGCTGAATTTTTCCCATCCAATGTCATGCTGTTAATAGAACTCATAGAAACTCCATTACTTTAAAATTTTATTTACAGTGCTCAGTAGAATCTCATGGCTTTCCCCATAAAGTTCCTGCAGAGCTTTCATCAAAGTTCTTGCTATGTTTGTTATGATTATGATTTTTTCCATTTTTATGGAAACCATTTTCCTAGGTTATGAGGTATCCAAGGATGTAGAACTTTGGGAAAGTTGTAGGCAGACTGGGACAGTTTGTTACCCTATTTTATATTGTTCAACTGATTATAACTGGCATGTAGGAAATCTAATTATTTAAACATATATTTATTTTGCTCCCAGCCACTTAACTCTATTTTAATTTTCAACAGAATGGTAGTTGACTTTACTGTTATTTAAAATCAAACTGCTATTTTATCTACAAATAGTGATAATTTCCAAAATTTATAGTGACTTTTTTCTTGCCTTATGGTACAGATCAGTTTGTCCAGAATAATGCTGAGTAGTAAGTAATAATAGTGACATTGGATATTTCTTGGCCATTAGCTTGATGGGTATTATTTACCAAGTTAGAGAACTATTCTGTTTTTGTAAGACTGTGTTAGTTGCTGTTTCTGTTTGTTTTAAAATTAAACATGAAATGTTTAACTTTATAAAACAAATTTGGAACTTTCTATTTCAGTGATTTCAATGGCAAAAATTTAGGGAGAAAGAAGGAAAGCACTCTATAGGAGGTTATAGCAAAATCAATTGCAGGTCTTTTTTCAAACTAGACTATAATCTCAATCCCATCACTTCCTTCTTCCCTAAGGTAAGAGGTGTGTATGGATTACACCTATTTTAGAATCAATGATTGTATAAGCCAATGTAAAAAAAAATGTTTTTTCTAACTGCCAAATAGACATTATAATTTTTCTTCTTTTATCCAAGGATGCGATAAAAGTATACTATTCCTAATAATAATCTGTTCTTGTATTGCTGAAATAGACTTCCTTTTTGTTTTAATAAACCACCAGATATGAATTACAAAACTTTTTACAAAATCTCTATTTATAAATGAGATCCCTTTGTAGATTTCTATCCCATTTGAGGACAGACATTCATATCACTGTATCATCATAAATATGAAAACTTGGAAAATTATACATCTTTTATCCTCTGATCTTAAACAATTTTATATATATTGTGAATATCTGTTCCTTGAAAGTTTACAGGATTTCATCCATGAAAGTACCTAAAGAAACCATGCTTTTATGGAGAGAATTTATCAACAACTTCTGATGGGTTCTTTTTTTTCTCTCATAATTATTGGACTCTTTAGTTTTCTATCTCTTTTACATCAATGTCATTACTTTAAATTTTTCTAGAAATTATCCATTTCAACAAAAACTCAGTTTATAAGATTTACTTTTACAATTTTAATTTCATATTATATAAATATATATGTACATTCAGTTTCAGGTTCTTATTTTGGCTTTGATCATCTGTTGATTAGACTAGCTAAAGCTTTGTCACTTTATTGTTATTTATTTTGTCTGGTTAAAAAAAACAGCTTTTGGATCTCTTACTACTTCTATATGTTTTGTTTATGTATTTTCCATCTTTTTGTCTCTTGATATTTTGGTCTAGTCACTTGGATGAGTTCTTTCCTATTTTCCAGTTCTCTGATTCTGTCTTAATGAAATCTATCTATTCTGTTCTTATTTGCAATTATTACATTTTTTCCAGTTCTCGAAATTCCTTTTAACTTACCTATATTTTTCCAGTTTCCTGCCTAAATTCTCCATTTTTTCTCTTAACAAATAAATGACAGATATTTTAATATCCATGCCTGATCATTTCAAAATCTGGATCAACTGTGGGTCTGATTTTATTGTCTGTTTAAATTTTTTCTCTTGGGTTTTGGCCAACATGACCAGCTATTTTTTTTTTTTTTTAAACATAATGCTGGACGTTGTTTATGAAAAATAATTTGAAGCTCTAGACAATGCTGTCTTTTTCCAGAGAGGATTTACTTCTGGTTTTGAAATAAAGCAAAGGTATGTCACTTTAATCCAGTTGATTAAAGTTGACTGAACTCTGCTCAGCTTGTCAGCCTCTCATATACTATTTTCTGTAAAACTTCTAGCCTCTCAGAATTCACCCATGCTTCTAATTAGCAAATGTCTTAAGATAAAAAGTGGTGTCAAAGATAGGGTTCATCTCTCTACACTCTTCTTTTCTCCAGGATCTTGCTCCTTAAGTCCTTGCTACTTTGTAGATTTTCAGTGTCTTCAAAAAGATTTTGTTGTTGATATTTCGCTTACTTAAGTTTTTCCAATATGTAGAGTTGGCTTAAAATAAATAGTCTGCCATTACCACAAAGGGAAATTTTTCATTCTGTTTTTTCACTATTTTATCTTCTTCCTTTTGTCTTTATCCATTTCATTAGCATATTTTCTTTGGTTTGTTTTATGGTACTTTTTCTTACTGAGTTGAATATTTAATCTGTTTATCTGTTTTTAGTGCTTGTATCATTGCCTTTAATGTAAATTCATTTTGAACTTGTCCATGAATAGTGACCAGCAGAGTCATAGAACTTGTTGTAATGACCCAAAATTAACCTAGTAAATAACTGATAATTTTCTACCTTGTATCCATGATCTACCTCCCACTTTTTAACAACACTCAGATTCAAGTATCTGCTATTCTCCCTCCAGCTAAATTACTTTGACGGAAACTGATTTCACCTCCAATTCCAATCTTTGGCCCTGGAATAGTTTAAATCAAATGTCACATTTCATTTTTCAGGCCACAAAAATTGGTTCTGGTATATACATATGATCTCATCAATTTCAGTAAGAGTGATCTTAAGATCTTGTTTGAAATTCTAAGATAGGAATGCTTTTTCTCCCCTGTATACGAGTAAGAGAACATCAAACACTGTTTTCTCTGTTATTTATTTTGCAACCATGAGAGAAGTCTGCCAGGGACTAACATGATGCATGCATGGAATTGGACAGAGCTAGAATAGTCACAGAGCAATTCACCCAGAGCCCTGATTAAACCATGCTGGAAGCCCACCTTCCAGCTGGACTTTTAAGTTACTGAGCCAACAAAGTCCCTTTATTATTTAAGGCAGTTTGAATGTAATTGACTTTTCTCTCACTCACAGCTAAATACATGCTAATACACTTGAATATATAACAAACACTTTGTAATGGTGGTGACATTGAAGAAATTAAAACAAAAGATAAAAACAAAACCAAAACTAGGCTTATGTTATAAGACCATATCCATTGGTCCATTACGTAAAAATATAAGGTACTCATTTTGAGCACCTGGAATCTTACTTTTTTTGTTTCTACTTGTACCTGTAGGACCTAGTCTGGTGCCTGATATTTTCTGATAAATATTCAGTAACTATATGTTGAAATAGTGAATAGTTATGGATTTCAATATTTTTTTCTAAAGATATTTCTATAAACTTTCAAGTAATGGAAGGATAACATTTCCTTCAGTGTGTAAAATGTCCCAACCCTATGCCAAGGTGGGAATCTTAGCACTCATAAGATCTCATTCCAATGAAATACATTTTTCCTAAGACTTCCCAGGTTCAATCAAAGGTTATGTGCATAAACAATGAGTATAAATCCCAGGTACTTAACAATAAATCTCATGACATATATTTTTATAGACTATTAATAAGAATAGTAGCAATGTGTCAACAATGTTTAACCAAGCCACAAGACAGTTTAGTTCTGTCATTTGTAAAATAAATTAAATGAATGCTTCTAAGATTATGTCCAATTTCAAAAATAATATGAGTTTATGATCCTAAAGTTGTTCTTTTATCATCAAAATGATCAAATTCATTCACAACTCCAACTGTTCTTCTGATGGCTTCTGTGGCACTTTCACCTGCTAGGTGATCGATTTCAGACTGCAAAAATTTAATGATCTGGAATATGCATGTCCAAAAACCAGGAGTACTTTGAAAAGGTACTGAAGCTCAACTGATTACAGATAGCATGAATCAATCCTCTTCACCCAAGGGAGGACTCACAAAAGACCTTTTTGGTGAAGACTAGGGATGGCAAGCACAGAGTGCAATATAAATCCAATCAGATACACTCCAAGTTAGAGCAAGGAGTCCAATTAAATTAGGGTTTACTAGCATGGAACACATTGGGGTTAGGGAGAAAGGAGAGGAGTCACCATATACTTAGAAGCAAACATAGTTCATGTTCTTATATTTTTCCAGTAGAAGAAGATTTGAGTCTATGCCATGCCAGTAATAGCAAATGCTTGGCCTTCAAAACATTTCCCACCCCAACATCTGCCACAGGAGAAGACAGTAGCCGGTAAGGGACTGTGGAGACTTAGAATCAACAGCACTGGATGGGGGAGGAATGGCAAGGGTCCTGGGTAGCAGCACAGGTGGCAGCCAAGTGGTAACATGCATGCCAGATGGGAGAGTGTCACATGCTGCCCTCTGGCATACACAAAGCCCATTTTAGAGAATTAAGGAAGCCCTGTACTTCTCAAATGAACATATGGTGCCAAAGAGGAAGGTATAAAATTTTATTTTGTGAAAACTGATGAATAAAATCAAAATATTTCTTTTTTACTTACAGAAGAACTGTAAATAAATGGAATTATCAATTATAATTTCCAATAAAGGAGAAAAAAATTTCTACTGGAACCTGAAGAAAGAAATCTGCCTAAATGAGCTCATTCTCCAAGATGGCTACACCCAGCTTCCGTGTACAATCCACCTTCTTTTTCGGCATTAATTTTCTCCCGTCTTAATTCCAGCTGCTCGTTTCAGGTCTCAGCTTTCCCCACAAGTTACTATCGTGGAGTAGCTTTTCCAATCCACCCACATTGTTGTAGGCATGGTAATGGAACCCTTCAAATAGAAAATTGCTAGTTTAAAGATACAGGACACTTAAAGCCAAGGCAGTTGAAAAGATGTCATTGTGAGTTAATACAGCAGACAAATAGAATCTGGAAAGAATTCCTTCCAAATGTATTTGGACATGAAGAAGGAAGTGGGTCAGAAAATTATGACCTCTGTATATTTAGCCTAATCTACATCCTCACTCCAGGCAACTAATTGTGAGCTATTGAAAATGAAAGTCTACAGAGAATGTCATAAAAAGACATTCTCATAGCTTCTCCTCTGAAGATTCCATAAATAGATTGGAAATAATCTCCAGGGGACCTTTGCAACAGCTTGTGGACTGGTAGCAGTAATTAACAGGATCCAAAACACAATGTGATCTACTTAAACACTGTCACCATTTCTTACTTTTCCTTAAAATTGTGATTATTTCTTGCTAGCTTTCTTGGCTCAAAAGATATATTTAAATTGCCCTACTTCTGTTCCCTCCATATCAAAAAGGGGAAAAAAAAAATAGACTAGTGAACCAGAAAGGAAAACAATATTTCTTTAAGTATATAATCTTACTTTGAAACTGGCAAAGCAAATAGAAGTGACTAAAAATATTATATCTTTGATTTCCATATTCACATTCCATGTGAAACCATATAATATGTGATAGTTGCAGTAATCAGGTCTTTGTTTCTCACTAAATGTAAAAAAGCTCAAGCAGGATGCCTGGGTGGCTCAGTGGGTTAAGCGCCTGCCTTCGGCTCAGGTCATGATCTCAGAATCCTGGGATCAAGCCCCGCATTGAGCTCTTTGCTCAATAGGGAGCCTGCTTCTCTCTCTCTCCCTCTGCCTGCCTCTCTGCCTACTTGTGATCTTTCTGTCAAATATATAAATAAAATCTTAAAGAAATCTTAAACAAAATCTTAAAGGAAAAAAAAAAAAAGCTCAAGCATAAATCCTAAAAAGGGGATTTTACTTACATACTAGGAAGAATTATCTTCCTTTAGGTGATTCTCAAGTGCTGGAAGAGGAAACAAGGAAGGTTATGTAATTTTCTTTTTTATGACATTATACAGAAGAAAGTAACAATTTTAAGGACAGTTTGTCAATATATCAGAGAGAAAGAAATAATATGAATTCTCTTATATCGCATAAACTCATTGATGGCATGACACTATAGTTTGTTTTTTTAATAAATTTTTTAAAATAGGGAGGCTGGGTGGCTCAGTGGGTTAAGCCTCTGCCTTCAGCTCAGTTCATGATCTCAGTGTCCTGGGATCGAGTCCCGCATTGGGCTTTCTGCTTGGCAGAGAGCTTGCTTCCTCCTCTTTTCTCTCTCTGCCTGCCTCTCTGTCTACTTGTGATCTCTCTCTGTCAAATAAATAAATAAAATCCTTTTTAAAAATTTTTTTAAATAAAAATAAACTATTACAGAAAATATTTGTCTAGGAATCATTCATAAATGCTCTAAATTATAAATTTGTTTTCTTCTTTTGACTAGCAAGAGGATTCTGAAAATTATCCAACA
This sequence comes from Mustela lutreola, assembly GCF_030435805.1. NCBI lineage: Eukaryota > Metazoa > Chordata > Mammalia > Carnivora > Mustelidae > Mustela > Mustela lutreola. The sequence goes on along the minus strand of NC_081295.1, from coordinate 19,056,612 downwards.
GTAACCATCCAACTAATAAAATGAGGTTCAAAAACCTCATTAGGTTTCTAAGCCACTGGTGAGCATGTGTGTAAAGTACAAATTCTATGGGGTCTCCTTTAAGGCACATTTTTTGATTCACTATGATATCTAAAGAAATATGTATTATTTTTCAATGTGTATGAATGAATGTGATTGTGTGTGTTCAAAACTAGCATTGAAATTAATAAGGGATTTTCATCTAAACACTGTTCCAATACACAATACTAATACAATGCTTGTATTAGTTTCTTAGGGATTCTGTAATAAAATACCACAAACTGGGTGGCTTAGACAACTGAAATTTATTGTCTTATAGTTCTGGAGGCTAGAAGCCCAAGATCAAGGTGTTAGCAGTATCAGTTTCTTCTGAGAGTTGAAAGAAAAAATCTGTTTTATGCTTCTCACCTACTTTTGGTGGTTTGCTGGCAATCTTTGTCATTCCTTAGCTCAGAGAAGTATCTAGATCTAGATCTAAACCAATCTAAATGTCTGCCTTCATCTTCATATGGTATTCTCCCTGTGTGCATGTCTATGTTCAAATGTCCTTTTTTTTTTAGTAAGGATATTTATCATATTAGATGAGGGGCCACCCCAAAAACTTCATTTCAGGGGCGACTGGGTGGCTCAGTGGGTTAAGCCGCTGCCTTCGGCTCCGGTCGTGATCTCAGGGTCCTGGGATCGAGTCCCATATCTGGCTCTCTGCTCAGCAGGGAGCCTGCTTCCCTCTCTCTTTCTTTGCCTGCCTCTCTGCCTACTTGTGATTTCTCTCTATCAAATGGATAAATAAAATTTTAAAAAAAAACTTCATTTCAATTTGATCACCTTTGTAAAGACTACCACCAAATAATGTCACGTTCTGAGATACTGGAGATTAGGATACCAACATATATTTTTCAGGGGCATGAGGGTTGGGGACAGAATTGAACCAATAACATGTGCCCTAAAAGAATGATTACGTCAACAGGCTGGAAGATACAAAAGCAACCAAACATATTTAACCAAACCAGATGTCTATATTTATTTATCATACAAAGATTAGTCCTCAATAATACCAAAACACATGGGCATTTTAATTCTGTCCTCAGACTGAGCTAGCTCATTGATTAGTGTTTTAGAGATAAATAACCCATTGGTAATTTTTTAAAATTCAAATTTCCTAAAATTGAACAATGTGTAGACACAGCAAAAACTAAAACTGCCATACCACTGGAATGACTCAGAGCTATAATCACAGGTCACACAGGCACAACATTGTGTTCTAATGATGACTATCAACTGAGCCTCACAAAGAAAACTCTTAAAATTAATGGTTTCGCTGTCTGATGTATGCAGATTACTTCAAACACTCCCTGACACAGAATTTTTCCAAGTTTTATATTACAGTAGTTAATTTGTTTTGACACGATAGAATAGAAAATAGAAAATATTACAACTGAAAGGGGATTTCAAAATTGGCCTGTCCAATTATAGATCTGAAAACTATGTATCTGAGCAAGTAAGTGACTTGTTCAAGGTAATCTAGCAAATTGGAAAAAAGCCAGGAAAATAACCTGAGATTTGGCTTTCCCTCCAGGTTAATGATGTTCTGTTGCTAGATCATCATCACATCACCTTGTCTGGGAATCACTTCTCACACTCAGAATTAGGTCCTCAATGGCTACATGGAGCGTAGAACTCAGTTTAGAAACTGTCACAAAGGTCATGATCTATGTTTGCACAGGCTGGAACCACAATCTCCCTTATGGATTCCCACAAAAGCTGTGTTGTCTTTAGTGCTTTGTTTAAAATGTACTATATACATTTATTATTGTAGTTGTCTGCTTCCTCCTTTAAATCTTGAGTTCTCCCTAGATTATGGCTATGACTGCCAGAGTTTCAAATCTGAAAATCAGGATACATGCTCTGATAGAAAATGTATTTATCGAATATGCTGGCACAGAACTCAGTATTTGTTTCAAAATGACCCTTTTCTGAAAGTCTCAAATTGGTTCGGATTCTTATGTACATATGAGTGTTACATTGACATTCACGGTGGTATATGGCAATGGAAGAACTGGAAGGAATATTTAAAGTCAGGATTGCCCTAGGTTGCTGGTGGGGTGAGGGTAAAGAGCTATTAGGACACTACGGTTAGGGCAAACAAAAAATTGGACAAGCTTAGGACACCTCAGCGACTCAGTTGATTAAGCAGCTGCCTTCAGCTGAGGTCAGGATCCTTGGGTCCTGAGATAGAGTCCGGCCTTGAGCTCCTTGCTCAGCAGGGAGTCTGCTTCTCCCTCTGCCTGCTGTTGGCCCCTGCTTGTGCTCTCTCTCCCTCTCTAATAAATAAATAAATAATTTTTAAAAAGATTAGAAAAGCTTGAATGTGCGGGGAAGTGAGAATGATTATAATGAGGGCTCCACAAAAAACATGTTTGCATTTTTTCCCCTGTAAGTGACAGGTGACAAAAATATCGAGGTGAATAATACAGAGTCATTTTGGTATAGGAACAAATATATCCCCATCAGGGCTGGGAGTAGGGCAAATGAGGCAACCTTTAAGGAAATAGTCACTTTTAACTCTATGATGGACAGAGTACTCCCTTAAATGTTCCCTTCTGGGTGCTTCTCTCCTCACCCTGGTCCCAACTGGCTCTCATACACCCGCCGGTGGTCCTCGAGAGAAAGGTTGTTGCTATACTACAACTACACTACACACTAATCAATTGTTGCTACACTACACACTAATCAATGTACATAATGATCATTCTGAATCATGGAGATACTAAATTACTACAGTCATACTCTCTTATAAGACAGAGAAACACACTTACAAGTTTTATGTAGTCTAAGTTGTATGTTTTGGCAAACAAGCATTAACCCCAAATTTTCTGAAATATGCTGTGAACCAGAAAGGACTGTGCGTTATATTCCATTCTATGTAGACGAGCTTTCCCCTTCTCTGACTGGTCCAGAGCAGTCACCTGACCCAAGCCGGGCCCATCAAACTCTACCGTCAGAGAATTTGAGATTTAGATACAGAGATTGGAGGTCCGCAGAACCGGGCAGGACCGGGTCGACCCGTTCCAACAGTCCGGGTGCTGGCGTTTCCTTCCTGGTCTCAGCTGTTCACCGCTTAGAGTCCGTATGATGGCTCATCACCTTTTCAATCAATCCCCCTTTGGGCTAAAGTTTGCCATTAACTTCTTCCTTGTGACTCCCAAAGCTGAAACAGAAAGAGACTCCCCTCAGCGGCAAGAATTGCGCTAGGAGCGGGGGTAATGAGGACAGACATCATCCAGTTCCCACCTTTGCACATTTCACAAAATCAATGAATGCTAAATGTGGTATTAGTTTCATCTCTTTGATTATCCCATAACTACTAAAAGTGGGCCCATATCTTTTCTTCCTATGAAGAATTCCCTTGGTGTTGTCTGATGCTAGAAATTTGGGGACGATAGGACATGCAGAAAGCTGTGTGGTTATGTGTATGAATTACTGGTTTTAACTAATGCTAATAACTTCATTTGTTTAGCTATAGGATATCATCTTTTAATAAAATGTTTCATGTAAGATAACATTTGATCTTAGTAAAATTTAAATATCATTTAGAGACATTTTGGAGAAAAAAAATGTATCTTTTAGAGAAAAAAATAATATGATAACCATAAGATTCCCAGATAGTTTACAAGGAAGAAAGGAAGAAAAGTATTTAAAATGCAAAACTAATATTTAGTGAATATTTTTCATAGTTTGCAAATACATTTTGCTTTGAACAGGCAGAATTTCAGCAGCTGGAAACCTGTTATATGTTTAATTAAATGGCCCACACATGTGTTTATAATACACAGAACTGTGGCCTGTGAATGGATCCCTGGGGTGGATAGTCGGACATTTGCCTCATGAACTCCCCTCTGGAGGTCATGGGAAAGGGGGTGCTTGTTTGAGTTTTCTCCTTCCTAGTTCCACATTTCCTCCACCAGCTACTGGCCTGCAAACACACTCATGTCCCAAGCATGATAGACTCCGCTGACCTAATCTGCCCTGAAGTGCCAGACCTGTCCACACATCTCTGGATTACACCAGCATGTCCAGCTCACTCCTACTTCCCCTAAGGGATGGTGCAGGCTGTCTCCCCCAGGCCAGGTTCCTCTGATTGATTTGCCTTTTGCTCTCTTCTTCCCCTGGGAAGGGAGATCCTCGGCACTGACTGGGGCAAAGAGAATGAAGCTGAGATGCTGATTCTTCCTTAATGAGCTCAAGTTCTCCAGATGGCAGCAAGCGCTCGTCATGCAAATTCTTGGCAGCAGGGAGCCTGTCAAGTGGCTACTGCTGCTTATTGTTACCACCACTCCCCCACCCCCTCCACACAGACGCAGAAGAAATACCATCTGTCTACTGTAGAGCTGAGTGGTACTTTCCAAGTCCTGTAGTCGGTGCCGCTTAGCAGCCCTGTGCTGTACCCACAGCCCAAACATGAGTTGCCTCAAGATGGCATCCAGTCTGGGGAAGTGCCGAGCCAGGGAGGTTCACCCCAGCTGGCAAGCCCATCTTCTCCCAGGCCTGGCCCCCACCTCGCTCCATGCAGGGGCAGTTAACTCGCAGATTTCTCACAAGATATTTATGTAACAAAAATAGCAAAACTGGCTCTGTTCTTCCGTACAGATACTGAGAAGGGAACAAGATGAACTGAATTAGCAGCCTATCTCCATCCCTAGTGACCAATGGAGTAGAGAATTGGTTGGAGAGCGCAGCGCAGCAGTGAAAAGCACAGCCTGGAAGAGGAAAAGATGCCTGGGTCGTGAAGATGATTTCCTTTTGCTTTCGTTTCTCTCTCACAAACATCATAACTCCTGAGTAACAATGAACTCTCCTCAGATGTTAAGGTCTTTAGGGACACATGAAAGCTGTCACCCAAAAGGTTCCAAACTCTAGGGAAGGCTCAGTACCTGCTCCATCACTGAGTCCAGGGACCACTGCGGTCCTTCCATAACTGTATTTTTTACTTTTGTTGTTGTAATTTTTGGTCATGTATACAAATGCACGTGGAAACCTAATCATAATATGCCATATAATTTCCTCATCCTTAATGTTTTCTCCAGAGGTAAGGGAGTAATTAGTTCATACGCCTAAATTCAAGTCACACGACCTTCCCCTATTTGTGCAAATCTCCTCTTCTATTATTTTTTTTTAACTTTTAGTATTAATCCCGCATAGACCTAGACATCAACATCCATAAAGTATGAGTAATCTCCACCTTCCTAATTGACCTTCCATGTATTTCCTTAGATAAGCATCCCTAAAAAATATGTTATGTTTACTTTGCATTTGTGTTCTTTAAAAAAAAGTTATACATGTATATGCATATACACTTATATATAAGTATACATTGTATCATTCCCAACTTTTCCACTGATACAATGCTCCTAGTTCTATCCCTGTTGCTATGTTCCCTACACAGGTAGTCACTTTCCCAAAAAGAGCCTCATTCTACCCTGCTTCTCACTCTGCTTTTGAGAGGTGGAATAACTTCTTCATCAGTAATTTGAGAATGGTTGCTATGCTTGGCTCTGTTCTGCCTGCTTCCCCATTGGTCCTGGATACCTACAGGGAGTTGTTCACTTTATCTTCTGCTTGATCACTTTATCTTCAGACTTGAAGAGTCTACGTACTTTAATTTTCAATTACTGTACGCCTTTTGGGAGAGAGTTCCTCTGGTGTGTACATCGAGAGTGGGACTGTTGGATCATAGTTACATGAATGGTTAATTTCACCAGCCACTACCCATTTTTGGCCAAAGTGACAGCACCATCTGCCCTCCACCAGCAGTTGATGTTATGAGGCTCTCTAAATTTTTTTCAGTCTGATAATGATAGTTCATGATTGTTTAAATTTGTCAATATCTGCTATTTACAATTTGATCCCTAGGCCCACGTTTCTGTGAATTCCATTTATTTTATTCGATTGTTGCTGAATCTACAGACTTCTTACTCATTTGCAAAAAACCAACTTACACATTCTATGTGTCTGTCTATGTAATGTAATTATCACTTGTTGGTTCTCCCATTATAAATATCTTCTTTTAATCTGTACCTGCCTGTTAACTTTGCTTGTGGAGTCCTTTGTTAAATAAAGTATTTATATTTATAAAGATATTAAATGTATCTTTTTCCTCTTCTCATTTGTGCTTTGGGACATTTTGGGGATTCCCCGAATGAAGTCACAAAGTTAAACTCCTATAGCTTTTTGTTTCTGTTTTTGTTTTTCATAAATGCTTTAGATTTTTGTCTTTCAAATTCATGATTTTTCTTCTTTTCTTTTAATATGGTGTAAAGTATGAATTTCAAATTCATTTTCCTTTGTGTGGTGACCTAATTCTTCTATTGCTTATATTAAAGAACCTACATTTTTTTTGTCTAATTTATGATGTCACCTCGATCAAATTCTTTCTCCTCTTTCTGGATTCTATTCCATTCTATCATCTACCTAAATGTTCCCCCACTAGTACCGCATTTTTTAAGAACAGTTTTGTGATGTGCCTTAAGTTCTATTTGGGCAAGTCCTTTCTTGGCTCTTTTGTAAAAACTGCTGTAACTAGTGATGGACCTTTATCTTTCTACATACATTTATTTTAGAATCAATTTTTAAAGTTTACTCAAGAATCCTCCTTGGATTTTGACTAGATTAGATATAATTAATAGATTAAATTGTGAAAATTTGAAGTCCATCTATAATATTAAATATATCTTTCATTTTACTCAAGTTTTTTTGTCCATTTATTATGTTAATAGCATATTGATTCTTTTGAATTTTCTGTTATGTATAATTAAGGACATTTTTGTCTCTACCTTTCTAGTACATGATTGCTATTTCTTTTTTTTTTTTTTTTTTACCTTATTTCATTGGCTAGATGCTCCTAGAATGTTTTCTCATTGGAAATGAAAGTGAACATCCTAGTCTTCTTCCCAACTAGAAATGTGTTGGACCTGAACTCCTCTACTATAGCTGATATTTGCTGTAGGTTTTTGTCACCTAGCTTTGCCATACCTAGTATTTCTTATGAATTGAAATAGTTCAGGTTATTTGGTGACACCATGAAATCCTACACTTCCAAGTAGACCATTACAAAAAAAGTGAGTTTATCTCAGAACTGGGTTAAGCCGCTGCCTTCGGCTCAGGTCATGATCTCAGGGTCCTGGGATCGAGTCCCTCATAGATTTCTAAGCTTCACTCCAGAATGTCAGATTCAGAGGTTCTAGGGTGGGGCTACATAGGCATTTCTAATAAGCATCCAGGTGCTGCTGCTGGTGGTCTAGAGAACCACTTTAGTATCCCTAAACATAATTACTTTCATTTAATACTGATCTTTCCATAGACAAATTATTTTTTTATTCCAGATTCAAGTTGCATTTTCTGTCTTGAGGCAATAACCATTACGTCTTTAACTTATTTCAGTTTCTCAATGTATTTTGCTCAAGTATATGAAATTGTTATTCATCCATTTTTAAGCATTAAAATTGAAATTGCATATGATTTAACCTAATATCAAACTTTGCCAACAGGGGCCTTTTAAAATAGTTATTTCTATTCAGACAAAAAAGTCTCCTGATTCTAACGTTCTCATAATTACCCCTGGTCAATTCCTCAGCCTGAAGAGTCTAGTTGCTTCCCCAGGCTCAAGTTAAATCTTGCTTAGTTCCATAGAGATGGATAATAGAATATGTTCTTTGCTTAAGATAAAGTTTAGAAAATTAGAAAGTTCTTTTTTTTTAAGATTTTATTTATTTATTTGACAGAGAGAGATCACAAGTAGGCAGAGAGACAGGCAGAGAGAGAGGAGGAAGCAGACTCCCTGCCGAGTAGATAGCCCGATGTGGAACTCGATCCCAGGACTCTGAGATCATGACCTGAGCTGCAGGCAGAGGCTTAACCCAGTGAGCCACTCAGGCGCCTCGAAAATTAGAAAATTCTTAAAAACCAAATAATGTATCTTTACAGGAGTAGACCATGGTCTTCAGGGTCAACTTTCTTTGTTAGTCTGTTTTTTGAGTCAAATTACTTAAAAAAAAAAAAAAGATATCTTTAATTTTATGGGTTAATTATCAAGAAAATAGAAGTAAATAAGTAGACTAATTTTTCTTTAAGATACATTAGAGGTTTTATTTATCTATTTATTTGACAGAGAGAGAAATCACAAGCAGGGAGAGGAGCAGGCAGAGGGAGAGGGAGAAGTTGGGAGCTGAGCAGGGAGCCCAATGTGGGCTGGTTCCCAGGACCCCAGGATCATGACCTGAGCGGAAGGCAGATGCTGTACCAACTGAGCCACCCAGGGGCCCCAAGAAGTTTAAAAATCATAGCTAACAGTTCATATCCCAGATTGCTTGGGTGGCTCAGTTGGTTAAATATCAGCTCTTGCTTTCAGCTCAGGGTCATAAGATCAAGCCCAATGTCAGGCACTGCACTCAATGGAAAGTGAGCTAGAGATTCTTTCTCTCCCTTTCCCTTTGCCCCTCCCTTCCCCACTCTCTTGTGTTCTCTAAATAAATAAATAAATAAATAAATAAATAAAATCTTTTAAAAATAATATAAAAATAAATGAAAAGCTTAGCTAACAAGACATATCTGATATTGTTGGATTAACTCAACATGCTAAAAATAAATTTAATTTAAAAAGTACAATTATAGGGATGGCTGGGTGGCTCAGTCCGTTAAGCAACTGCCTTTGGCTCAGGTCATGATCCCAGGGTCCTGGGATTGAGTCCACCATTGGTCTCCTTGCTTGACAGGCAGCCTGCTTCTCCCTCTGCCTGCCACTCCCCTTGCTTGTGCTCACTTGCTTTCTCTTTTGCTCTCTCTCTCTCTGACAAATAAGTTAATTTAAAAAAAAAAAAAAAAAAAAAGACAATAATGCAGGGTTGCCTGAGTGGCATAGTCCATTATGCTTCCAACTGCTTGTTTCATCTCAGGTCCTGATCTCAGGACTGATCAAGCCCTGCATTTGGCTCATGCCCAGCACAAAGTCTGCTTGAGTTTCTCTCTCCTTCTCCCTCTGCTCCTGTCCCCCCCACCAACTCTCTCTCACAAATAAATAAATAAACCTTAAAAAAAATACAGTTATACAAATTGGAATATTTTCCTGACATTTCCCCCAGTTTTCACATTCCCTTTTAAAGTAAACATATGGTTTGTACTGTGCTCAAGAGCACAACAGAATATTCCATGTCAATCCAATCTATTAAGAGAACAGTTCTTATGTTCAAGACCTTGGGAATGAAGTTCTTGCTCATGGGAGGATTTGGTTTGGTTTCATATGCAGAAAATCAATTTGTGAGTCTCAAATGCAACCAATATCTAAAGACAGGCTTGAGCATTTAGCTATGACAATCAAACATGATAAATTGCACCTATCTTTTTGACAACTGCTAGCTAATCAGACTAAACAAGTCTTTGTCATCATACCCAGTTCTACAGGCCAGCGTATAGCCAATGATTCCACATCTTCACATTTAAACTGATAGTAGCTGGGAAATTGAACTCTCAAAGAAAAAAATTTATGGTTGTCCAAAACGTGTTCTACCCTGTTAAATTTCTTCACAAAGGTTATTTTTTATAAAAAGCAATTTGATAATTAAATGACCCATTTTTACCCTTGTCACAGTATTAAAAAAAAAAAATGACAGGATATTTTGTCATTCATAACACAACTTCTTTATTCTCTCTTCATTATGTAGGAAATTTTATCTCATTCTATCTTATTTTTCCTTTTTTTTTTTTCCTTTTTCCTAAATAATACCAACTTGGTACAAGCTGGTTAGTTTTTGTTTGAATTTTTGCAGTTGAACTTTGCAAAATTTAGTTGTGATTTTTGGCTTCTTCTGTCACCAGCTTACTCTGTGATTCCAACATCTTACCGGGTATGTTTTGGGAAGTGGGAGGTTTATTTTAACTTACATACAGTATAAGAAACATGGACTTGTAAAACAGGTAAATGTGAATTTTAATCCTAATTATGCCACTAATTATCTCTGTGACCTTAGGCAAGTAACTTACTTTCTTGAAAGCTTGGCATTTTCCCTTTTAAAATAAGCATATAAAAATCTGCCTCTATACAAGAAAAATCTACACTGTTCCTGAAATTTCATTAAAATACAAATGTTTCAAAGGGCAACAGTATAAATATGTTACATGAAAACATTATACTTGAAGAAAAGTTTAAAAAGATTAGCCTAATCTGTGTGATATATGAAGCTGATTTGAAATTTAGAAATTAATCCATCCCACAAACATATATCCTTGTATTGGTCAAGTTTGGGATTTGAGTTGCCTATGAGATTTAGACCAGAGTTTAGAGCTCCCCATGGGAGCAACTTACAGGGTGAGTCCCTAAAGCAATGTAACTTCCAGGCAGTTTACTGGGCACTTTGAACGTAATCCACAAAGTACTACTTAGGACCAGGCCTTGGTCTCTTTTTCCCCAAGCCCTCTGTTCTATTACAACATCATGTTGTGAAAAAGAAGGCTGAAGTTTCCTCCTGGTGGGGCAGGATCTTATGATATTCCACCGCATCCAGTGTATCAGATCTTATAACATACCATTACTTTACATATTGCTAAGAAAGACCCAAAAAGCTGACAATTAAAATATAACCTATACTTCTTTTCCCTTATAATTTTAATTTTATACATATGAAAAGAGCCCATCTAGACTTATTCAGGATTATATATTACTCTTATGCATATATAAAAAAGAAAACACAAGCAAAACAGATAAGACATTTGAAAAGCTTTTTCATATTTCAAGTTCAGCTCTACTAAATCATGTTTTGTACAAGAATTGTTAACGGGGGTGCCTGGGTGGCTCAGTGGGTTAAAGCCTCTGCCTTCAGCTCAGATCCTGGTCCCAGGGTCCTGGGATCGAGCCCCGCATCGGGCTCTTTGCTCAGCAGGGAGCCTGCTTCCTCCTCTCTCTCTCTGCCTGCCTCTCTGCCTGCTTGTGATCTCTGTCAAATTAAATAAATAAAATCTTTAAAAAAAATAAATTAATAATAATAAAAAAAAAGAATTGTTAACGCCTGTGATTTTCCACACAATGGCATCATCTGTGCCATTAAGAGCATTGGTGATGCAGCATTTCTTACAAAAGAGCTCTATCATTGTGTCCAGGATTTTCTTCCAAGCCACTGGCACTAATTCTGCCAGTTCTCATGCACATGTACAAACAATAACATCCCCAATAGGAATGCCACCTAGCCAACAGCCATTGGAGAACACCTAATTTTAGATATAAAAAATCTGAAAAAATGTACATCATAGAATCAGTATAATGCAATACTCACTGAAAGAGCTATAACTCATTAACTAGGAACTACTTTCCTAGTTCCTAGAAGTTGATATTGGTTTTAAATATGAAAAGATAGTTTTCTATTGATTTGTACTTTGTCCCATATTTTTTTGTTGTTGCTTCTCATTCTTCTTCTGGAATTACTACTTGTCTCTAACCGTCTTGAATTCCATGAAACAAAAAACTGAGCACAGCGACCAAGTCAAACAAGGATTTATTTTTCTCACATAACGAGGAAGACTCCAGGTGGAAGCACTAGGGCAAGTGGGAGGCACCACAATGCCATCAAAGATCCGTGCTGCTCTCATTTTCTGCTGTGGTTCAAATGCTATTACATCCTCATGGTTGCAAGATGGCTGCTGCATTATGGCCACATTCCCAAGAGGAATTGGGAGAGAACAAAGGGCGAAAGTCATCATGGAAACACCAGTCCTTCCTCATCAGACCTCTTCTTACCTCTCACTGGTAAACACCGGGTTAAATGACGAACCTGACTTCAAAATGGTCTCAGGAAAGAAATATTTTCTAACTGGGAATATTGCTTTCCTGATAATATTGGGGTTCTCTAGATTAAAAAATAAATAAATAAATGGAACTCTGGAAAATAGCATGGAGGTTCCTCAAAAAGTTGAAAATAAAGCTACCCTATGACCCAGCAATTGCGCATTTACCCTAAAGATACAAATGTAGTGATTCAAAGGGGAACGGGTACCCAAATGATTATAGCAGCAAAGTCCACAATAGCCAAACTATAGAAAGAACCTAGATGTCCATCAACAGATGAATGGATAAAGAAGATGTGGTATATATATATAATGGAATACCATGCAGCCATCAAAAGAAATGAAATCTTGACATTTGAGACAACGTAGATAAAACTAGAGAGTATTATGCTTAGTGAAATAAGTCAATCAAAGAAAGACAACTATCATATGATCTCCCTGATATGAGGAAGTCAAGAAGCAACATGGGGGGTTTGGGGGTAGGAAAAGAATAAATGAAACAAGATGAGATTGGGAGGGAGATAAACCATAAGAGACTCTTAATCTCACAAAACAAACTGAGGGTTGCTGGGGGTGGGGCGGATAGGGAGAGGGTAATTGGGTTATGGGCATTGGGGAGGGTATGTGCTATGGTGAGTGCTGTGAAGTGTGTAAACCTGGAGATTCACAGACTTGTATCTCTGGGGCTAATAATACATTATATGTTACTAAAAAAAAATAAGTGGAAGATGACTATCTGTAAGTAAGTAGCTCTACCTGCTACCACTCTATGGTCCTAAAAGTTCCAGAGTTTCAAGTGGCATGCTTGTCACATGTACGTGGAACGCTGTGGGTTTTGCTTTATTTTATCTAATGCAGTTGGGTAGGATTTCACTGGAAATTAAACAGATCTGTTCGACAATGTGACTAATATATTGTACATCCTCATCTCCCTAAAAAGCATTAGCTGTAAAGTGAAAGAAAATGAAAGACATCAAAATGCTTAAGAAGAATTCAAGTGACATAATAATATTGTAGTAGTTTTCTAGTCCAGAATGTTGCTTTACACATAACAAGCATTTAATGAATGTATATAGTATGAACTAGTAAGTATTTTTATCACTTTTCTAAAGATTCATTCTTGGTTTATTTTTTTCTACATCAGATTGGGGGGAAAGATCCCTATGAAAGATACAATAATGATCCCTTACATGTGAATAACATTTAACCCTAAATACTTTCTGCCACATTCAAAGTTTAACTTCCAAAAAGTTGGATTAGAAAAGATATTTACATATTAATCACAAATTGGTCTAATTATTCCACTAGCAAAGCAAGCAGTGTGTCCTGAGATGTTACAGTCATGCTTGTAAAAAAGTTCTACTCTGAAATGTTTACTTTGGTTTTCCCACTGTCATCTGTCTCAGCCTCACCTTTTCTCTGCCGTTGGCTCTTCTTAGCAGTTATTTTAACTCTTCCACCCCTATATACTTGGACTTTGCTATTTTTCTAGGGGATCATTTACCCTAATACCATAATTCCTTGTTATTCTTTATACCAGTAAGGATAAAATACTGTAGACTCTCCCTTTGTCACTAGGCTTCCCTTCCTTCTCTCTCCATTTCCAACTGGCTCTGTTTTCTGGATCCTGCTTCCATAAGACACATGCAGGAAACAGACTTCACTGTGTTCCTTCTTACCTGTACCCTTCTCTAGGAAGATACTGTCTCTGCAACTGTAGAATTCTACATGGTTTTAATCCAGAGGCATTGCATACCGTATTCCACTGACATCTGCTTTGTACTAATTCTTAGATCTCTTACAGACAGCTGCCAATCATAATACTCGAAACTTCAAGTTCATTGACCTCGATTTCACAATCACCATTCCCATTTGTTAGTGTTCTTACTGTAACACTTTCCTGTGGGGTTTTTGGTTTCTGTTTTTATTTTTATTTTTGCTGTTTTATAACCCTTTTGAGGTCCTTTATATAACCTTTTATACAACCCTACATAATCTATATTCCTTTTTTTTCCTGCATTATATGATACATTACTAGGAATACGGGAATTATGTCTAAATAATCTGTGTATTCTTAGAACAAGCGGAGTATATTGTTGGATCAATGAACGATTCTTCTCCCAGATTTTGTGTACCAAAAAAAATAAAAATAAAAAAAAAATCTTTTTAAGCGATATGCCTATTTCAGCAGTCATTTGACATGAGCAGGCCAAATCCAAGGAGTGGCCCTCATAACTGTTCATGTGTTCAGCTTTCTAAAGTAAACATACACACATCAAACTTGAAAAACATCCAAATTGGTGTGCCTGGAATCTCATTCTCTTTTGGCAAACATTGTGGGCTGCCTTCCTGTTTGCAGTGTTGTTTCATTAGGTCATGAAAAAGGCCCCATCAGAAGGCTGGCACACCCCATTAGTGGAATTATACTCAACTGAAGTTTAAAAACAATTTGACGACCAAAAAAAAAAAAAGTTTGATCAATATTACTGTTTTTTAAAACACTGGTTCGCTGACTTCTGTATTGCCTGTGTCATCACCTGTTTTCTTTTGCATCTTCTTCTCATCACAGCACACTCCAGAAATGTTCATTGGCCCTTTCATTCATGTATTCAACAAACCTTTATTAAACCACCTCTGCGGAAAAGGCACACCCCGACCCACCAACCCAGATTGCCATACTCCTTCCCAGACTCTAATCTTCCAGCAATTGGTCTATCTCTTGTACTAATGCCAGACATTTTTGAAGCTACGTGATTGTCATTTTGGTGCTGGTATCCACTGAAGGTGGAAGGTGGTCTTTTTGGTAATTACACTGAAAGGATGGAAATTATAAAACTAAAAATTATGACTTGAAAGGCAGAGTTTAGAGAGTACATAACCTGAATTCTCTCTTCTGCAACCACATTCTCTTGAACCTAGAATCTAGATGTTGAGAAGACTCTGGTATGGTAGAAGATGGATACTGCCATATTGAAGTCAAAATGAGAGGCAAGATGGTCAACAAAAATTTAGACTAGTGACTGAAGAGCAACCATAACCATTCAGTAATTTATTTTCTGAGTAATAATTTAGTCTGTTGCTCTCTACTAGATTAATGAAAGTTTTGTTATAGGCTACCCGTCATGCTGCGTGGTATTAAGAGACACCCCCATGTCCACTCATTTCAGAAAGAGTTAAGGAGAGCACAGTGCCCCCCCCCCAGCCCAACATGGAAATGGCAATTTTGGTTAGTGAGATCCCAAAAGAAAGGCCCAGCTCCTGGGGTATGTCAGTGTTCTGAACACCAGCAACCCTCCCTACACTGTGATTTGTCCTCTACTGTCAAACTTGTAGTCAAATATCTTGCTATTATTAAGAGAGCTGGGAGGTAGGAGGTAGGGCTACAGTAGTACAGAGCATTCTCTGTACTACTTATTTTGAACAGGAAGATAAAAAAATGAACAACTCTGACCAGAAGGAGCTTACATTCTAGGAAAGCAAGTAGCCAATGAAACAAGCAATAGTATACAGTATGTGACATGATAATAATATGTACTTGAGAGTCTATCTTTCTTTGATAATTTGTATCAAAGATACAAAGTTCTTTCAATACTATGGTGGTTTTTTTTCCTCTTTTTTTGGTCTCTCCTTCGTAAGGCTTTCTTTCTTGCGCTACAACAACCGCAGAATTTTAAAGCTTGAAACACTTCCTTCTATGATAATATAACAAACCCTGTTTACCATGTAAAATACTCTATAGTTTTCTGAGAGTCCTTAAAGCCATAGAATTAAATGATTCATTTTCTAAGAACTTCAGTTCTACAAGATTTTTAGAGTAATGGCTTTATTACAATATTAAAATAATCACTGAAATATGGAGTAGAATGCAAAATTAATGATCAATTTTTTTAATGTCACTGGAGAATTCAAAGACATTCTGTGCTTAAAGCAAGGGGCTTTGATTTTATCCTCAGATCTTAGGAGTAATGGATGCTTAGTGAAATAGTTTGAGAAGTCTTAATTTAAAACTGTAAGTAAGGGACTCTAAGGTGCCTCAGTCAGTTGAGCATCTGCCTTTGGCTCAGGTCGTGATCATGGGGTCCTGGAATCAAGCCTTGCACTAGGCTCCCTGCTCAGTGAGGAGCCTGCTTCTCTCTTTGCTTCTCCCCCAGCTCGTGCTGTCTATCTCTATCTCTCTCTCTCTCTCTCTCTCAAATAAATAAAAAATTTTTAAAAAGAAAAAGAAAGGTAAGTGGTATCAGTCCACATGCCACCATTCTTTTTCTTAAAAACAAAAGTATGCATATATACCAAAGAATATATATCACATATATGTAAAGTATGAAGAATAATACAATCAAATACTGCATTACCATTGACATGTTCATGTGTTCATGTATCCTAACCTGCCCCACCATACCACTATCCTGGAATTTTTACATATTTTTATGATATCCACATACCCTAAGCAATATATTATTTTTGCATGGGTTGCATATTGAAAAGTGTTTAAGAAGTTACTCCCACTGCATTATCCTGCCAAAAATAGATTTTTTTCACTCACACAGATACTTGTAGCTATTGTTTATTGATTTTTCACACAGTATAACTGACATGGTATGAAAAGTATAAAAGTGTTTTGCATGTTCTCATGCCAATAAATGTTAAGGGTATTTCCAGACATTGTACATACATTGCTGCTGTGAACATTGTTGTACAAGCTTCCTGATACACATTAGTAGAAATTACTCTGTTTATCTACAAGTAATTTTTTGGGTCATAGGGTATGGACATTTTTAACTCTACAAAATAGTGCCAAATCATTTTCCAAACTATTTATGCTATTTCCTGTCCAAAATACATGAGTTGTTATTGCTTCATATCCTTTACAACATTCATTATTGTCTGGCTTTTTGATATTTGCCAATCTTTAGAGTTGAAATTGTATCTGAGAATTCAATTTACCCTTCCTCTGTGTCTTAGAAAGTTGAGTTTTTATTTATGTCAATTGGCCCCTGAGTTTCTTCTTCTGCCCCCATATTTCTATTGAGTTGTTTATCTTATTGATTTTTTTTATTGATCTTTAGAAGTTTGGGGTTATATAATCCATTTTAGTTCAACATGACAATCTGTGCTCAGCTTTCATGTTATTTATGTCTTCTAATGAATATAGTTCTTAGTCTCAATGTATTCAGGTAATCAACTTTTTTAATGGGGTTTACACTTTTGAGGTCCTATCTACAAAAACTTTTTCCTATTTCTAAGTAGGAGTAAAGGTAAGAAATTATTTCTCATTTGAGGAGCAAATATTATAGCAAATAGGAACTCTACTGTATATGATTTTCATTTAATAGCCTCGCCTAAATAACCAACACTACTTATTTTCTCTATAAAAAATTGAATTCTCAAGGGCACTTGGGTGGTTCAGTCAGTTAAGCACCTGACTCTTCATTTTGTTCAGGACATGATCTCAAGGTCCTGAGATTGAGCTCCCCGTAGGGTTCTGGGCTCTGCACTGGGTGTGGAGCCTGCTTAGGATTTTCTTTCTTTCTTTCTCTCTCTCTCTCTCTCCCAGCCTTTCTCTCTCCCTCTGCCCCTCTCTGCAACCCCCCCGCCCCGCCCCAGGCTCGTGCTTGTTCACGCACTCTAACATTCTATAAATAAATAAATAAATAAATAAATGAAACCTTCAATGTTAATAGATTGCTTCTCTGTTGTTGTAGATTGCAAAAACATCACAAATGCCTCCCTTCACTACACATACTCTTCTTTACAATGTGACATAGCTGCCTCTGTCACAGTGTGATGGTCTTTATCTTTCCATTCCGTATATCTGGAGGATATCCAGGTGACTATCTTGGTCCATGGGACTTTGACAAAAGTATGCAAGCAGATGCTTGGAAATTGCTTATCCCTCCAGAGCTTACCCTCTTGCTTTTTATGGAACTCTTTGATATCTATGAGAAGAAACCTGGGCTAATCTGCTAGAGGAAAGAGACCAATGAATCAGAAACAGGTTATCCTAGTGAGACCACCCTAGTTCATGCAGCCCCAGTTAAGGAGCCAGGCTGGACGTACTCAACTAATTCAGAATCATGCAGAGAATCGGGACGCCTGGGTGGCTCAGTTGGTTGGACGACTGCCTTCGGCTCAGGTCATGATCCCAGAGTCCCGGGATCGAGTCCCGCATCGAGCTCCCAGCTCCATGGGGAGTCTGCTTCTCCCTCTGACCTTCTCCTCCCTCATGCTCTCTCTCACTGTCTCTCTCTCAAATAAATAAAATCTTAAAAAAAAAAAAAAAGAATCATGCAGAGAATAAATGTTTGTTGTTTCAAGCAACAAAGTTTAGGAAGATCTGTTATGCAACAAAATTTAATCAATACAATATCATACAAGACTGATTTCTATTTCTGTTAAATGCTTTCTTTGTTTATGGGGACAGAGATGGCTAGGGCCAAGAATTCATCCTCTCCTTCTTTAAGTAGCAGATGTTCCCCCTTTATGGGGAACTAGCTATGAACTACACTTTCCAGCCATCTAGCAGCTATGTGAGACCACGTACCTAGGTCTGGGCCAATAGAACATGTGTAGTAATGACAAGTGCAACTACATATGCTTGTGTTGGCCTCTGTCCTTTCCCTTCCCCTCACTCCCCTTTTTTGGACTGCAATGTAGGCAGAACAAAGTTCACCTTTAACTAAGCAGGAAAAGAAAACATTTCGAGGGTTATCGCTTACACTCACCTGATTTTGAACTGTCCTCTGAAAATATATTTCTACCATAAAACCTACTCTGTTGAACTTCTTTATTATAGCAACTTAACCTGTATCTTCACTAATATACTTACCAACAGTCAGTTGTGTTTGTCTTTATACTTATTTATGACACATGTCTTTATTAATATAATTACGATTTTTTTAAAATACTATTTCATTTGATGAAATATGAGGGTGAAATAAAAAGAAGTTATTGTTTCCATGGAAATGAACTTGAATACTTTGGAATAATTCAGTAGAGCTATTCACTAATAATTAGGTGTGGATGAGACAATTGGAAATGATGGGGAGAAAATCATCAAAATCTGAAGGATTCTCTCAGACTGCTTCAGAAATGTCTTTAAATTCTCCTTTTACTTTAAAAAATATCTATTTTGTAAGGATGATGTTATGTGTGAGATTTGTAGGAAAAAAAAAAAAACAGATGACTTTGAGCTCCAACTGGTAGACATATTTAAAGAAAAAACTTTGACCCAAAATTATAAATATATCAAATAAGAGTAAATTAATGTGCTTTAGGATAGTACAAAATGTCCAAAAGAACTTTTTTATTATTATTATTCCCTGATTTGCTTATTTTTATTTTTTAATAAACCAAACATATATTGGTCTCATCACATGACTAAGAGTGCTTCTAAACTGTATTCTCTTCAATCACGAGTTGATCCTATGTGGGTGAAGTAAAATAGGACTGTGATTGGGGCAAAAGTAGAAGTGATGGGGTTCCTAGTAACCCAGAGACAGCATGGGCTTTGCAAAGGGAAGCTACTACTTGACTCCAGCAAATTGTTGACATGTGGTGTTCCACCAAACTTTCCAGATATTTCCATTTGGGAGAAGCTAGAAATAGATATGTGTGTGTGATCTTTGAGTTTCAAGTGTCAGCAACTGTGGCAGAGACAGTTAGCCATGGACCAAAGTACATTTTCCTTTTAGCGAGACCACGTTTCGCAAGCTTCCCTGAATTTAACTGGGGTCACATGACCAGGTTCCAGCCAATAGCAAGTATACAGAAATGACTGATGTGTTTTCTTTCCAGGTCTGGTGTACAGCACATCATGAGATCTTTTCTCCTTCCACTGCCTGAAATGCTGGTAACCAGAGCATCCATGTAAAGCAGTATTAAAGATGATGAAGTTGCTTTCATCCTAGATACCTGAAAGACTACATGAATAGAGTCCTTTCTCCACTTCCTAACCTGGAACATAGGAACATCTAGTCTAGACTGAGTGAAAAATCAATCTCAGCTTCAGTAGAGCAATTACATTTTGACTTTATTGGTTACACCATTTAATCAACACTAACTGATAGAGCTGTTACCAACTTCGATGTAATATATTATATGGGGTAAGATTCAGTCCTCTAAGCCCTCAATTTTAGAATCTGCATTTAAGCATCTTTTTTCTCCCATCTGCTTTTCAAAAAAATGCAGGGTTATCTTACTATTTTTCTTCCTTCTGAGTCTTTCTCCTTCTATAGTTCTTTTTGAAGAAGATGATAAAATGATAGTTACTTCTTTCTTTGCTTGTTTTCATTTTATCCTTCTCCATTCTACCCTTTTCTCTTTCTTTATTCTGCCTTTGTTATTAGCTTTTCATTTTAGCTTTTCCTTTAGATTCCCTCCTTTTGACGCTTTCTTATCCAAGTGTAAAAAATATCTATGTGTCCAAACTTATAACATCCGCATTCCCACAGTTCTGAATTTCTTGTCCATTTGCGTTTTTTCCCCGAGGTTTTCATGACTTATGCCCACATCCTGGCCTCAAAAATCCTCTGTATTAATAAATATTTTTAAATAAGTGGATCTGGAAGATGGGGATTAAAGCATAGCGATGTTGGAAAGGGACACAAGTAAAAATACTCATGGGCCAACAGTTACCCAAGACCTTACCTTTCTTCCTATTTCCTCACTCTGCTTTTTCTGGCTTTCCTCATATATTAATTTCTCTTCTAGGAGCATCTTTTCTGACATATGTTCAAAACTAAATGGTAGTTTTTTAAGTAGATTTTCCAATGAGGTTCTTTATAAAAGATAATAGTCTGCTGGAATGGGACCCACTTGTTACAAAACTACCAGCAGGACTTGCTACAGATCAGACACCATTCTAAATGCCTTACTATGATTCGAGAAGACTCAAATAAATCGATGAGATTGGGAGGAGAAGAAGAAGAGAAATGCCTCGTTTTATAGAAAAATAAACTAAGTTGCAAAATTTTCAGGTAAGTTTCTGAAGTTCAGACAACAAGTAAGATGAAGAATTGGAATTGGAGCCCAGGCATTTGGGCTCCATCCTGGTTCCAGAGCCCTCTTAGAACCACAACACAAGTGACAATCTTGAGGCACCACAGAAGACTCTTTTCCAAAGTCCCACTTCAAACCAGGAGAGAACCCAGGTTTTGTAAGTCATAATATAAGACTTATCCCAACAAATCAAACTTTTTTTTTTCTGTATTTCCAACTGCCTTTCTATATTAGGTACCCACATCCTATGAAACTTGACAACATGCTGTATCTAATTAGCATCTTCTATAGAAACTCCTCTCTTGCAAATACCTTCATTTTGGGCAGACATCTACAAAACAAATACATTAATATTCTAGTCTAACATTTGAGTGTTTTAGCTCTAATAGCTTCAAATTCTTGAATATTAAAAATACCTCTTGTTTAATATTTTATAGATGCAGTATCTAAGTACTTGATAGTATTTTTTAAATTTTTATGCAGAAGTTTTAGTTGTTATGTAGATAATCCTAAATGTTTCCATTCGTGGGGAAAAACTATATTGATGTCTATGTATCTGAATGTTTTATATATATATATATATATATATGTATATATATATAATGTCTGACTGTTTTATTTTGAGTACTCTGTTAAGATTCACGAAACACAGATATTGAGACCTCAAAATCTTCCTGTTGCCTAGAGTACTCTTTGCTCCCTAGGGAAATGTAAACAACTTGGTCCCTCAGGAAATATTTTTAAAGTGCCGGTCGTCTTTTGTTTTGAAACTCGGTACACATCACCTCCTTCTCCAGTAGGGCACAATAATTGGCAGAAAACTAATAAGGTGACTCCACGAGCTTATTAAACCAACAAAGCAAGGAAGCTCATGAGAGAACCATTCGAAAATTAAAATTTGGCTAGAATATTATCCCTCACGTTTCTCCAATACTGAAATTATGTATTTGTACACCAAGTAGGATAAGAATTGTGGCAATTATTTGGATAATTTAGGCCAAGGACCACTTTTGCTGATAATAATTCACACAATTGCAGCCTCTTTTTGGTTTGGCTGGAATTATTCCGGCAGCTGCCTCAATTTTCCCCTTCACTTTCCATCTGTAGAGATCATACAAAATAAAAGGAAAACCATCATTGGAATTTTAAACAGTTTCACAGGTCATTCAAAATCTGAAACTTGTTAGGCTAGAGAAGTCATCTCAAAAAAGAGATGGTCCTGCAATGACCAAAACTGCATCCATTCACAATTCCCCACAAAAAGAATGACTGAGTCAAATCTTAGCTGGCAGTCACAGTGCTTTCTCTCTTACCCAACATTTTAAAGTCAGGGAAAGGAAAATAATTATCGAATACCTACCAGGTCAAGGACTATGAGTGGCAAGATATTAAATTTTATTTAATTCCTTTTTTAAAAATATCCTATATTCAGAGACACCAGTCCATCTATTTTGCACACAAGTATAGCGAAGATAAAACAAAAATAAGACACTTGTCCAACAGCGAACTTTAATACATGAAGAACCAGATCATTCTCTTGATATGAAGCCCAATGGTCTATCCACTGTAGAGACATAGATGACAAAAATTTTTAATCAAGAAGTTGCAAAGTCATGCCTTTTGGTGGTTTTCTCCTTTTAGTGTAAAAGCTTTTAAAATATAGGAAATCTTCTCTAAATTAGTGAATCAAAAACATTTGGAAACTTTCTTAGGTTCAACCCCTCAATATCTTGCTAGTAAATTAGAAGTCTTAATTTTGAAATGCAGGTAGCTTGACTCAGCCAAAGGAAAATTAAGGAGAAAATAAGAAAGTGTAATAAAATCATATTTGAGAATCCTTATTCTTCACAAAATTAATTAAATCCAACAGGTTGTTTTTATTGTTCCCATAGTGTGTTAGGCACAAATAAATAATATCATCATCTAATAGACTAAGCCTAGTGTTTGAATGGGTTCTTTGAATTAAGAATTTAATAAAAGCTTAATCTTTATCTTGAATTTTACTTATATACAGTTGTCTAAAAAGTTAAGAATGAGTACCAACCAAGTAAATTCCAAGTAACATGGAGATACGATCCCAAAGTAGTTCTGAAATTTATATCTAAGAATTGGTCTCTAACCAGGATTTGGGCATGTAATCCTATTAATCAAAGAAGCAGACCAGAAATTTGGAAAACATTATCTCATTACACATGTCAGATCCCATTCTAGTCCTATAAGATCTGATTTTTAAAGGATAGGGCTTGGACACATGTATTTTAAAAATTTTCCATATGTGAGTTGATGTCTGTCTTGGTTAAATACTACTGGATGACGTGTCAGTCTGAATTTACTGGAGCAGTCAATGTCTTCCATGATTCTGGTCCAGATTCTCCTCCATTTTCATCACCCATGTGTTACCTTTTTTACAGCAGTCCTACCTCAGGCCTTCATCTGCCTCGCCTACTTCTACATGTGATTACATCCACATTACAATTATTCCTGCATGCATAGTGCAACGGAAGAATGGAAAGGCTGCTGTAGACCAGACTTTAAGCTGGGAGATGTGAATTGGAGAACAGTCTCCACCATCAGGGGTCCAGAGCTTTGTAGGTTGTTTATGTGGCCCTCATTTATCATAGCTCCATGCCAGATTTACACCCCTTTCCCCTTCAGTTCTGGTGAGTTATTGTTTCCCTTTCTGGATCTTCCCAGTCCTCCCTTTATCTCTCTCCCATATCGCTAATCTTGATGATCAGCGAGGACTCCAATACGTAATAGACTTTGATATTTGTATTATTAATAAAACTAAAACCATCACTGTAGGCAGCTGAACTCTAAAATTTAATTGAGGTTCTTTCTAACTAAAGCCCTACCAGACAAGAGTTTCTATGAGGATGTAATGAAATTTTGTTATACGGTCATGAGGGGCAATCATTGCCTACCATACTTTAAAATGTTTATAGATAAACATCATTTTGTCTCTGTTTTATGGAACCTAACTTTGGGTTTCTGGATTTGTATTTATTTGTGTGTTTAAGATTATAACTGGGAGATTATTTCGTTTGGTTTGGAAATGCTGCCCTAGCCCACCAGCTATGGATCAACCTAACTATAAACAGACAGAATGCACCCATATTTTTAAAATTTCTACAAAAGGACCTCAGCCTACTCTCCAGTTTGTTGATAGGCAACACATACAGATTAACCCTCAGTCAATGACATAGGAGATATCTGTGCTCTATATGCTTTCCACAGAAGAACCCCAGACATCCTGCCAATTAATTCTTATGAAGAACTTATTTACAAATCACAGAAATAATACTTATGGGAGATTTTCTGAAGGATATGTAATCCCATCATTATATATTGTAAGGGCTTATAGACAGAGCGGCCCCACCTTGGTTCAACAGCGATTTTGTTGTTTATGCAGTAAAACTTAAACTGACCCTGCCACCAACCCCCCCCCCCCCCCCGCCAGGGGAATTTACTTAAAAGCAAGTCTGGAAAACCGGTCCCAGGTAACAAAGCCCAAATACAAGGGTGGGAGAGATCGGGTGGAGATAACAGCCCAAATGCAGGGATGAGTTGGGTCAGGTGGAGACATCCAATTAGTAAAGCGTGCATACTATCTCCCTAGCTACCAAGGAGTGTGGGTTCCACCTTTTGGGCGCCAATTCTGACCAAGGTGATAGGCTAGTTCAAATAGCTACTATCGGGTGAATTGTAATTTAATTGGCCACCCATGTATGACCTAAAATGACTGTGCAGCTTTCTCTGTGTGTTGCAATCTCATTCGCCACCTGTGTGTGGCCAGGCTTAACCACATGGCCTTTGTTCTATAAAAGTTAGTCTCTGAAGCAGGGAGGGGTTGCTCTTTCTGTAAGAAGAGTGGCCCTGAATGGTCGGTTTGATTCTTGATGCTTGGTGCGAAATAAAGCTTTGCTTGACCTTCGCTTAATATCAGTCTCACTCCTTTGACCATGGAACCATTATTGGGGGATCCAACATTGGGGTCCCAACAATATAAATAAAATAAAATGTCTCCAGGGTAAAGCCAGACCTTCAGAGGTTACCTAGGCAGGTAGATTTCATAGCAGACTATGCTTTTTGCCACCTTGTAGATTTTTCACACTGTGCTTCATTGAGCTTGGACCTCAGGCCATGCCACCAGTCACTTCCTTGGCTTCTCTGACAGTGACAAAAATCAGCAATTCTCAGGTTAGCTCCAGTAGCAAATACAAACCATGTCTTGAAGGAAAAGCAGAACCTAATAGAATTAGGCCCCTGGGAAACCTGCTCTGTCATCCAGAAAGCACCACGGTTCCGGCGACCATCTCAAACCCCAGCTCAGCAGCAGAAGCTTATTGATTACACCATTTCCATCCCTACAAAATCATCCCCTCGTCCCTCGCTCTGAGTGTCCTTTTCACTTTGTGCCTATTTATTGTTTCAGCTGCCTCTTGGCCTTTGCAACCCAACTTTTCTCTCTGTGCCCTTTGGTTCCTGCTCACACTTCCAAACAATTGCCTCCCTCTGTGTATCTCTCATCTTCAAATGCTCCAAAAGAAAACATCCGATTGTTTCCTCTCAACCTCGATCATCCCTTTGGAGCACAGCTTTTTTGTCAGATGTCCTTGTAGGCCACCAGTCAGTCTGTAAACATCAGTTACTCTTGAGTCAAGTGCCCTCCCGTCTGCAGGCCAATTAGCCGTGGCCATAATGTTTGTAATTGGGAGGCTGGGTTGCTGTGTGTGTGTGTGTGTGTGTGTGTGTGTGTGTGTGCATTGGAAGAAAGGTTGCACTGTGCAGAGCCCGGCTATTTGTGGTCAAGCCAACTTCGTACTCTTTATACAGATCCGTAAGGGAAATTTCTCTTGTATTTCAATATAAGTAAAAGCTTGGTTCATCATTAGTTTCTGTTGGCTCTGTTCTTATGTATACCATGAATTTTGTAAACCATACTTTTTAGACTGGCTACTAAAAGATTCAAGATTAAATCTGTGAGTCACTTCTGGCAAACATGCAGAATTTTATGGTCTGTGTCGAGAGCTCACCCTACTCAGACTTTCATTTCATTTCATTTTCTGTCTTGATTTTACTTCACCTATTCATCTTCATTTTTAAAAAATATTTTGTCACGTATGTCTACTCAAGCCCCATCAAATCTTAATTTCAGAAGGGATGAGATGTAAAAAAATGACAAAAGCATAATTATCTATTAATATAATCATCCATTTCACTAAACTATAAATTTTTCAAGAAAAGCGATCATCTTGTCACCTTTGTACCTACAGAATTTCATACAGTTCTGGTCCACAATAAGCATTTATTAAAAGTTTGTTGAATGAATGAACGGTTCAATAATTTTTACCAAAATATTGGACAATGGTAAATTTCATGCTGCAAACTTTATGTAAAATATGCATTTGGAAATGAGATCATTTTATGAAACTGGCATATTTCGATACAATCATGGTAACAATATTATCAGATCTCCAATTCTGACTTATCACAGATACAATATCTCTTTTATTTTCATCGAACAACACAGCTACAGTCACTAAGAGCATGAAAGTGAGATTCTTTTAAGTTCATGAAGTTTATGAGTAAAATAAAACATGAATTACAATGAAGACCAAAGCCAATACTTTTAAAAGCAAATTGAAAGTTCTTTTAGGGATCATTTTGGCATTACTATTCATCATTGTGACCTGACTCTGAATGAAGTTGTATTTTCATGTTAGTGTCCTTTGAAATATGTAATTCCATAAGCATTCCGTTGTGATGAAAGCTCTTGTGTCCATCCAAACAGAGAAAACACTGTATCACAAGTTACTCATGGCAAGTTTTTGGCAACCACTTAAAGGGGACAAGTAAGAGGAATTTAATAGAATTCAATCAAAGACCAGCAATACACATTAGAAAAAAACAAGGCTGGACAGAAAATTAGTAAAGTCAGCGTAATTCCTGAATGCAACACTTCACAGTGTTTTAGAACTGCCTAGAAGGAATGCATTGTGTGGCATGATACAACAGCTAATTGATACATGTAACTACTTAAGTTAATGTAAAAACTTAGCTGTACTAGACATTAGGAAATCTGGCATGAGGATGTCACTTCATGTTTCTGGAAGGATAAACAGCCAGCTAGGATTTCTTTTCATTGGTTAGGAGAGCCCAGGAATGCCATAGTGTCCTCGGGTTGGTCGGTGGGTGCGTCCTGCGCAGTTTCAACATGTCGCTGGGGATAACGTGCTGCACCATGTTCAAAGGCTGCCTGGAGAGAAGAGCAAGCCTTTCCCTTTGCCCTTCCCCCAGTGCCCGGCTCTGAACGCCTTCTTATACTCAGAGATAAAAGCCCTTGACCTTTTTACTTAAAACTGAAATGCAAGATCATAGGAACTGATAGTCCATACACATTCCAGGTCCCTACTGGAAGCAGTGACACATTCTCTTGGTTTCAGATTATTTAGAAGCTTTTATAAGAGAAGCATCCTTGAGGGTGAAATTTGGACTCATAAAATTGCATTAATTATATACTGACTCTGCACTATTAAAACAAAGCCCTTTGACAAGCGGCCATCAGATACCTTTCAGAGGGGGGAGTCTCGGCTGTTATTCTCACAGCGCCAGTGAAAGAGCACTGATCCTCTCTGGCTGTAGCTTTTGTTTCCAGCCCCTCTTTTTCAATGGTTGTCATGGAATCAACTTATTAACATATGAAAAGCCATACACAACACTTTTCCCTTCACCCCTGCCTCTCCCATCACCAAAGCCTGTTGCTAAAGCCTTAGTCCTTAATATTCATGTAAAGGAGGGTGGGGTGTGAGAACAGAAATAAAATTGTGGGTGGAAAAACACAAAGACGTTTTCAACTTGCATCCTCTGGGGCAAAAATAGTTGATTTTTTTTAAGTTGGAATTTTCTCGATTTCTGCCTTTTTCCTGAATCTTCCCTAGATTATGAGAGCTGTAGTTGCCTACCTTGTTACAACCGATTTATTCACCAGAATGGATTTTAATTGCTTCATGAGTCAGAGGAAAGACTTGCATGCTTCTCAGTGTACTGTGTCAACTGCTTTTGCTTAATTTAGGGTTAATTTCCATGGCTAACTCTTCTGTTTTCTTAAAAATAATTTTTAAATTTCCTTAAAATTCTCGCCTTACTATTTTCTTTAGAATAATTTTTAGATTTCTTTAAAATTTTCCAGAAGTGACAGAAATTTTTATTTTATTTTGTTAAAGTGAGCTTATTGGTTATCTGGACCACAGCGCATGAAAAAGGCTAGGATTGTGTTTGTTTTTTGGCGTTGTCTAGCGCCTATCAATAAGCCACCTCTTCTCTCTCCTTGTGTATATAGTCAAAATGATATATTGTGTTTCCATGTAAAAGTAAATCTTGCCAACTCCCCACAAATACACTTATGTAACGGACTTGGAAAGACTTTGAGAACACTAATAGACAGAGAGGCGACTTCTTAAAACAAAAAACAATCTCATGAAGCACATTATACTCCATATAATATAGTTATGTAGACGAAACCCCAAATCCACCGCCTAAATACTTTTCCCTGCATATAGACTTACCACTCTCCAACCTCCAATTTCTCAACTTAGTCTCTATTGCAATAACTTCTGCTAAGCACATAGGATGAAGAAAAAATGATGATCGTTAACAAACAATTTGAGCCATGTGCTAAGTGCAAAGAGTTTTATATGATTGACTTGTAACAATCAAAGAAACAAAAATGGACTACTTCTTCAATTCAGGCACTTAGTACCCTCAATTAGGAACCTTCTTTTAGGGGAAGAAATTCTGGTAAAATAAACCAAATTTGACCAAGTTGATTTGTATAATCTACCTGGAATTTCCACAGATAATGTTAAATGGGATTCCTTTGGCTGTCAGCAGCAAACAAAAAGTTTGAGTGAGTAGGTAAGAAGGCAAAAGGGGAAAGTAATTATTAACTCTTGTATGTAGAAAATCCAAGAGAGGCACTGACTTTAAGCACGACTAAATCCGGATATCAATAAACATTCAATATTTGTCTGATGCTTTTCCCCAACCCAACTTCACTGTCTTCTTCTCTTGGCCCTACTTATTTGCTGCCCTAGAAGACCTCACAATGAAGCCTCCTTCTGAGTACCTCAAGAAAATGACTAAAGGTAGTTTCAGACTCATATCCGCTCTGAAAGAGGTCACTCCGTTAGCCTGGTTCCCATGTAACAAAATCAGAGAAAGATTTTGACTGGTCCTGCTTGGCTCGTATCTTTAAAGCTAGGGCAGTATCTGGCTTGTCTTGTTACAGCCTACTCCCATGGCTGGAGGTGACACATCCTTTACCCAGTAGGAGAGATGAGAAAACTTCCTGAGAATGGATAACACCTATAGCTACTGATCATCCCACACAGGCCTTTATTCCTCCATGTTTGAAACGAAATATAACTCAGGTTAATTCAAGTTTTCTCTAATAGAAAGCTTCCTTATTTATCTAAACTAATGAACGTACTAGCCGGGTGTTTGTTACCTTAAAAATGAATAATATTAAAATGAGCTTCAGTAAAAATTTACCTAGTGCCCACGCAATGTGAAGTCTTGTTGGAAGGGGTCAGTGATGGGGAGGCAAGGGGAGACCCAGTTTTATTGAGAAGACGTACTTTAAAAAATAAAAATCAACCAATCAGGATGTTTCTCCCTAATTCCTACCACGTGACCCACACCGTGCTTTGTGCACTGGAAGAGAAAACAATGACAAACATCCGGGCTATCAGATGATGGAAATAATATATACTAAGTTCTCAACACACAGCTGGAGGGTGAACTGAGAAATAAATTTGGTTCTTTCCCACCAGAACGGTCTATAAGAAAGTGATGAGACAGTGAGTCAGCCTGTGTCTGAATAAAAGAAGCCTGAAGCTTAGGATCCCTTATTGCCCTCTGACACTCCTGGATTCTGTAATACCCTGCAAATCCCCCCATGGTAGCAGAGGCAGGATGCAGGATTTGGCTTAACTGGGATTGGCATAAGGAATCTGTAAAATGCTGTGTTTGTCTCCTGTATGCTCCTTGCCCTTCTACCAGACTTGAGACAGATGCTTATGCACACTGTGATTCTTAAAGCTATCAGGACTTCTTTGCAGCTTCCTTGTTCCTGTGGTTTTCTCCTATTACACATCTGGGAGAAAGATGCTGTGCATGGAGAACCCAGGCGCATGTTACAGGCTCTCATCACCCTCCCCACCACCACACAAACAGAAATGAATGGAAATTATAAATGTGAAATCTAAAACATCTCCTCCTGTGTGAGCTCCTAAGCCATTCTGTCACACACAAAAAGGCCTGTGTAGGCAAGGGGAGCTGCCATTCTTGGGGCATCATCATTTGGAGACTTGTCAAGGCCTGAAGGAGTTTCTGCAATTTTGATTCATCATTGATCCATCTGTTATTGGGGTATGTGTGTGTGTGTGTGTGTGTGTGTGTGTGTGTGTGTGTTTGCTCTCTCCATTGAACCCATTTGGGGGAGTTACCCACTGATCATCAGATATCACTATACTCTAGTTACTTTTAAAATCACAACCATGGTTTTAAAAGTCTTACCCAAAATAGTTCATTCAACCAACCTACAGATGGCCTTATCTTCAGAGATTATATTTCATTAAAAATATTCATTATAAACTCCTATTTCTCCTAATAATTTTTTTTTAAAGTGTCATTAGGGACACCTGGGTGCCTCACTTGGCTAAGCCTCTGCTTTGGCTAAGATCATGATCTCAGGGTCCTGGGATTGAACCCTGCTCAGCAGGGAGTCTGCTTCTCTCTCTGCCTCTGCCTGCCACTCTGCCTGCTTCTGCTCTCTCTCTCTCTGACAAATAAATAAATAAAATCTTTTTTAAAGAGTGTCATTAAACAAATATCTCTAATTTCCTATTCCCATTTGGATATATATGGATATATATATATGGATATATCTAATATATTCTAATATATCCTAATCCTATATGGATTCCCTCATTTCTGATCAAATAGTCCTTCTTTTCTTCCTCAAAAATCAAACATTTTGAGCACACCTCCTTAAGAAACCTTCCCTTATTAAACCTTAATCAATATATTACTCTAAGTTATATAAAAATCTATGAGAATTTGTAGTCAGTCAATCCACAAATAATTATTGGGCATTTATTAGATGCTTAGTACTATGAAAGTATGTGGGGAAAAAGTATAAAACATAGTCTCTTCCCCCCAAGAAACTTACAGTCTAAAGAGACGAGATTTACCCAGAAATATTTTAAAACAAGATAATGTATGGTAAACCTAATGAACTGTATGATTCAGGTATAAGTACAAGATTTTGCCAAATCACAGTTGGGACAGATTGCAACTGGGGCAGGTTGCAATTACGGCAGAGGAGGTGAGAAAAAGTGGAGGTGAAGAAAGGGAACAATGTGTGCAAAGAACAAAATTCTCTTTAAAATCCTTTTGTAATGATGAGGCACGTAAATAGATAAGCCAGCAAATAAACAATACCCATACATATTTGCAGAAGAGCCAAAGCAGATTTACCAGACACAGAGGGTGCCGGAAGCTGCTGGGCTTTGTGGAGTTTCTAGGTCAGGTGGGAGCTTCATGCTGCAACCAGGAAGCATTCTAGGAAAGCAGGTCTGGAAAGCTGCCCAACAGGATCTTAGAGGAAAGATGCCCGAATTTCCAAGATCCAGTAACTCCACTAAAGTCTACCTAGCTTTGTCTTCCTGATCACAAAAAAATCCCCCCTAAATTGCATAAAATTCCAATTGCGGGAACTTGACTCTCCCCTGCTGTGGGGAGAGAGTTGCAGTGAATTATTTTGCCACAGAGATAGGCCTTGACCTGGGCTTTGAATAGAAGGCCCCCCTGCTGAGCAAAGAAAGAAATTGTATTCCAAGTGGGAAAGTTTTGTGTCTGGGATGATTTAAATGCAAACTTTCCCAGAAACAGAGGTAGACTAGATAGCCATGAAAGATCCCTTTCTGTCCTATGATTTCATAATTTTGAAGTATCAGATACTCATACTGTGTAAGTATCAGATACATACACTTAACACAGATCACACTGTAGCTACAATCTCAAAATCACAGATCCCATATTTGGAGGACATGAGTGTGACCAATTGTTCAGCACAGTCCTAAACATATGTCAGAATTCATGCATAAACTTCAGAATTAAAAAGTCAATTTCTAGTCTCAGAAATAAAGGTCATTCAAATAGAGGTTCTGAACTGCCATTTCTCTCCTTGTGTTTGTGCAGATTTAAGCCGGACGATCCATTATTTAGATAATGTTTTATATGACCCCGGTACTATGCCTTCCTTCAAGTGTTCTGGCTTAGGCCTATGTTATAAGCTGAAGAACTCAGCTCGTGCCAACCAGAAGGGCTGTGGAAAGCTGCCTGGTATAACAGACTGGTTTCAGAAGCTACAGCTGAAAGACCTGAGTGTGAGTCTCAGATCCACCACCTTCTTGAAAGTCACCTGACAAATGTTCACTGTAATGTCCCTCCTCAAGGATTTCTGGGAGGAGTAACTAGATTAATCTGTCAAACACTCAAGGCTGACAGTATTCTGAAGTTCGAGTCTGTTGGGATTGATTGCTATAGTGGTTGTTAAAATGTTAAGTATTTTTCATTTCTTCCTGCCTGGAGCACAGTAGAGATGCCAGATAAGGGTTCTGCTTACCATTGGCAGAACCTGCTTAGAGCAATCACAACTCTAAGACCGAGTGGATTGTTGCCTACAGTTTAGGGGCTTCATTTCTCTGGATATAAACAGCTCCGGGGTCATGATGGTTTTGAATTCTCCGGCTAGGCACAAGGGCTAATGCCTTAACAAGAAGCAAAGTTGTTAGGCTGGCCCCAAAGGCGCTCCATCCTAGCACCACACAGCATCACCTGGGGAGCTTTTAAAAAAATATTTGTGCCTGGACTCCACCCTAGATGAATTAAATCAGAATTTCTATGTGTGGAGTCATAGTGAATCTTTTCCAAGTGATGTCACTGTGCATTCAGAATTCAGAACCATTGTAATTAGGCTTCTATTCTCATTAACATATGAGGCAAAGAGTACCTGGTATCTGCAGGTACTGCGGCAAGTGTCTACTTTCTAAGTGAAACATTCTCTTCTAAAGGACCTACTTTATATACTAACCATAAATCCAAGCATGAGGGCTGACTGCTTTGTGCCCTATGTTTTATAAGGCTCAACCTGGTCTTTCAACAGTGCTTCTGTTCATGGGAAGAAGAGTCCACCAGGCCAAAGGAATAGTCCCACACACATACACCCTCAATTATTTTTTGGGTTCTCAGGACCCTGGAGTTCCCTTTTCAACCAGCCAGAGTCCATTTCCAGGATCTATGTAAGGCTTCTTTCCTGGTGTCTGTCCACCTACAAACTGGGCACACCTCTAGGCAAAGGAATGACCCAGGGAGGGCAGTTGGTAAGATTGTCAATGAAACTTTGACACATGAGGTAGAGCAACATACATGAGTTTGAGAGGCCACACACACTGCAGGATTGAACCAGCGTATGAGGAGAGAAGTGTGGACCTGGGACCGTGGACAGTGGGCTGAGTAGTGAGAGGCCAGCTCTCACTGGCCATTGTGTTCCAAATGGAGTTAGAGACTCCTAAATTTGAACAAAACATCTAAATTATCAATAAAAATATTGTAGAGCAATGATAGAACAAATTTTATGTTTTATTTAAGAGTTTTCAAGCTTGAATCTTAACTTTTAAGTATTTAAGCATGTGGCATGTGGGCCTCCACTTGTATGCTTACCCTGGGCCCCATGAATCAGACGTGAACCCAAAGGACACATCTTTGCACTGCTTCTCTCCAGGATGTTTTCTTATTTGAAATCAGCAGCCATGGAAGCTTTCCAAGGCTGTTTAAATGCAATGAGAATGTGGTCCATCAAAAATGCTGTCTGGTTTTATTGCACACAAGAGGTTGTTCACTCTGGCAATCTCACCAGATTGGGCTGTGTTCTCATTGTCTTTTCAGTCTCCCCAGCCAAATCCTAATGGAGGAATGAGTCTGTGCCTATGAGATTTGTGGGAGGGGCTATGGAAAATGTAATCAAGCTGATCACCAAGGGTTGAGCTGAAAGACCGAAAGCTTCTGCTCCCTTGACTCCATTTTCAATTCACTTCATTGAGGGTTTGTTTGGTTGGGGCTTGCTTTTTTGGAAGCAGGAAAGAAAAAGAATGATATTTTCCTCTTCTGAACCCTGGACCAGGATAACTGCTCTGGTCCCATAGGAACACTGTAAGGAGTCTCTCAGAGGACAATAACTGGTTTATACCCTGCATATGAAAATGGATAAGAACTCATCATCATCCTTTCCCCGCTTTGTCAATCCGGCAGGATTTACTAGGGTTATAGAAGGGAAGCGTGGCTATGTCTTAAGAGAAGCTACAATGGGGAAGTGGTGGGAGTTGGACAAGAGTCAGCCAAAGGCAGAATTCAGTTCACACTTTACATATCTAGCACCAGTGTATGTGAACTGGCTTATATCAGTCAAGGAAGAAACTTAAAACAAACCAAGGGTTATCCTCGGGCACTCACTATTGCCAATGAATTAACCAGAAACCCCCAGAGGTAGGAACTTCCAGAATCTAGGCAAATTCTATGGAGACCCTATCTCCACAGCTGCCAAAGAAGCTCATGCATACGTCACACCACAGCAGGCGGGGGGTGTGGGGAGGGAGGGCCTTGGCCCTGAAAGGAAATGAAAGTCCCTAAGCCTGAGCCTCTGGGGAAAGGTCACCAACACCAGCTTCCTCCCAGGACCGCTGAAGTGACGGGGTGGGATGGACCGTCAGCTCAGACCGAATAAACTGCTTAGAGCTAGAGATGGATGGTTAGAATTTTCCAAGCAGCCCAGATCTTGTCCGCTGGCAATAGGGAATTTTTGTCAGTTCTTGATCTCATGTAGTTTAGGGAGCTACCAGAAATTCCTAGAGGTGAATGAGAGGCATCTTCACTTTATCTTTCCAGAACTGACTTCTTCCCTTACTAACGTGGAACTTGGGTTTGTTATTGGTGGAAATGTATGAAAATGGGCCGATTATCAAGAGATTAAGTTGCTAGAGCGTCTGTGCAATAAATCTGGGGTGGGTGAGGAAGAGCAGGGTGGGAGGGAGTGTGTGGCTCTTCTGCCCGGACCCAGGGAAAATGGTGAGCATTCTGGATACTGGAGACATGCTGCTTTTCTAAAGCCTCAGTTAACAAGGACAAATACCGTCTAACCCCCAAATCCAGTTTCTGGAAATAACTAGAGCGTTCATCCTCCCATAAAACACACAGAAACATAAACTAACAAACAAGAAGTAAACCCTTACTTCTTGCGGGCGTTGTGCTCAGCAAGAGATAAAATGAGCCTCTCAAGCAACAATTGGCAAAAACGGGAGGGCAGCCACCCGTCGTCTCAGCTTGACTTGGACACCAGCTGAAGTAGGAGTCTGAGACAGCTCTCCCATGGCTTCACCCTGCCCTCAGTCTCAGTTGCCTGAGAAGTCATTCCATGCCCTTGGACCAGTTCTGTGTAGCATGATCATCTGCAACATGTTCATGTGGGGATAGTCAACTTGGCAACTAATTATCACTAATCTATAAAGGCCACCAAAAATGTCACAAGAATCAATGTGCATTGATCCCATTCTCAGTGTCTTTGAGGAAGAAGGAAAACATTTCCTACTAGGACAAACCTATTATAGCTGAGTACCTTAGGGAAGTGGCAGGATGGTGGTCCACTGAAAGTCATGATCATGGCTGAATTCTGACAATGAAAAGTGTTCAGCACAATGCTCTTTAGAGGCGTGTTTTATTTTGTCATCTAAATTTTAAACACCTTATTATGTCATCAACAAATTGAGGCTTAGAAAAAGCAGAAGGAAAAAAGGAGTTAAAAAAAAATCACTGAAGGATGGAAAAACATGTTGCCGATACTCTTGAGCAAATGTTCTCATTGGCCACTGAAAGGGAACTAATTGGTAAGAACCTGGTTTATATACAATATTGAATAAGAGATTCATTTTTCTGCATCCCCAGTGAAATGATTATTGGGCTATTTTGTAAATATTATTTTGAGAGAATATTAAATCAGGCACTGACTCAAGTTGCTTCGGGTCCTAGTCAGTCCTGCTGGTGTTCTTTCCAAACAACAAAGTTTTTTTTTTCTAGAATAAATAACTGAAGATTACTGAAATTGTTCATGGGCCAAATATAGCAGAACCACTGCTCTAAAGACAGTAAAATAGATATTTCCCCTGGAACGTACCTACTGATAAAAAATAATAGACTGAAGAGCTGAATATATTCCAGTTTTCCTGGTGGTCTTAATTACTAAAGTAGTTTGATTACATGGTTAATCAAATTAACTGGATTAGGTCAACTGGGTGGGGGAGGCACATTAATCCTTTTTTCCCTGAGTGCTAGTTTATGTCAAATAAACATGGTCTTTCCAAAGTATCTCTGGAAAATGAGATTTCTTATTGCTTTTTGATAAATTTTTCCAATGATTAAATGCTTTAAAACTCAAATATTATGTTCCTCATCTAATCTAAACTTTCTTGGTGTAAACCTATTTTCTCTTTGCCCAAGATCACTTTCAAAACATAAGTATCCTCACATCTTCATTTTCCACCCTGAAAAAAATACCCATTTCACTCAGAATAAAATTCCAACTTCTTAATTTTCCCTAAAATACCCATCCATAATCTCTCTACTCACCTCTTCACCCCTCTGATCTCATCTCCTCCAACTCTGCCCCTGCTTACTCTGTTTTAGGCACATGATACCTGATAACTCTAAAGAACACTAGCCACGTACCTGCCCCAGGAACTTTGCACTTGCTGTTTATTCCCCCTAGAACCATTGTTCATAAATATCTACCTAGAATGTTCTCTCATATCATTCAGGTTTCTGCTGCATGTTGCCTGACCAAAGAGCCTTTCCCTGATATCCTTATATTTAAAAAACTACTCTAAAATTTTCATTCTGTAAGTTTCTCCATTTACCTTTCTTTCCCATTCTAAACATTTTTCTTTTAAGAGAGAGAGTGTGAGAGCATATGGGTGCAAGCACAAGCAAGCCTGGGACAGGGCAGAGGGCCCGAAATCATGACCTGACCCGTAATCAAGAGTCAGATGCTTAAGCAACTAAGCCACCCCGACACCACACAAACATTCTTTCCTTTAAATATTTATATATCTATTGGAGATCAAGGGCTTTATCTTTGTTTACTGGTATATCCCCTATACCATTTATAACTCTTCCATAAGTATTATCTAACATCTCTATGTGACCGACGCTGAGACATACAAATCAAGTGTGTCAGAAAGATGTGGAACCAGACATTTCCAGGAAGAAGGGTGGGGTGCCAAGGGGCCATAAGCTTTGTGAGCCTTCCTCTCTTATCTATTCTCCAGCAAAGCAAAGATAAAACATGTACACTTTTTTAAAAAATGTTAGTGTCCTATTTTGACTGTTCTTCCTTAGTGTCCATTTCTTAATGGTCTTCTCTTTCTCTTCAGACTAATGTCTCTCATTCATAAGATATTTTTAAGGGGCTGAATTTTCCCTTACATAAAATGTAAACATTTTGTGCTTGCAAAAGGGCATGTTTTGTGAATGAATTCATTGTTTTTGACTTTTGCATATAACCTGAAGTCATAGTTTCTAGTGAGATTACTGACATACAAACTCAAGCAATTGTAGAGGCTCAAATTGGTCCAAGTTCAGGAAAAACACCAGGAGCTAAGATATTTATCTTATGTTCATCTGTGCATTTAAAGAGAATGCCCACGATGAATGTAAGCCCCACCCAGATGGCGGCAGGCTGGTCTGACTCATCTCGGCGGTAGCCACCTGCTACCTCACAGGGTGCCAGGTCCTGGTGAATCTGTTAGTAAGCAACTAGTTCTGGGAAGGTTTCAGTGTGTTCAGCTGGTGCTTCCCCCTTCGCTCTGATGTTCTTGGATGTTTTCCTTTGTTACAGTCATGTATTGTGTCTTCACCACCTACTGTCTTGAAAATTATGATGCTATCTCTCTAGATAGATGTGAAAATGCTATCTTCTCAAGCAGAGTTTTGATTGTGAGCACCCCACCCCTGACTTCTCAGTATTTCTACTTCTCATCCCACCCAAATAAATACCTCCTACAGACTTTGAAACAGATAAGGAAACTAATTTCTTTTGATGAGCCACTCAAAGGGTTTGGGTTCAGCTTGAGACTTTGGCCAAGATTTAGGACAGTTCCTATGTTGTCAAACATGTTTAGCCATCCCAATGGGGAACTTTATTCTACTGCTTCCTACACAACAAGGAGAGAGAGAGAGAGAGATGGTGGCAGGTTATGGGAAATAGGAGAAAGGCCTTTCTCTTACCTCTGGGGATTGTCAATGGCTGATATGGAAGATTACACTGGAACAAAGATTGCATTGCCAGCTTGTGTAGTTTATGCTCTACTTGTACTACATTATTATAGACTAGTTCTATTGTCTCGGTGGACAATAGAGGGTTTTATTTCAACATTATGTACAGAATGCCTGTATGGTCTCTTTCTTCCCTCCTCCAGATGCAGGAAGATACTGAGTATCAGATTTCTGAAGGAGCCATGTCCAAATGAGGAGGTATAAACATTTCCTCCGCCCCCCCACCCCCCATCCCCGTCAGCTTTCAAAGCCCAGTATTCTGTTGTTTGTGCAAGAAGACTAAGTCAGAACCTATTAGAGTGAGGTCTTCTTGGGCAACTCTGCACAAACAAAAATGAGTCATAAAATAGGATCCCGAAAGAGTGATTTCCATGCCAAACACCTGAAAGGTAAGTCTTGAAGGGATTTAAGGAAAAAATGTTTTAAGCATAAATACTCAGAAAATTCTGCTTTTAGGTAAAATTTCTTCTCTTTCTTTCCCCTTCCTGTTCCTGCCTCATCACATACACGTGCCAGACCATAAATTATATATTCTCAGGTAGATACACAAATGTACAACCAATGTACATTCACAGTAATTGTTTCAAGTAAACCATGGCTTACTGGTGTCATCTGCTGGGAGATACAGTCCGTAATATCGTCAAAACTTGTCTTCAACTGTTCTTTCCATTCTTTCAGATGTTTTCATTTTCTCTCCCCAATGATGCCTCGCGGGTGATCCTTAAAAAGACAATTTCATGCAGGCAGCCTGTAGATTGGGGCATACTCAACACAAAGTGAAGAATTAGCATGACTTTTTCTTTTTTATTTTGAATAAGAGACAAAAATTAGTCCAAATAATCCATGACAACAGTCTAATGTCATTGTCCTAAATTTTTCAAATTATCCATGCCAGTTTCAGCAATTAAGGACAGTTCCTTGTTGGATGAGAAACTCCAGTCCTCCACATATGCTCAACCTTAATTATTCCCAATTAGGCTGTTTCGTCAAAAGTTCGGTCTGGTCAAATTATTTGACTGTTAAGTAATTGCCACCTAAAGTTCTCCTGACCTGTCTTCTGCGAAAGGAAATTGATGTAATGAGAATACTGCTTTTGTGTCACCATGTGTACTTAAACTTTCTGGGCTACAGTTTCCCCATCTTCAAAACACAAATGCTTCATGGTGCTCAGAGGGATGGATGAGAGCTGAATAGGTAATGTCCCTAAGGTCCCTTGCATTTGCAGAGTGTGGGGGGAGTAGAAGGTCGGAAGAAGAAGCCTA
Source organism: Mustela lutreola (assembly GCF_030435805.1). Lineage (NCBI taxonomy): Eukaryota > Metazoa > Chordata > Mammalia > Carnivora > Mustelidae > Mustela > Mustela lutreola. The sequence goes on along the minus strand of NC_081295.1, from coordinate 19,017,061 downwards.
TGGATCTGAAGATGATGATAATCATTGCCTATCATTTGATATATGTCTTTTAAATCAATGATTGAGTCCATTTCATAAGTAAATGATGGGCCCAGTTTCTGCAAAATAACTTGCTACATCTTTTAGAAGTTTACCAGCAGCACAACTGATTTTATTGCTTCACTGATCGACGCAAACTCAGTTCTCTGGAGAAATAAAATAAGACTCCCATGTTATGAATCTTCTCTTTCTTTTATTCATACTGCTACCACCACCGTTCCAATCTTGTCACACCACACCTTGAATGTTGCCATAGTTTCCCAACCGCCCTTCCTCCCTCCTGGGGTTCATCCTGAAGATTGCACTTAATCATTTTCTTAAAGCACAACAAAATCACCAAGATCCTACTTAAAATTTTGACTGCCTCTTCACTGAGGATGGAATGAAGACCAAGACATTTAGTGTAAAATTCTGGCTCCCAACTGTTCTTCCGGTCTCAAGCTCTACTCCTCCTCAAGGTTGAGCTCTAAATGCAACTTATTTTGGATTATTTTCTGATCATAAAATGCCCTTCTCACCTCCACGTTGTTGTCTCAGCTGCAGCTTCTCTGCCCAGCACTGTCCTCCACACTTTTTTGTTTTTTTTAAAGATTTAATTTATTTATTTGACAGACAGAGATCATAAGTAGGCAGAGAGGCAGGTAGAAAGGGGGTAGGGAAGCAGGATCCCCGCTGAGCAGAGAGCCTGATGCGGGGCTCCATCCCAGGACCCTGGGATCATGACCTGAGCTGAAGGCAGAGGCTTAACCCACTGAGCCACCCAGGCACCCCTCCACTCTTTATCAAAAGGAAATCTACCCTTCAGCTCTCTAAATAGTATTCCCACTATAGCCAGAAGCCCTTTCGTTTCATATTTCTGGAACTCATGGTCTGCATCACAGGTATGGGACATCATCACTGCCTGGATTATTACATGTATGGGTACAAGTCTTAGCCCTCCCACCAGAATACAACCCCAATATCTTGCACGGCATATTATCTGGCACAATGCCTCGCTGTAGAAGGAAGATGGGGCTGCTACGTATTTGCTTAGTAAATGAATTAATAAAATCAATAAAAATAAAAACAGAGCTACAAGGGAAAAAAATGAAACAAAGAAAGGACCATGATTTTTTTTTTTTAAAGAACAGAAAATCATTTTATCTGTCAGTAAGATGACCACATAGAATGTGAACAAAGCATGCTATAAGCCATTTTTTATGGAAACTGCAAGTGGAAGGTGACAACCTTATACCAGAACTAAATGCACATGCGTCTAGCCATCGGCAGGACTAAACACATTCAACCTAACACCATGTTTTTGCAGGTCAGGGCAAATGAGACTTTGCCATTGGCAGATGCTCCAGTATGTCAGAAAGGGACTGCTCATTTGCATTGTTAAATAACTTGTAGTTAACTCTGTTTGAAGCAAGCATCCTAAGAACTTAATTAGAAAGCAAAGACTTTTGAGGAATGCATTAATCACTCTGCCTCTAGACTTTCCAGCCTGCTCTTCTAATCTACAGATTCTGGATGTGAGCGACAGCCTTCAGCTGGGTTTCCCACTTCTAGCTCTGTCAGCTCAGCTTGCTGCAGACTGGCCAGCCCCCACAGCCCAGAAAGGCCTGGGCCAGTACCTTCACTTCTCCTGTTACTACTGTTTCTCCTAACTGGAGATTTGGTGCAATTCAGTGGCATTTGGATCCTGACAGACTTTTTCACCTTGTCTGAAGTCTGAAATCAAGGGGAAATCCTTGTCAGCAACCAAGGACCTCTCCCTTCAGTCCTGAATGGGTTTTTCCAATTGCAACACAGTTTTACCGATCTTACTGCCCTTAGAGTTTATTTGTGCTACTAACCGTGTAAATGTATAGATAGAATTTACCACCTGCTAGAGTCTCTAATTATTTAATATAAAGACATCCATTTTATCTTTACAATTCAAACACCTGGACATACGCCAAGGCAAGTGTATACTTTGGCTCAGCATTTAATAATGAATTTCAGAGGCGTACAATAAAACATGAAAACTATACCCCTCCCCCCAAAATGTCTTGCAGTTAAAGCAACAGTGAACCCATGATCAATTCAAAAAGATGATTCAATTCATGAGATAGTGCATGTCTGAATAATGAATTCCATTAAAGCTGTGCAGAAATTCAGAGCTGAAAGTCTGAAAGCATTTGCAAAGATAATGTTTACACTAGTCCTTAAATACTCTGGCAAGGCAAACTCTAGAAGATAATAAATCAATGATTGAAGGGTGGAATAGAGACAATATCACAACCATTAGAAGGTTTTTAAATGATCTAATGAAATACCTTACCCTATATTTTTAAATTTTTCTATGAGAAACAACCCACCAGAATTAATTGTTAAAAGGCTTCATTTTCACACAATAAAAAGTAACTACCATGTAATTAGATTGCCAATTGTATGCCAATATAATTAAGAAATCAACTTAAATACACCACACATACATTATTTCTTTTATATCAAAAGTCTTGGTATTGCACTGATCTCAAATATCCCCTGTCTTCCGAGTAAGACATGATAGACACACTCTGGCTGTCTTCGTGTGGTTTCCCATAAATGTCATTTTCAGAAACCTATACCATAGCTTCATAGATCAAGGAATGAAAAGTATATGAAGCCAAAGGCCTGTTTTCCACCTTGTGTTTCAGATCATTTACACCCAGGAGTCCTGTTGATCACCTGGTGTCCCTTGGCGTCACTGACATGGATGGTGGGGTATAAGAGTAAATGAAGAGGTTGAGTTATGAGGTTTTAAGGGTGGATCTCAGAAATTCTACCAAGAAAGCTTTCCCTTTGTCTTTCAAGTCTTTGCTCCTTTTAAAATTACAAACAACCCTTCAAAAAACAGACTTTTCATGCACATATCAATCATTTGTGAATTGGTGTTAGTGGAAGACTTGGAAGACTTAGTGCCAGGCCTTGGAAGGGGAATGGGAAGAGCAAGAGCAAGAAGACAAAATTGGTAGAACTTCTGTAGAGTTGGTGACCTCAAGTTCTTAAAGAAAACCCTCTTGCAATAAAACTGTAGTCATATGAGAGAAAACAAAGTCATATGCAACAAATTAATTTATAAAAAGACACTAAAGAAAAATGTTTTAAGCATGAAAAATATTAGTTAGGAAGACCAGAAAATTTATCATACAAATGGAGACCCAAAAAGAGCTATCATTTTTTAAAAAGATTTTATTTATTTATTTGACAGAGAGAGAGAGATCACAAATAGGCAGAGAGGCAGGCAAAGAGAGTGGGAAGCAGGCTCCCTGCTGAGCAGAGAGCTCGATGCAGGACTCGATCCCAGGAACCCTGAGATCATAACCCAAGTCGAAGGCAAAGGTCCTAACCCACTGAGCCACCCAGGCACCCAAGGGCTGTCATTTTTATCAGGAAGTCGAACAGGTAGACTAGAATGTATGTTTATCCTACCTACACATCCATTTTTAGTCATGAAAAACTACTGCTATCTTTCTGGCATATTGGATAATTAATTTTCATCTTTCAATGTCCTCCAGAGTTGAAGGACTGATTCCATAGCTACAACTGTTTACAAATGCGATTCGTTTTCAAATTCCTGATCTAGTTTTCCATAATGTATTAGTTGCTTAGTTAACTCAGTAAACTTTTCGCTGAGAGGGGACCTTGCTTGGGGTGACGAGTGGCAGGCACACAGGGCTGCAAAAGTTAGATGTTTCCCCAACAGGAAGTCAGTTCTCTCACGCAGGAGACAGACGGCTACTGGAAGACTTTGAGACAAGAAGGCTCTAGGAAAGAGTCTGAGTCCTTGCAGGAGGAAAAAAAGACCTTTATAAGTGATGAAGAAAAATGCTGATTAAGAAAGAATGAAAAGAGGAGCTCCTAAAATCTCTGTGACAAAAAAGAATAAGTAGCTTCTTTCTTTCACAAAGATATGCTCAGATTTATTTCCATGTTTCCATAAGCCACATTGGACCGATTCCCATGATGCCAAGCTATGGTTACTCTTCTTCCTCTACTTAAAAAGTAAAGACTGTGTGATTTCATCATCCCTAAGGAGAGGTCTTCATGGCTCAAGGATAAAATCCGTTGCCAGAATAGATTCTGAAGCACATGGAGCACTTGTGGGACCTGTTTTGATTTTATGTTTTCTGTGCAGGAAATAGAGAGCATCACTCACGAAGTTCTAAGATTTACCCTCCCGTGCTAATTTAAGAACAACCCCAAAAGCAGTGCTGGGAATGGTGCACGCATTTTCATATAAAGACCTGCAAACTGCTTTTGATTCTACACTATGCTTTTTGTCAAAAAAACAGACGGGACATTTTAATGTGATCACGTGCACATACCAGGCCCTGATTTTCCTAAATTGCCCCTACTAAATGGAATTCCTTTACCAAAGCACAGCTCCACTTCCCCCCTGAGGGGCATACTATTTAAATTCTCCAATGAAACTTGATTCTGTATGGTTCAAGGTTGAGCCAAAGCTGTAATAAATCCACCTTTAAACACTTCCACTTACTTATCAGGAGGCTTTAAATTATTTGATTCTATATATTCTATTTTAATAGACCAAAATATATACAGCCAGGGAACTTAATCTCTTAGCCTTTTCACCTAGTTATTCTCTGTTTATCACTTCACTTTGATGAGAAACACATTTATTACAAAACTATTGGCTGAGGACAACATAAAATGGATAGCTTTGCTGATGGTTTCGAACACAGGAAAAACCTCAGGGCAACTTTTTTGCACATTTTCCTTTTCTAAACGTTCCACTGCTGTCAAAGAATGTCAGCTTTAGGCAAGACTTCTAGATGTGTTTTTCCAAAAACCCTGAGTAAACTTCATTTTGAAATCTTTAAAATGCCAGCCGTGAAGGTTGCCTTGCACACAGCCTCTAGGAGAGCAGCCCGGGTTGTCATGGTGAAATGGGTCACCGCCGTTCGCCAGGCAGCCCGTGAGACTTCGAGCGCGCTGCTGGCGTAGTGGTAGCAACGCAGGCCAAAGCAGTCCCCGATCTATAGCTGAATCTAGGTCACGGGGATTCTTTGATGCCGCAGCTGGCCATGTGGGACTTCCATCTCCAGCAGGGTTCACAAAGCTCTCGCGTACACTGGGCATCCCCCGGAGCTGTAAACACTGCCATTTCACTCCTTCCGCTCCTTCTGCTGGCCATGTGTGATTCTTTGGATTAATTGAGGATTCCCAGCCCTGTGAGCTGGAAAAACATTCTGTGTGTGTGCGCGCGCACGGGTGCGTGTGTGTGTGTGTGTGTGTGTGTAAGAAAGATGCCGAGAGACAGAGATCTTGCTCGGGATCCTGTATGCTGAAATTGCTATTTAAATGCATATTTCTACAGAGTGAGCTAAATATTAATATCACATTCCTCTGTTAATGTAAACACCAGCAGCAAGATTTGGCAGCTCATAAAACGAGGAAGAACTTAGGCTTTTCTCCATATGCAACATGTGCTTTTTTTTTTTTTTTTTTTTTTTTTTTTTTTTGCCTGAGTACCATTTAAGTTAACACCATATCTCCAGTGTGCCTAAAACGGCAGGAATGCAGTGAGACTGGCAGGGGGATGACAGCGAGGGTTTGAGCCTGTGGGTACCCTTGGCGGTTGGGCGGGGCTCCTGTTGCTGGGAAGGCTCTCCATTGTCCTTTGTCCTTCCTTGTTGGAGCTGGACGCTACGCATTTGTGCCATTTGACATTACTTTTTAAGTTTACATTACCGGGACGCCTGGGTGGCTCAGTGGTTTGGGCTGCTGCCTTCAGCTCGGGTCATGATCTCAGGGTCCTGGGATCGAGCCCCCCATCCGGCTCTCTGCTCCGCAGGAAGCCTGCTTCCCTCTCTCTCTCTCTCTCTTTCTCTGCCTGCCTCTCTGCCTACTTGTGATCTCTGTCTGTCAAATAAATAAATAAAATCTTAAAAAAAAAAAAAGTTTACATTACCTTTTCCATTCTATTTAAAAGGAGCAGTCTGCATTTTTCATATAGAGAAACAATCTTCTTCAGCATTTCTATTTTTATGATTACTTTTTTCTGTAGTTGGTTGTCCCCTGAGAACCTATTTTTCATTTGAAGAGCAAGCTTTTTTTTTTTTAAATTGTTCATCCAAATACCAGTGAGGATTTCCCAATTTTCTAGCTAAATGCCAAGTGCACATACCTACACCTAAACACACACACACACACACACACACACACACACACACACTGCTAGTATGTCACTTGCTGCTCCCAGATCTGCACTATATAAAAAGTATCTTTTCTCAATTTAGCTAAAGAGAAAAAAATAAAAAGCCTTTCAATCTCTACAGGAGTCGATGAATGAGGGGGAAGATTTCTATTTATCTACCTCTTTCTTCAAAGAAAAATGTTGAAATAAATAAATACCTGAAAGGAATATGACATCAAGCCCCAGATAGCAAGCCACTGAAGAAGAGAGGCAGAAGGCAACGCTTGATGCAATGTGGACCACATGTGGTCCACTGATGGGATGTGGAAGGATTAACCTTGAAAAGGAAAAATAGCTCTCTGAAATCAGAGGGTAGACAGCAAGAATGGTTACCATGATGCACTGAATCCCATCCCTTCCCAAATTGGAAGGTCGAAGCCCTGAACTCCAGGACCTCAGAAAGTGACTGCATTTGGAAACAGGACCTCTCAAGAGGCGATTAAGGTTAAATGAGGCCATATGGGTGGGTCCCCGGTCCAACATGACTGGTGTCCTTATGAGAAGAGTGAGAAATAGCAGGTGCATTGAGGAAAGGCCGTGCGAGGACGCAAGGAGAAGACACCATCTGCAAGCCAGGGAGAGAGGCCGCGGGAGAAGCCAAACCTGCCGACGACATCTGGATCTTGCGCTTCTAGCCTCTAGAACTGGGAGGAAATAAATTTCTGTTGTTTACGCCACTTAGTTTGTGGTATTTGGTTATGGCAGCCCTAGTAAATTAATACAGTTGCAAACACAAATACATTTGGATGTTCAGGAATTTGAGCAAACCTTTGCCTTTGCTAGGCATCTAAGACCATTAGTAATGAAGACAGCTACCTTTTTTTTTTTTTAAGATTTTATTTGACAGACAGAGATCACAAGTAGGCAGAGAGGCAGGCAGAGAGAGAGAGGAGGAAGCAGGCTCCCCGCTGAGCAGAGAGCCCAATGTGGGGCTCGATCCCAGACCCTGGGATCATGACCCAAGCTGAAGGCAGAGGCTTAACCCACTGAACCACCCAGGCGCTCCGATCGCTACCATTTTAATCAGCATGAGTTGTGTGCCAGGAAGCCTGCCCATCCTCCATGCACTGTTTCACTGAATCTTCACTGTTAACACCGGGAGATGAGCACTATCTTTGCCCCTATCTCATGATAGGGAATTGTGTGTGTGTGCGTGCACATACACACACACACACACGTGTGCACGAGCTCAGGGAGTGAATCAGTGGACCAGAACCTCAATGACGGCATGGGTGGGTGGGCAGTCAGATGGTAGGCAGTCTCCCTCCAGATCCCATGGACACACAACAACTCCATTTCCAACCACATGGCCTTCCTGGGGTCCCTCCAGTAGAAAACATGACTTCCCATTCCCATCACGCCCTGTTAGGAGATACACCCTCCTTGCTTCCTCTTGGAATCTCATCTGCCAATTCAAAGCCCAGGTGAGATTGTAGCAATCAATAGAAGCCCACTTATGCTCCCAGCTTCTTCTGTCTCCTAGAACATAACATTCTATGCATTCCTATAGCACTGCCTGCATATTGCTGGGAATTATCATGAATCATCTGCCTGGGGGTATGTCCTGTGTCCATATCTAGAGAAAAAGCTTCTTGAGGGTAGGGGCTCTACCATGGATTTCCTCCCAGCATCTATTACCAGACTAGCATATAAATATACTTAAGAAACATATTTGACTAAAGCTTCCAAAAATAAATTTTGGTACAAGACACTGTAATTAAACTTAAAATCATGAAAACACCTCAATAATAATCTGAGATGTGTGATTTCAGCTGTAGTAAGAGTCTGGCCTGCCTTGTCCTTTTGAGAGTCTACATGAGTGTGGCACCCAAAGGTGATTATGCGAGGACAAGTGGGGAGTAAATCCAGTGGCCCTCAGATGAGTCAAATAGCTGTTTTGCTACTTAAGCACCCAAAAACTCCCCTTGCATGTGCATTTCCAACATCTATCAGTTTTTAATTAGACAGTTTGTTGTGTAGGAGATGCAAAGTTTTAAAGTCAGATACTTAATACCTAAGAAACATTGAACAAGTTAATGTCTCTGAATTTCAGTTTTGTATTTGCAAAAGAATGATAATTTTTACTTCAGCATCCCCACCATAGTCTTATGGGTCTGTAGTAAAATTTAAAAGAAGCAATTTATATAAGATGCCCAATATACAACAGATATTCAGTATATGTTAAGGCTGCCTTCTTTCACTTCTTTCTGTGCCAAATGTTAAAAAAAAAAATCAACAAACTGTCACTGGTAATTAAATTGCTCTGCATAGCCATTGGAAAAGGTTTCCAATCATACTGATACTTAACATTTGATTAAAGATTTGCTATTTACAAAGGGCTTTTATGAGCCTTAACATTTGATCCTTAGAAAAAGTTCCATGAAGGAATCAAAGCAAGAATTATTACCATTTCAATTTCAGAGAAAAAAAGTAAAAACATTCTAAGTCCTCTATAGAACAAGTTACTCAATCAAACTTACTGAACTGGAAAGTAACAAAGCTCAGGTTTAAACCCAGAGAATCAGGATCTTTCTGGGAAAGCACAATAACTCCCTGAACGGGGCTCTGGGTAAGGTGACTGTTCTGAAAAATACAATGCGAACGTTTCACACACATTCTGTGAGTAATTGTGACAAAAGGTTCCGCTGCTTTTTTCACCAGTCTTCCTTAAGTTATACTCCCTTCTAAGAATATTCTCAGTATAAAGGAAAAAATTATCCCTTTCCCATTTCCATGAGTATAAGAACATGGTGACATCTATCCAACTTTCTTCCAAGAGAGGCATAGCGAAAAGGCTGAGTAGAACTACGTGCATTGCATAGCTTGATTCAAATTATTTTTCATGTGATGCTTCAGTTTTTGTGGTAAAATAGAATCAATTTAATTGTGGTTTTATGAGAAATGATTCATATAAATGTTAGTGATATAATTTGTCAAGTTTGCAAATGTATTAATCTCAAAATAATAAAGCTAGAAATGACTTTATAAAATTTAATTGACAAACCAAAAAAATTGGAAAATAAAATTTCAAAATTATACTACGTATGAGATCAAAGGACATAAAATGCTTAGGGACAAATTTGACAAAAATCTGTGCAAAAGCATCATACAGAAAAAGATTAGACATTGCTAGAGAAATGTTTACAGATTTGAATAATGGAAATATATACTATGTTCATGAATTGGTGCTCGGTAATATTCTCTACTCTTAGCAAATTAATCTATAGATTTTATGTAATCTCAATCAGAATCCCAGAAAATCTATTATTTAAAGAAATTGATAAGCTGTTTCACAATGTGTATGAATATGCAAAAGATCTAAGGGAAAATTAATTTTGAAAAAGACATACAAAACTGAAGAACTTACACTATTTGATTTTAAGACTTTCTGTGAAGCAACCAAGGAAGTGGAATAAAATAGACCCAAACATGTATGATAACTTTGTGTCAGGGAAAATTTCTTTACTAGGTCAGAAATAATACTAAAAATAAAATAAAAATTTATTACATTGGACAGTATCAAAATTAAGTCCTTTATTTTCTTCAAGAGAAGAATCAAGGAAATGAAAAGGGAGACTGGGAGAAAATATTTGCAATGCATATAATTGATAAAGAAGTATATCTAGTATATGTAAAGCACTTTCCCAACCCAATAAGAAGACAAATAATAAAATTTATTAAAAAGGGTAGAAAATTTCAATAAACTCTATACAAAGATATATGAATATACAATATGTATATGAAAAGATATTTAACATCAGTCACTTGGGAAATGTAAACTGAATTAAAACCACAATGTGATATTACTTGATGTCCACTAGAATAGTTAAAATTAAAATGGCTGGCAATATCAAATATTGTCTACAATGGGGAGCAACTGGAATTCTCATATATTGTTGGTGAGAGTATGAAATGGTACAACTACTTTGACAAGCAGTTTGGAAGTGTTTTATTAAGCTAAAAATAAACTTACTGTATGACCTTGCAATTCCACGTTTAACTATTTACTAAAGAGAAATAAACATGCATGGCACACAAAAGCCTTGTACACAAATGTTCACTGTTCCTAGCAGTTTTATTCATAATAGTCCAAATAAGGAATCAACCCAGAATCCATCAACAAGTGACTAGATAAACAAATTGTGGTATAGTCATACAACTGAGTATCTTACTCACTAATAAAAAAGAATGAATTACTAATGTACACCACAGCAAGGATAAATCACACAGACATGTTGAATGAAGGGAGATGATACCAAGAACTGGTATGATTCCATTACACGAGATTTCAGAACAGACAAAATTAATCTATAATAATAGAAATCAGGTTAGTGGAGGAGGAACTGACCATAAGTAGCACAAGGGAACTTTCTGGAAAGGTGGAAGTATTCTTTATTTTGATTGGGATATCATTCAACCTGTATATCTGAAATATGTGAACTTCACTGCATATAAATTATACTTCAAAAAGTTGATATTTTTAAAAATGAACGTGGTCAAATTTCCTTAAATATTCTTCTTCTTAAATTCTTAAAAATTTGTGAAGATCCTTCTCTTCTAGGTTAGACATTAGTCTATACTGGGGGCTACCCGCCTCTATACTAAGTCTATACTGAAGTTAAAGATTAGTCTATACTGAGGGGATTTTACTGAGCTTCCCTCTCAGGTATGCTAAATATCATTCTCCTAAAACCAACAGCTCCGATATTCTTTAAATGGTGAGTGGTAAAAGAGGGTCATACACTAAAACTATCAACAAAATGAGACAATAACTAGACCTACAAACCAGGCAAGTTCTATGGGCTTTTTAAAAACATTTTTTTTTAAAGATTTTATTTATTTATCTGACAGAGAGAGATCGCAAGTAGGCAGAGAGACAGGCAGAGAGAGAGGAAAGGAAGCAGGCCCCCCGCTGAGCAGGGAGCCCGATGCGGGACTCGATCCCAGGACCCTGAGATCATGACCTGAGCCGAAGGCAGCGGCTTAACCCACTGAGCCACCCAGGCGCCCTTAAAAACACTTTTTAATGGAAAATTATAAACGTACATAAAAGAAAGCACAGCATAAGAATTCTTCGTGTCCCCATCACCTAGATTCAAAAATCATTGTTCTATGGCCAGTCTTGTTTGACTATAACCCTATTGCTCCCTTTCTGCAGCTTCTTGATGAATATTTTATAGCAAATCCTAGGAGTCATGTCATTTTATCTGTAAATACAAGAAGCTCTAAAATTGTGATTTGTTTGCTCATACTGTATTCTCTGTGTGAAATTCTTAACCCTTTGCCTGGAATATCGCTGAATCTTTCTCATCTGTCAGATGAGACCTTTTCAGAAAGACCTTCCCTGATGTCCTTATTGAAATAGTATTGAAATAGCTCACCTCTACCTTGGCTCCACTACTTTTTGTCCTGTTTTTGGTAATCTGTAAATTATTAGTTACTGGTTTTTGTCTGTCTTCTCAACTATATTCAAAGTGCCACTGGACCAGCACTAGTACAGTGTCTGAAAGATGACTACTAAATGGTAAATCGTCATTGTTAATGAATTTTCCTGACCAGGTAATCTGCTACAACTTTTCAGAGGTCCATAATTCACGTTTTATCTATATGTGGTGATGCTCTGGATAATCACCAAAGGTGAGCTGGCATTGTTCTTTCATAATTTTTAAAGCCTAAGGTATAAGGAGGTGTCAAACAGAGCCATCGGTTGTGTTTCTTCTTTTGTATATTTTTGTAAGAAACATGGAATGTTATGAATGGAAGCAGCTTGAGAAATAATCTAAATTCATAGATTTGTTGGCTTTTAGAATGAAAAGAATCCTTAGATAACATTTTGTTGAAGACGGTTCAAACTTTTTCTGTTAACAGATAACAAAATGTCATAACCCACACCTAAAGTTGTAGAATTTGTGATCTGAAATCCTTGTCTAGATATATAATCCACTAACTTAAGCGAGAATTTGCTTTTATGAAACATTAGAAAAATCACTTCATTTTATTTTATCTATACCTAGTACACTCAGTTAAGCTATTTATTCAATGAATATTTATTTTACATCCATCATGTAATAAAATCTCCTCTAGGTGGTTGGGGTTAAGTCAGTGGGAGATAGAATAACCCTGGAATGGAAGTAGAGATATAGTAAGAGACAGCTTTAAACCCAGAAGTGTCCAGTATTAACAGCTTAAAGGTTCAGGTAACCATTCAAGTTAGCCATTCAACCAAGTCTGATTCATACAGAAGAGTGTCTTCCATCCTATTTTCTCCAAGAAGTTATGTCAAATATTCTGTCCATTTCCATCATCATTCACTCACTCTTGCCAGGGCACTAATCCCAAGATATGGCATAAGGAAATGGGTTGCCACAATGATAGTTTCTTCTGCACGGGGCATGGAGTCAGGGGCAACGTCGGAGGTGGAGGGACAGCAGCAAGGGAGGTGGGCTGGCCGGCAAGAGGAAGTGCACACCTCCCCAAAGTAAAGCAGATGCAACACCCCTCCTCCCTCAATAAGCTCAATCAGGGTGATGTCACTATCCTGTTCTCTGTCTCTCCAATGTTCTTTTCTTCCACCACCACTACCACATGAGAGAGAGCTTTTCTAGTTAGTTCCCGGGCAAAAGTCTTCTCATTCTCTGAATATTGGCTATCCTGGCAATTCTAGCAAGACTTCCTGCTTTACCTGGGCACTACCAGTCCATGAAGTAACAGCTTCGGATGACAACAATATAACAGCAGTACAACTAGTCTAACAAGGGTGGGTTTTTGAAACAATGGGATACCACAACTACAGTGTTTTCCCCTCTTAGAATAGAAAATAGCATGCGTTGCATTTTTAGAATTATAAAATAATGCAAATTTCCTATTTTAACATTTCAGATCTCAGTTGCCAAGTAACAAAACCACAAGTTCTCCTATTTTCCATAAGCTTTCAAAGTTTATGTTTTTGGCATACTTCAGGGCAAGAAGGAACTTGTTGCTAAATATATTGCATGTTCTGCCTCCAAGAAATTTGGGGATTTCTCAGAACAACCTTGGGGGTCGAAGGGTGATCGAAAAGTCACTTCTGGCTTTTCCTTTCTGAGCTGCTGGTTCTACTACTACTGAGAGACAAAGACTAATTGTTCTCCTCAGGATGAATGTTGCTTTGAGAAGCCAGAGGCACTTCTGAAAAGATGGAGCAATAACCTTGGTGAGTTCAGAAAAGGGCATGTTGGGATCAAGACTAGGATTCTGTCTTCCTTGTGGATAGCATTCTAACAATCTGAACCCTGAAGGATTCTAATGGGTGCACAGAGCTAGATGTCTAGCCCTGGGTCTTGTCTTGCTGGTCCACATCCATGGTGAAAATTAGTACCTCCCACCTCTAAATTCTTGTAGATCTTATTTTTTTTATATATATATTTTTTAAGATTTTATTTATTTATTAGACAGAAAGAGAAAGAAATCACAAGCAGGCAGAGAGGCAGGTAGAGAGGAGGAAGAAGGCTCCCTGCGGAGCAGAGAGCAGGATGTGGGGCTCGATCCCAGGACCCTGAAATCATGACCTGAGCTGAAGGCAGAGGCTTAACCCACTGAGCCACCCAGGCGTTGCTTATAGATCTTATTTTATACATAAGTTCTTGGTACTGATCATACGTTGCACCTGTTATTGGTGCTATTGTGCCTGTGATACATCCTTACCTAAATCACAGGCTTCCAGGGAACCTCTATAGCTTACACTTCTTGTATCTCTCCCACAGTCCTAGAGGAAATGCTCTATACCTAAGTTCTAAGTAAGTATATGTTAAATGACTAAACATTCATATCTGACTGAGCTAAGGAAGCATAAGTAGTATCTGCTGACAATATTCCCCACATTCTGTTTCCTTCCATAAATACCAAACACACACACACACACACACACATACACCCCTACACACAGATACACACACTCGTACAGACACTAAAAGCCAAGTCTGTCCTTCACTCTTATTACTCTGACTCCTAACGTCCCTTGGCCTATCTTGATTTCTTATGGTAAAATATATTAATAATTGGGCCTGTGCTTCATTTCATCTTGATTTTCTTAGATTCTGTGATTCTGCAGAATGGACAGTCCCTGGCTTTCTCCCTGTTTTTCTCCACTCTGAGTCTCCTTTGTGGGTTCCTGACTATGGCCCAGCCCTTAGTTATTGGTGCTTCTCAACAGTGTCACCCACACTCCTCTCTCAGCAGTCACTCCAGGTAAGAGCTTTTATTATCATCTACAGGCTGTGACTGCCAATTTCTAGTGGCAGACAAACTCTCTCCTCTGAATGTCAGAACCATGTAACTAACTGCCTACTGGACATCTCCACCTGCCCCCTTCAATGACCCAAACCAGAACTACCACCCTCCAGCTTCAAACCTCATCTTACTCCTGTTTCTGCTTTCTGAAAATGGCACCACCATCAACCCAATTACCTAAACCAGACACTTTCCTCTTGGCCTGGCTAAGCACCAGCTCATCGATGGCTGTTAACATCACATTCCTCTTTATCTTGCTGGTCACCGGCTAGTTCTGGGGCCAGCATCCCTCACAGTATTATGGAAGTCCTATTCTATCTGTCTCACTAAGTATGATTTTGAGCACTCCAGGCCATTTAATGCTGAAACCAGAGTAATCTTTCCTTCTTTCCTCTTCATTTTTTTTTCTTTTTTTCTTTTTTTTTTTTTTTTTTTTTATGTAGGCTTCATGCATGGAGCCCAATAAGAGGCTTGAATTCTCAACCCTGAGATCAAGACCTGAGCTGAGATCAAAAGTCAGACCCTTAACACACTGAACCATCCAGGTGTCCCCCTTCTAAAATATAAATTTGATCATGTCACTCTGTGCCTAAAAGTCTTTCAATGCAACCCATTGTTCTTCATGATAAAGCAAAATTTCTTGACTTGGCCCACAGGCTTCTGCGTGACGTCACCTGCCACCCCAGTCCCAATGCTAACCTTCTTCCTAGCCCTCCCAAATATCTTTTCTACCTAAATGTCTTTACTATCTCAAATGTGTCATACTGTCTCTCATTTTTGAGTTTTTCCTCAACATATCACACTGCACCCCTAACCCAGTCCCCAGTTCTGCTATAAACCCTGCTTATCCTTTATTTTAGCTCTCCCTCTTCCAAGAAGCCTTTCCCAACCCTCAAGTACAGATGAAGGGTCACTCTCTGGCATTCCCAGAGCATCTGTACTCACTCTGTGATTGCATCTATCACACTGTGGTATCCTTGGCTTTTTTTCTGAATCTCTCATTAGCCTCCCCCCACAAGGACAAAGATTCCATCTATTTTGTTTGAAGCTTAATCTCCAACATCTGGCCCAGTGCTTGACCTATAGTTAGCACTCAGAAAATATTTGCTAATGACGGTCTTGAATAATAAATAACACGAAATCACTTTCCCTACATCAGTGAGAGATACTGGAGAGAAAGATATTTCTCACCTTGTGTTTAAAGTTGACATGGGTTTTCCCCTTCCCTAACCTTACCGGCTGTTTTAATTATCAGGAAAAGGCAACTTCTGTATGAAGTGGGGTAAGGCAGAAACTGTAGGCAGAAGTTTGATAGGAATGGTTCCAGTGGCCAGTGACCACAGATTCCCGTGCATCACGAGATCCACACAGAATGCAGGTCTAGACACCATTAAGTTAATTCCCCAAGGATTGTGGGTTTTTGTTTTTTGTTTTTGGGTTTTTTGTTTGTTTGTTTATTTTGTTTTTAACTTACTAATTTATTAACCGATCTGAAATAGAACCAATAATAAGTACATTTCAAACCCTTGGTACATTCTGGAAGGTCATGTATCAGTTTTTCTGTGCACATTAAATACATACTAATAATGTCATTCAGACCTCATACTTGGCAGAGTATTTACATTAAAAGGGGCCTATTTCCTATTTGACTACTCAGACCACCTGGTACTCCCAAGTAAATTCCAAGAGACTCTAGGTTGGATTCCTTTCCAATTAGACCCTGAGCAAGACAAGAGAAGAAATAGTATATTCAGTGATTCAATGACTAATCATGTCAAAGTGCAAAGAAATCCACTTTCTTGCCCTGAATGGATTAAGGAGAATATTTTTAAAGAGGTGGTTAAAAATAAAGGTCTTAGCAGACAAAGCCTATAGAATCTGTTGGCCCTTTCTGAGAAAATAAACTGCCAAAATTAAATAGTAACTCCACCAAGAGGCATTTGAAAACCACTTTTAGAGGAATGCTCTTGTCAGGACCATGAGACCTAATGTCCTTCCTGGGTGCTGGGGACACCAGTTAGCTCGGAACAAGGAAAAACAAAAGAAATAAACAAACAGTTCTTCTGTCATATTCCTGGATCCAATGTATCTTAAATTACAGCTAACAGACCTTAGAAGAACACAGGGAAAGTAAGCCTTTTAAGCCCCGTGCTCAACAAACCTAATGCTGAAACATTGGTTTCTGAACTCAGAAAGGGCCTTATTAGAGCTCTTTAGGGCTGGAACCTTCTGGATCCCCCAACGTCTAGATGCACATGTGGCAGAGTCAAACAAACACAGAACTCAAGTCAGATGACCTGACTTTTTAAATCCAGGCTTTTTCCACACACCAGCAGAATCAACTCAGGTAATTAAATGCCTTTCCAGAGTTTTGGAAACCTCAAGGTACAACTCGTAGGTTAAAAAACCAGGTTGGTTGGTTTCTTGTCTTCTTTTCTAGAAGGAATCTGCTACAGAAGTAGCAAGTCTCAGCTGGCCTCCTTGGCAAAGGGTTAAAATTCACTTCACGGCGAAGCTTTTAGCAGCAACCTGGAAAGCTCTTTCACTTCTGCCCAATTACACTGCAAAATGTCAAGCCTGTGAATTTAAAAACTTACTGTCAACACTTTGTGGCAAGTAGATATTAATTGATGTTAAATCACGATGGAATGCCTATAGAAACGCATTGCGTGCCAAAGACTTTCTGACGTAGGGAAGGTAAGCACAGTGACATAATGAGATATGACTTTCCATTTCTTTACAAATGTTGTTAAAATACTTAATTCAGCAGCTCTTGGGTTCTCGCTGCCTTTATTATTAGCTTACTTGTATTCATTTTGTCTAGTTCTCTGTAGGTGCTTCTTTTAAGCCCCTTAAAATAAAAGAATATAATATTCAAAATCAATTTGCTTCATTGATCCCAGTACTTTCTCAGCATTAACTATTAAACTGAAAGCTGAGTCTGCAATAATGCTGACACTTCAAGGCTTACAAACACTTTTATGAAAGAGGATGGGTACCTTGGACTTGCGCATGGAATTATTGTTATAATTGGGAGGATATAAGGAAATTCAAAAATTATTTAAAATTCTTCCCTATTCTACAAACTTGGGGTCATGGAATAGATGTAAATGCTGCTTAGCAGTACTGCCAACTTTCTTCTCTTCGGACAAGGGAGTATTCTACTTTTCATGTCCTTGAGATTACATGTAGTCACATGAATTGCTTTGGCCAATGAGATAGGAGTGTCACCTCCCAGCAGAAGCATGTAATGGCTGGTGTGAGACCCTACGGTGGTCTCCTGCCCTGCTTTGGTTCCAGTAGAAGCACATATTGATAGGAAGACATGACACTGAGTCGTCATGGGAAAGAAGGTTACTCTAGGGAGTCACCCAGCCATGCAGTAGACTTAGAATGAGTAAAAAAAAAACTTCTGTTGCTTTAAGATTTAGAACTGTTTGTTATCACAACATGGCTTAGACTTTCTAACCAATACAGGGACCACCAAGTCCTACCATACATAGCTCCCTGGATTCCCTAAGCATGTCCTCACAAACTGTCCATTCTCTCCTCTAATTTGTTACTAACTTCAGAATCATACATTTTTTTTTAAGGAAAACTATTAATATATTGGGTACTAGCACCAAGAAAATCACATGATTGGATTGACCATATATACATATAATCTTGACAGAAAAATTCACACAGTTATATACTGGATTAAATGTCTCCTGGAATTTTCTTTTTCCGAATCTAAAGGGTATATCATTGCTTATTGCTGCTATAACAAACAAAGTGGCTGAAAACAATGTAATTGTCTTCTTTTACAGTTCTGGAGAACATGAATCTAAATCAAAGTGTTAGCAAGGCTGTGTTCCTTCTGGGGGTTCCGGGAGGTCTGTTTCCTTTTTTTTTTCCCCCCCACTTCTGGTGCTGCCTGTATTCTTTGGCTTGTGACCTCATTTCCAAGGTCATTGGAAATGAACTCATTGTGTCCTCATTTCATCACTTCAACCTCATTTTTCATCATCACATTTCCTGCCATACACTCTGATCCCCTGCCTCCCTCTGAATAAGGACCCCATATTTACACTGGGTTTATAAGGATAATCCAGAATAAGTCCCCCATCTCAAGATCCCTAAACACATCTGCAAAGACCCTTTGGCCACATCAGGTAACATGCACAGTGGGTGTTTTTAAATCATCTGGCCCATCTTGCTTTGTCACCCCTCCACCTCTTCTCACCCTTGCCTATGTCTTAACAGCACAATGTCTTGAACAGAAATCCTTGCTGAAGAAATGAATGTTTAACTCAAATGTACACTGTGTCAAATCTCCTTTATTCAAGAGCACCAAACAATATAGGTAATAAAGATACACTCACAGAGAGAAAAAAGTAATGCCTCTCACAAAAACAAGAATAGGGGAACTTGAAATGAGTTCCATTCAGGCCAATTAAAATTAATGGAAAAGGAAGTAAAATATTTTTGCAAACTGGCACTTAGTGCCAAGTCTTTAGTAATATGAAAAAAAATGCTTCAAGTCTATGACTAGTCATATAAATACATATACTATACATACATATGTTAGCATTAGATACATCTGCATAGATTCAAATCACTAGTAACCAATCAGAATATAAGTTATATGTCTTCTTGCTGGAAGTTGCTTATCAGTTATCTTTCATTCTTCTCATATGAGACAATGTGCTGAAAGGAAAAATCCATTATTTCACTCTTCTCAGTTTGGGGTCTGTCCAGGACAACTCCCTCTATTTCTGTTTTTTTGGTATCTTCATATTCCCCAATTCACATGGGCCCTGAGGTTTAAAAAAAAAAAAAAAATGTAAAGATTCCCCTCAAAATGTGTGCCTGGATGGCTTAGCCAGTTAAGTGTTGGACTCTTGATTTCTGCTCAGGTCATAATCTCAGGGTTGTAAGATGGAAGTCTGCACTGGGCTCTGTGTTGGGCATGAAGTCTGCTTCGGATTGTCTCTCTCCCTCTGCCCCCGAAATTGTACATTCTATTTCTCACAAAAAAAAAAAAAAAAAAAAAAAAAGTGATCTCCCAAGTCCACCAAACCCTGTGACTCCATGGTAACTTTTTCCAGCAGTTTCCTCTGCTGACCCAGCACTTCCAGGTTGAGGAGGAAAATTCACTTTTATGGGCTGTCCAGTTTGCCGGCACCCTAACAGCTGACATTATAGTTTATATCATTCTTTCTGAAGAACAACATTGACAGTTCTGGGATCTCCCAATGGTGAGTATAAACTCATTGGAACAATGATCAATGGGCTTAGTAAATAACCAGTGAGTGAATTCCAATAATTGGATTGCAAATAAATCTCAACCACAACAACAACAACAACAAAAGGTTTCATTTGACTGCAGGTTCTGAAATGAAGGCTAAAAATGTGAAAGATCCAACTGTTACTTTAAGAGGCTATTAAACAGAAAACATCGTAAGTACTTAGGGCCACTGACAAGTGGTACCCAGAGCTCTGCAGACACAGAATGGCCTGAGAATGCCTCAGAGGTGGTGACCCCCATGGCTGTGGCTGGGAACTAGAACCAGCTGGGCCACAACAGTGAATCCAACAACATTCCTCAGCATTCCAGACCAATATCCTGCCCATGTAGGCTTTCTCCCCTTGAATTTCATATCTCTTTTCCATGCTTATCCATTCTAGGTGTTCCACTCACTTTATTCCTAGCTTGGTTTCCGTTTCCTATCCATAAAATAATGTCAGAAGAATGAACAAGGATAACTCATACAAAACACCTAACATACCACAGCACAACCCATCCAAAAAAGGACTATTTGATTGGTTGCTTGGTTGATTAAGTCATAGACTGAATCATTCATTCGATGTATGCAATATGTACAAGGCTCTGCACTAGGTGTGGGAGATAAGCTTGTCCAAAAAGTCATGGTGCTGGCTTGGTCAATTATTTCACAGTGCAGAGGAGAGTTTTTTTAAGCTAGGGTCTATGGAACTCTAAGGTAAAGATACGCAACTTCAGAAGTTCTGTGACCTCCTGAAATTCTGAGCAGAATTATATTGTGTTCATAAGTGCTTATGAAAATTTTTCTAGAAATAGAAGGTTTCATCAAATACTTGAAGGAATCAGCATCGGGGTCATCTTTGCCACCATGTGAGGAAGTCTACCTAAGATGAAAGCCAACAAGGAAGAACACTAAATAGAAATCCGGAAAAAGACAAAACTACAAAAAACTTTTGTTGGAAGACATTCTTTCATCCGAAGCTAAAGCTATATCTAGCCTGCGACTTTTTAGTTACATAAAGAATATATTTTAGTTTTTGTGCAAACCTGTTACAATTGTCTTTCCCTCCTTTTAGTGAGAGTCAATCTGGTTAATTCAGTGTAAACACTCCTTACAAACAAACAAAGCCACTAGTTTACTGCTCCCAGATACTAAGCTCTCTATTCTATGGTTATTGAGTCAACTTAGCTCTCTTATTTTTGGGGATCCATTACTTTACTCATCTCCAAATTCAAATTCAATCCCACCATAAGCCCATGGCTTACAATGCCTTCTTGTTTTACTTTATCATCTCTACATTCACTTCTTCTCTTGTTACAGAATACGACAACAGAGATTATTTTTCCACTATGATTGGCCCTGAGTCTCTTGCAAAATCACAAAACTGACAGTTAAGTTTCCTTCATTATTTTCACTCCCATCTTCAGCATGCCAGAGTGATGGTATAAACTCTGTCCAAATCAACGTAGTTTTACTCAGTCCTCACTGGGTATTCAATACATATTTGTGAAAGATCGTGGAATCTTTCTCTTTCATTCTTAAAGGAAGAGAAACACCAGAAACAGAGTTTGATCCCAGGGCCTCAGAGAGGGGCCAATCCCCAGGATGAGAGAATGTTATCTTCATCCTAACTTGGTATGTTATAGGTCTGAGAGGAGAGAGCACATAAAGTAAGAGAAGTGGGTAGACCCAATGCAATAAATTTGTGGCAACACTAGTTTCACTTTTATGGCACAAATTTTTAAAGCCTACCTTAAGCAATCATAATACATGAATAGTAAGTGAATAAAAACTGAAAGTTAATATTTGAAAGTGAAATCAGTCATTAGATGAAAAGGGAGAGATTTCTCTTTTCAAAAAATTCTTGTAAAATGTTTAATGTTATTTAAAATATTTAAAACATTGGCATAAGTTGCATTTTTTTAAACTATTGCAGATAGTTCAGTTGTGTTGCAACATATCCTCCAGTGGGAAAATTCTCTGGCCTCAAAATATCTAGAAAGTAGGGCACTGAGGAGAAAACACACACACACACACACACACAGACACACACACACACACAGGGCAAAAAGACAAATCCATTTGATTAAATAGACTTTATTTTATCATCATGTGTATATAGTATTCAAAACATAGAAAAATGTCACAAGAATGACTGGAGAATTTTTTTTTTTCACTGCAAGACCTGATTGAACATGAGAATTGTATTTCTGAAGCTATGTTTAAAAAAAAAAAAAAGAGGGCCTTTGCTGCGAAATGGCAATCCCTTGTTCGGGTGAGGTGGGGGGGGGGGGAACCGGCCCAAACTACTGGGCAGAGAAGAAAGAGGCTTCTTAGGAAATCCCTGTGAGCTATAAAGGAAGTGAGGACCCAAAAAATGCAGAGCCCAATAACCCCCTAAGAACCACAGAAGCCTATAAATTTCCATTGGAGGTTTTGAGAGTTGGCCCTGGTGACGGGGGAAAGGTGACACAGAGAGGAGAGGGAAGAGAAGCAACAACAAAGGCCTTTGGGGGGAAGCTGAAGGGATCTGGAGGCACAGTGACAGAATCCAGGGCAATGGAGACACCAGGAGTAAAGACGGCCGGACCCTCACCTTCCCACTGTGTTCAAACTGCCTGCAGAACGCTGGGGCAGACATTGGCCAGGCTGAGGGGCTGCCTGGACAGTGGGAAAGAGAAGTGTAAATCTCAAGAAGAGGGGAAATGCCTCTTTCGGAGGGGACTTTCCCTGGCCAGTGAGGTTTCAGATCATGTTCTGCAACAACCTCCTGGCTTGTGACAGCGTTTCAGGGAAATGAGACAACCCAAATGCAAATCACAAAGGAAAAGAAATTCAGCAGTGGCTTGAGAAAACAAACCGAGCCATGCTGAGTCTGACAAGGCAGAACTCAAAAGTAGCGTGAACTGTAGCAAGTGCTGCTTTGAAAGGGAAGAGCAGAGAGGAAGGGCACACGTCACTCCGGAGTAAAGAACGATCAGAGCCTCTGTTTCTGGACAGCCTACTATGTGCCTTGAGCTCTGCATGCCTCATCACTTATCCATCCAGCAGTTGATGTGAAAGAGATATTATTATCCCTCTTCTCATCTGTATGGATGAGGAGACACACTCCGAGAAATTAAGTGGGAAATTAGCCAACATCACCCAGTTCCAGGGCCAAGATTCAAACCGAGACCCATCTGATATCAGGGATCATGCTTCTCCCCCTGACCCTTCTGCCACTAATTGAAGTGACTCATGGCACAAATCACAATCTTCTTTATACCCAGACTTCCCTTTATGACACGGTACAGGTAAGCTTAACGTCAGATAAGACAGCAGCTTAACATCAGCCAGTTTCAGCCCTGAGATGTTGGTCACCGACCAGTTTTGTGGCAATGAGTAATTCATGCAACTTCTCTGAGTCCCCGTGTTCTCATCTGTAAAATGGGTCTGTGCTGGGGGCGCTCCGGTTCTCCACTTCCAGGAGGCATTCCTAGTCCTCACATGTCAAAGGAAGGAAATTTCAAAGTTGTGTTTCCTTTTTAACAGAATATACGGGATTGTCATGTTCCAGTCCTCTGTGGAGACCAGGCCTGTAAGGATCCCGTGCTTAGAAGGTGAAACTACTCTTAAGATGGTGTTTCAGAAGGCCTTGTGAATGGAGCCAGAGCCTTCCTAGCCAACCCTCTGTGAGCAGAAAGGCTAGATGGAAAAACAGCCACTCCACATTCTTCGCCCCTTCCCAGCATAAATCATCACTTACTGTGGGAAAGTGATTACTTGCCAGGATGTAGGGCCTGTGACTCATCATACGGTTGTCCTTAGCCCCTGATCAAGCAGGAACTAAAGGTGGAGAGCCTGAGAAGCTGGGGCGAGGACACTGAATTGCCAAGTCTCACCTATGACACCACTCGAGAGGCAAACGGAAAGTCAGATGAGCAGCGGGGCCAAGTGGAGTCATGACGCTGCTATGCTGCGCAGCCAAGCCCGGAGCAGAACGACATGGGCCCCTGGCTTTCTGAGTCATTCCTTGGGTCTGAGTCCTTACAGCCCCAAAGAGGCAATGATCAGCAACATGCAGATAATGCCACCCCTGAGCTTGTCCTGACAGGCAACCAGCTGGCGGAGGAGTGCTTGTGTAAGAAATACCCTCCTCATCCAGAAACACCAGCAGACTTCACAAAGAAAGGGTTAAACTGCTCCACATCAGAGCTCATATTCTAGAACAGAAATACATGAGCGATAGACACCACAAACACATTCCCTTGTGGTTTCAGCCAACACTGGGCTAGCCTTTCTCCTTTGTTGCTATAAGCTTTGGCTTTCTATTATATTTTTATATTTGGCTTTCTATTATATTTTTCTATATGGTCTTTGATGTCCTTAAAAACGTTCCATTTGAAGGGGCGCCTGGGTGGCTCAGTGGGTTAAAGACTCTGCTCGACTCGGGTCCTGATCCCAGGGTCCTGGGATCGAGCCCCACATCAGGGTCTCTGCTCAGCAGGGAGCCTGCCTCCTCCTCTCTCTCTCTCTCTCTCTCTCTGCCTACCTCTCAGCCTACTTGTGATCTCTATCTGTCAAATAAATAAATAAAATCTTAAAAAAAAAAAAAGTTTCATTTGAACAAAGAGCTATTTTGTGATCCAAAGCATAGAAAGTTAGAATTACAAACTGCATCTATAAAATCCTAGGAACTTACTAAGGGCGATAGGAAGATTGATCTGTTATCTAGGCTGAGTATTGTTCTCTACTTTCTTCAATGTCATAAAGGTAGCGAAAGTAGAAGTTCCTTATGGCAATGATGTAGGAGAAAAAAATTTTTTAAACTCTCCTTGTCTGAGGAGAGGCTGTTGGGTATGGTCTCGGGGTAGTGGTTTGTGATTAAGGAACTACAGCGAAGATACTTGGAATAATGAAATGCAACCAGTGTTAACTAGTCTTCAGCTGATGTTAGGAAACAGTAGGTCTTTGGATGTGAAAAATTGAGAGAATGGAAGCCTCTTCCTTATGGTAGTGGGATAAGTATAAAATATTTCTTCGAGTATGTTCCACAGAACTCCAGGCCCATGAGCCACTGCATAAAGAAGGTTTTATACTCCATAGTAAGCAGTTTGGAGAACTCTGCGGTGATGTCCTCCACGCCACACCCACGTGGTTGGAGAAACCTGGCACCTTTGTCAGACCTAGCATTTCCCGAAGTTACTAAAGACCTCAGAACCACACACCTCCCCTTTCATATTTCACGTGATCCTTATTAATCCCGTACAACTAGTGGTGCATGACCAATTCTTGGTAAAACACTGATGAGGAAGAAAAATAGAAGGGGAAGAATTTACATGGTAAGGGATCCCCAGAAGATTCCTGACCAGTGATGCCCCAAAAGGTAAGATACTAATAGGAAGAGAGGTAGTCAAGGGATACCAATGCAGTTGATGGGTTAAACCAACCAGGGGAGGGGATAAAAAGAAGAAAAGAGAGTTGGTTCTTATAATACTTAAATTATATGGCACACAACGTACCCAGCTTTGTGGGGAGGAATTATTACTCCATCTACCATTAGGAAGAATAAGCAATTCATCCAAGACCACCTACCAAGTACTTCAAGCACTGAGGCTCAAGCAAGCACTTCCAGCCAGACAGCCACAAAGGGCAGGATGCAGAAGCCGCTGGCCACCTAGATGGAGATGGGAATGGCACATGCGAGCTTGTGACAGAGCAGGGACATGGTCCTCCTGAGATTTGAAAAGAGATATGCAGGTTTTCAAACTTGGAGTGTGCTTTGCTCTGCAGGGAGAAGCAGGCTGATGCAGTAGGAGGAAAAAGAAAAAAAACAAAATCGAAACAAACAAAAAAGCCTTCTCTTTCCTTCCCTTCAACCTGAGTCCCTTAGTTACTAAATTTCTGGAGAAACGGGCAGGAATTGTGCCTTTAACACCTTTTCTTACCAATTCAAAGCAGGCAACATTTTCTCTCACAGGAGGGTCCTCTCTTCTGATGTCCAGAGGAAAACAGGCTCCAATTTTTCTCCCTCAGAGGGGACAGACCACAGGTAATCTACATGAGCACCCTTAATCATCATTTTGACTTCCATTCCTCCGGCTTTCTCAAACCCCTGCTTTGTGAGCACTTATAGCAGTATCTAGGAGTATTGCACAGCCATGACATGAAGGAGTATGCAAAAAGGCAGGTGCTCTGGCCTAAAAATCAATGTTCTCTTACAAGGGTCGCCATCAACTTTATCTAAATTGATGTAAGACTCTCAAGGTGGTTGGAATTCAGAGGAAAACTTTGGATTTTCATGGGTCTATTGTTTTCATGAGAAATAGTCTTGTAGAACCCATCTTCACACAATGCATGGATTGGAAAGACTGGGTATGATAGGCAAGGTGCTACCTAATCAGGAAGCTTTCACCCTATTTAATCTCCCCTGCTTAATACTAAGAAAAAAAATTACGCCAATATATCTGCTTTTACCTACAAACTACATAACTGTGCTGCCAACTAATATATTATGAATAATATAAAGCATTTTAGAAATGAATTTTTTAAAATGATATTTAAAGATACACTTATTCATTTTAACTATTTCCCTCATACCTCGATAAACCAAGGGCTCTATGCACCTCACTTTGGGATCACTGACCTTACCCTTTGCCTGTCACAATAGAACTCATCTATTAAATGAGCTCAGAAAGGTTTTGAGTCTCTAAATAATCTTGTTAAAATCCTAAACAGCCCATTAATAACATGATTGGTCTTAAGGCAATTGAACTATGCACTCAGAAGAAATCATCAAGCAAAAGAATTTAGGCCACTGGTTGGCTGGTTTATAACAAGTTCCTTCTATTTCGCCAAATGTTTTTGGATCACTGCCCACTGGATTTTAAAGGAACAACTAAATATCGTCTCCTTGGTAATGTTGTTTTCCCTCAAGTGTGGGTAATCTTGCAGAGCTGTTTCTCTAGAAGAGAACAAGGTTATGTGAAGGGGAGAGAACATCTTTCCCTTCAGGGTACTTATGCAATGCGGGGTCAAGGGCTGTCTACAGAACTCAAAACCAGATCTTTAGGGAGTGCTAGGAGAAGAGACGGAGCTGAATAGAGATGCTTGGGCATGGTGAGCACTTGAATTTTCAGATGAAGAGTGACTATCAGAAACACAACAAAATATTTGGCACAACTAATTAAAAAAAAAAATACAGGCCTGGGTATGGGGTATTATCTGAGGACAGGAAATCACTAATGCCCTCACATGCACTCTCCATATTGAGGTCCCCATGTGCAAAATTCTCCTATGTAGAAGGACAGTATTGGTCCTTTACCTGTTTTTTGCTTTAAAGGTGTGTTCACTTCTTTTTCCATCTAAAAAAAAGTCTATATTTGTTTTTAAAAGACTCCTTGGCAGGGAAACCCAGCAAACCACTATTTACCTCTTAGTGTGGCCTTGGGAAAAGGTCCTGTGACCAATGAAAGTGATAAGAGAATTGAGAATGTGGTGATCGGCGGCACAGTAGAGAAGGAAGATGCAAAGGGAAACTGGAAAGGCTCTTGATGCGGAAGGGGGAGACGCTGGGGCCAAGTGGTGAGTATGATCTCTGAAGGGTAAGCAGTATCACTCAGACTTTGGTTCAGAAACCATTCGAATGGCAGCTGCTCAAAATTCTGGTTCTTTGCTGGGTTAGTTCAGTGATCACCGAAATGAGGAAATAAGCCCAACACTTTTGTAAGCCTCAGAGTCCACAAGAAGTTATGAAGATTCCTGGTGGGCTTCCACAAGACTCGAACAGGAAGGCAAGGAAAGACAGGGAGATTCCACCGATGAGTCAGACCAAAGGGACAAGGAAGACTCCAAAAGTTTTTCTCAGACAAAATGAGTCCTTAAAAGTTTGGGAGAATAAAATCAAGTTAACAAATTTGGGAGATATGGGTGTGTTTCCTACAGAATCTGAGAAAGAACACGAAATGATAAAGCTTTGGACATAAAGACTGATGTGAGAAGGATGCTCAGATTAAAAAGAGAAAAACAGAAAGCAAAGGTGCTGGTCCCTGGGGCTGGAGACAAGTTGGGAGAGGCCCTTAAGATGTGGTTGGTTTGGACCAGGAAAGACCCAACTATACCTGGAGGTGCTCAGGGGAGGCAAAACAAGTCCATTGTCTGTGAGAGGAGGTACCGAGTGAGGCTGAGTACCCGGCCAGACTCTGACATACCCTAATTCTTAATGAAATCAGCATGGCAGTGACCTTGCCAAAGGTGCTTTAACTGTATGGCCTAAAGTAGACAAAGATTAAGTGTATCAGGAAGAACCACATTGATGGGAGATGACTAATATATGGATGAGAATTTCTCATAAGCTTTTTCTTATTGAATGCATCTGTGATAAAGGCTCTGGCATCAAATTTTATACAATACCAAAATTGTAAAAACTCTGAAGTGATTATTAAATGTGTGATGTCAGATCTAATGTAGGCACAAACAACACGGGACACCACAGACGGTAATTTAGAAGGTTCTAATCACATCTTGACAACAAAAACATGAGAGTTATATAATGTCAAAGCATCTGAATGAAAAGAGAAAAACACAGGCAATAATTTTTCTTGCAAAAGCCAAACATCTGGATATTTTGGAAGACCAAACGTATATTTCACAAAACCACAGCATTTAAAGTTAAAACATTCTATGATCTGCTTGGATCTAACTATTTTCCATGGTTTTCCACACATATGGCAAAATAGTATTGGTTCAATAACTAATAACTGAATATAATAATGATAATTAATATGTAGCAGAGGTTGAGCTTCAAAATTACAATATGATGTATGTATTTTAATGCCTGTATTTTATACATAATGAATCTTTTACAAATCATTCGCTCAGTTGCAAGACAAGTAGAGAGCTTCGGGACTCACAACTCCCTTTTGCTGTTTCCAGAATCCTAGTTCATCCTGTCTGTGGTCATTTACCTCTTTTAATTGGATTTAAACAAGAATTCTTTCTTTAATTAGCAATCATTTCTATTGCATGTTTTTATCTTATTGCCGCCTGTTTTATTTATGTCGGAGTGTCTGCTTCCTTGCCGTCTTCCCAACTACACTGTAATTCCTCCAGTGCTTACACGTGGTCTTCAGTTTCTGGCTGTGTTGGGAGCACAGCAGGTGCTCAATTAATATTTATTAAACTAAACAAGAGCTAAAGCTGACATAAAATTAAGAATTCAGCTAGAGTTCAGAGAGCATGTCAGATCATTTGCACCTTAACTAATTTCTGTACTTAAGCAAAACAAGTTAGGCCTGCAACTTTGATTTCATTGGGTTCTTCAGTATTCACATCAACTTGGATGCAGTTTTATTATTTTAAATGTGTGTAGTTCAGCTTGTTCGTTATGACTTTTCCTTTTTGTTTTTCCTTTAGCTGATTCCTTGCCAGCTTTTCTACACTTCCTTCTCACTCCCCACGTTGTCACTGCCTCTGGACAAATCCATTCGGTCATTTGTTAGATTTAAGATAAAAGTTAGAGACACAGGAAGAAAAAACAAACAGAAACCTTGGGCAATGCCTTTTTACTTTAATTTCATTTCCCAAATTACTATGAAAACAACTTAGCACTATTTTTTTTTCTTTTCCCTTTTAGCATATGGTATACCCTGCATAGGCAGCTATGATTTCCTAATGATTCTACCTGATTTTTAATGTCTTGCCTTTAAATATTCAAAACAGTTTGTTAAGTCCATAATAAAATTTTAACTTGTTATTTGAACTCAGTGCACAACTACTGAGAAACACGAAAGACAATTGCTGCCACTCATTTTCATAAGATAATCAGAATCCATTTCCTAGCGGGGGGAGGTATTTTGGGGGTTTGACACTTCTAGGCACAATGACTCACCTCCGTGTAGACCAGGCAGGGGGACACTACAGGCGAAGCCGGATACAAGGGCAACCTTTAAATGCTCCCAATTCCTGAATAGAGAGCAAGGTCAGGAGTGAAGCCCATAGCTATCCTTCAACGTGAATCTCCATATCTACCTCTCAACGTTTGTCTCCTTCCTACAGTTTGAATAATTTTTTTGAACTTGTAAATTTTGAATACGTTTTTTTGAATCAATTTCAGCTGCACAGAAATGGAGTGGGAGTATAATAAGCCCTTGCACCTCCCCAAACCATTAATCAAATATTCCGATACGTTCTGTTCTAAAGGGGCACACCTCATTCCATGATTTCCAGAACAGGCCAGGTCAAAATGCTGCACACCCAAAATTCAATATATTTGTCAATTTTGTTGTTGTTGTTGTTTTTTCTACAGCATAGTCCAAGGTAGCTCCCAAGTAGACTGCAGAACTGATTAATTTTATTTATTAAACTTTCTGTCTTATCCTCCAGCTTTCTGATTCCCTGGGGAATCTACATTTGCAGATAATACTTTGACACCCGAGTATGAACTAGACTTGATCGTGTCTACCCAAGTCTTCCACCTCACTGTTTCTGTGCTACAAGAACCACACTGCTCCGATGGAATTCTGTTCTTTGCAATGTATTTAATTCCGTGTTTGTTTCATTTGGTTTATTAGTTTGTTCTAGGGCTTTGCTCTTTATTTTCCCTCATGCGGGTATCTTGCCAGATTTTCCCTACTTTATCTTCTTTCTCCACTCCCCACTTTGCTACTGCCTCTCAACAAACCGATTTCCAGATTTAAACATGCTCATGTGGGTAATGTAGCTACATTATAATACTCAAATATGAGTATTCGAGTGGATCTATACAAAGTGGGGAGCTTGGGCAATTCTTACATGGTCTCCGGAGAGTTGCCTTGCCTGTGCAGATGTGAACTTTGGATTCACTAGGCCACTGTCCCAAGCTCTAACTTTGCGTCTGAATTGAAACCCGAGCCCTGGAATCCATTTGTACTGTTGACATTTGTCATTCTTGAACCCCCTGGTCACCCACCTTCACCAAACCCCTTCCCTAAAATACCAGCGAGACTAGTAATCTTTCAGAAATAACAAGAAAGAAGAATTTACAATTATTTTGATAATGTCTGTACAAACACCTATAAACTCTATACTTTCCATCATGCTAAGGGCTGCAGTGTTGACAGTAAGAAAGGGTCAAACCAAATATTTGCATCTAGGGCCTCACCTGTTAGACCAGCAGTGAAGAGGCCAAAGTACAGCCTCGAGGCACCCCCTGAAGCCTAACAGTGCACTTTATGAGAATTTCCTTGAAAGTTCCTACTAGCCTACTCTCTCCCGCCCACTGCCGGCTCCTTTGAAATGGAGATATCACCTCTCCCCATTCCCTTATCGAAAATATGTCCCTTACAGGATCAGATAAAATTGTTTGTATACTCATTTGAAATCCTTAGCAGGTATGCCTGCTTTGGACCAGGAAGACAGTCATTTAAAGTGACAGCAGATAAAAGAAGAAAAAATAATTCAAAAATTTATCCACGCTCTCACCATCTCTAGTCTTCTTCCTCGAGTTTGAACTGAAATCCCTTGTCTGCTGCCGTGAAGGGGAAAATCCCAATTCATTCTACTGGGAACCCTTAACACATCTTTCTTTTGGTCCTCAGATCATAGGAAATCAAGAATTTTAAAGGAAGCATTTTTATTTTGTTTTGGTAGATTGAAACAAATTCAGGTCCTTAGATAAAAGAAAGAGGAGGAATGGAAATATGGTCGCCTGCCCCACCTCAAGCCGGGAAAACTTATTGTCTCAAAGCAGCATTTTAAAATATAAATTTAGCATAAATAATTGCCAGGAGGAAGTGAGTCCATATTTCTTACAATAAAGAATGTTCTAACCAATGAGCTCCAAAGTAGATAGCCTATCAGACACTTACTAGAGACCTTCTGTGGCCACTGATAGACAGAAGCATTATGCAGACAGCAACCGGCTTGTGCAATGAGAATTTTCTGGATATTCTTCATGCAAATATCTTGTCCCTTTGCTAAAACAGAGGAACAGATACATCCATCTGTGTCCAGCGTGCATGTTCTCGGCTACAGGAGGACTGTCCTCATTGCGGATGATCCAACAAAGCATGGGGAGTGATCATATTTTTAATTTTTCTACTTAAAATATTCATTGTTAATTACAGACTAAATATAGCTTGAGCCCAGTTTCCAGGGCCAGTGACAGAAGTTATTTACAACCTGATTTTACTTCTCGATCAACAAATATACCAACATTTTGAGCTCGAAAATGATTTTTGCCAATTATTTTGCTCTTCCATAAGCATGCCTCCAGAATCATAGTTAGAAGCTGAAATACGGGAGCGCCTGGGCTGCTCAGTCAGTTAAGCCTCTGCCTTCAGCTTGGGTCAGGATCCCAGGGCCTGAGACCCGGCGGCCTTGGCTCCTGAGGGAAGCTGCTTCTCCCCCTACCCCTCCCTCTGCTTCTGCTTTCCCTCTCTCTCTCAAATAAATAAATGAAAAAAGTCTTGAAGATTTTATTTATTTATCTGACAGACAGAGATCACGAGTAGGCAGAGAGCCAGGCAGAGAGAGAGAGAGGAGGAAGCAGGCTCCTCCCCAAGCAGAGAGCCTGATGCAGGGCTTGATCCCAAGACCCTGGGATCATGACCTGAGTGGAAGGCAGAGGCTTTAACCCACTGAGCCACCCAGGCACCCCTGAAAAAAATCTTAAAAAAAAAAAAAAAGAAGAAGCTGAAATACATCCCATTCCTTGGATTCTTACCTTAATGGTTTGTTTTGTTTGGTTTTGTTTTTTTAAAGAAACAAGACCTCTTGTGGTCCTCAAGAGTATCCACACAGCCAACTTCCATTGGGCTAACAGTCTTGGTGTGAAAGCATTCGGTAGGGGCTCAACTGTGAAACCAAAAAGGCCAAAGATGGCTACTGAACACCAAGCATGTAAGAAGAATGAAACTGCCTGAGACTATTTAAAAAAAAAAAAAAATCCTAAATTATGATTTCCTGATGCCTCTGGCACAATAAATGCAACCCCACAAAGCCAGGAGCCTTCCACAGGGTGCTGCCCAGTCATGACTTAGTGGGAGCTCTGGGAGATACCCTAAACCCCAGAGAACATGCACATACGTGGAAATGCTCCCAGAGGCTTGTGGTGGGTCTATGCTGTGATTTGAGTCCCTTTATGACTAAATAGTTTATTTACCATTTCGTACCCCCCTCTCCAAGGGTTGAGTGGCTATGAAACAAACATTGCTCGGAGGATAGTTTGCTGGGTTTTGGTTTGCGTTTTCAACCGTGCACCGGTCCTTTCTGAACGCAATTGGTGGGGGCGTTGGAGGGGGAAGCACCAGGAGAGAATGCACGAAGTCTAATCATCTGTGATTCCACCCCTCTCTGCCCTGGGGTCACGGGGGCGGGGGGTCATTTCTCAATAATAAAAGGGTGGTGGGATCCGGATCCTTTATGTCCTCTTAGCTCCTTCCAAAAAGAGCCAAGTGGAGATTCCGCGTGTGCAGCGGCTTCAGCACGTCCACATCCGCCCCTGGCCTCTGGGAGGCCTAACCATGTGGCCTTGGGGAACAATAAATGCCAAGGTGTGTCAGGCCAGCCAGCTGACCATACGCTGTGCTTGGAACACGAATGGCTCCTTGTTTTCATGCTGAAAATATGCACCTCTTGGAACCTCTTACGTCTTGGTCAGATGTGCAGGGATGCGATTTACGTTATGGAATGCAGGATAGGCATTCGCTTGCAAGTGTTCTGATCCAAGAATCAGGTTTCTATTATACACACGATCTGTATTGCCTTTCGCAGTGACCTGAATACTTTTTTTTTTTTTTTTTTTTTCATTTTAGTTTTGGACTTATTTTTAAATGATTTCATTTTCTATCAAGCCCTAAGCCCAAAATGTCTGCCCGGAAGATAACTGCTATCAAATGTATTATCGAAATGTCCTAGAGACTAATTTCACAAGCTCCTTTTTCCTGGTGTCTAAGAGCCTTCGGCCTTACACCCAGGAAACCCTATGGTGTGGATAACAGAGAGGTGAGGATACGTCTGCCCCGGGTCCTCTCTCTGGGCTGTCTTCTCTTCTACGGGGTGGTGTGTGAGCAGACATGGCTGGGATTCCAAGCTTGTCAAAGAGACACCACAGGTTCCATGGAGACGTCATTAATATATTTGCTGGAGCTATTTAGATATTATTTTCTTTCTCTTGATGTTGTTTGTGTTCATTGAAGCTTACCTCTCAAGGATGTAGGGAATAAGAAATAAGTTTAATGTTTCTGGAACTTAGAAAGCCTAGGGAGCTTAGTTTTAAACCTTCACTCTACTACTAATGCAGCAGTAGGCTTTCGTAAATTGTTTTTCTGGGCCTCAGTTTGGGAACCCTGTTTGTATTCAGAGAGGTTTGGGGGTTTTGGTTTGTTTTGGGGTTTCTATTCTATAGGATCTCCCTGAGGCTTTGCAGCACAATGAGTATTGTTTGCTCCAAGAGTATCTAGTGAATCCCAAGCTGGCAAGACCACTGAACACTTTTCACCCCCAAAAAAGGGTTCCTATCCTGGACTCTATTGCAAGTGTTCTATAGAATATGGTCGAAAAAAGCTATAGAACTAGACGTGTTCTTTCTGCTTCCATGTATTATGAATCTATAAAGGCAATGCAGATTTGTACACATTGAATGGACATATAAAGAGGTCATTTATGAGCCTCTTGTATCAATCAAGGCTTTATGTTGCAAGTAAAAGTATTCACTATAGCTAGTTAAGGCAGAAAGGGACTTGCTCTAATGATCAGCTTATACCATCTAAAGGAGGACAAAAGAACCAGTCTTGAATACTTCCAAGGAAAATGCAGGAAGAAGTGGGCCAAAAAAAATACTCAACCACATTAGTTGTTCTAGCAAAAACACCCGTGTTGCTGCCCATGGGTTGGCACATGAAGCAGTAGGAAACTGGAGGAAACCCTCTCATGCTATCCTGGAAGGACCGTCTTTGCCACTGCGCTTGCTGAAAGGTGCGATCTCCCAGCATGTGAATACTACCTCACCTTGATTACCTCTGCCTCTAAATGGTACATGATGGTACAGGATTCTGAGATGGCCCGCAAGATTCGTGCTCCCTGATTAAATGCCCAGTACAATACCCTTTCCTTGAGTGTAAGCAAAGCTTGTAAATATGATGGGATATCACTTCCACAATGACGTACTATCATATGACAAAAAGGGACTTT
This sequence comes from Mustela lutreola, assembly GCF_030435805.1. NCBI lineage: Eukaryota > Metazoa > Chordata > Mammalia > Carnivora > Mustelidae > Mustela > Mustela lutreola. The sequence goes on along the minus strand of NC_081295.1, from coordinate 18,982,111 downwards.
GAAAATGTAATTAAAATCTCCAGTCAGTTGACTGGGAATTAATCCAAAGGGAGTTATCCTGAGTGGGTCTGACCTAATTCAGTGAGCTCTTCAAGAAGTCAGACATTCGAAGCTAAGAGACAGTCTCCTATTGGCCTTGAAGGAGCAAACTGCCATGTTACAGATAGCGCCACGGGGCAGAGAATGGCAAGGAGCCTCTACCAGCAATGAATGACCCCAGCAAAGGAACAAGGAGCTCACTCCTGCAACTGCAGGCAACTGAATTCCAACAACCAGGGTGTGAGCTTGGAAGACAACCCTGATGAAAGTATAGTGCTGGCCAACATCTTCATTTCAGCCTTGGGAAGCCCTGAGCAGAGAGGATCCAGCTACTCCATGCTCATACTTACGCTCTGCAGAAATTGTGAGCCAACAAATGATGTTATTTTAAGCTACCAAATCTGGGTAATTTGTTACACAGCAAAAGAAAACAAATATTTGCCTTTCTATAATAGAGCCAGGTGGTCCTCAAAATTAAACTCCAATGGCTTTTTCCTTTCTGCCCTCAAAAACTTAGTTAAAAAGAGCCCACAGTGGTTGGTGTTGGCATTAGGTCAATCAATTTCTAATATCAGCAACCATCTTCTTTGGGGAATTCTTTTCCAAAAGTCCATGTCTCTCATAGGACATACGATAAGCTTTAAAAAGTCCCTTAGTTTTTGTTTTGGTTTGGTTTTTTAAGATGACAAAGATCAACCTAACATACAAGAACTCAAGAGAAAATAATGAGCATTTTCGACAGCAAGTCCCTTTTATGAATCAACCAGTTGTCTAAGCTGACACACCAAGATTTCTAGGTTGATTCCTCTATAAAATTTTTTTTTCTTCATGGAACAGATAACTTTTTTAGGAAAATAATGCTATTCTAGGAATAGTCTCTATAATGGGATTCTTTACATGGAGATATTCCATACCTTTATACATGTATTGATAATCTGTGTATAGGGCCTCGCCTCTGAGTCTCACCAACGATGAGTGTATTGGTTATATTTTCAGAAGTTTTTTCCCTGAAAATTAAAGAAATCATCAACAAAACCAAATTAATGAGGGAAGGATTTTTTTTTTAATTTTTCCAGAAGAGAAGTAAAAGGGCAAATATCATTAATTTGATAATATACAGTATTTCTCCCTGGGAATAGGAGGAGACAGGGATCCCACGGTACTCCTAGAAAGTTAGGACGTTTTCTGGTACAGCTGAACTTGTTTCTCATCCTTATATGAATGCCTACTCACATACCCCTTGTCTAGCCTACCACCTTCCCCACATTAAAGTGTTTCAGTTTCTATTTGTTCTATCCAGTAAGTCTGAGCCATCTCTTCTGCCTCATTAGTCCTCCCTGCCTGAACTTCCTCTCATTTCAGAACCACCTGTGGTGAGGAAGGGTAAACAATGAGAATGACAATTAAGAACCCCGTGATCTTGCTTTACCTTGTGTCGTAATTTCCCAGACCTGTTCCTCTTGGCCAGTGTTGAGCCAGGCATTTTCTCCCCTGAAGGCTGAGCAACTTCTTACAAAATCACATTCTGTGGGTTTTCCCAGGTGCTTTTATTTCCTGAGCATGGTATGGGTGATATAGTCCCTTCATTTTTACAGGCTGAAAGTTTGCAAAATGCGTTCAGAAAGTCTTGACTCAGCTCATTTGATCCTCTCAATAGTTCCATAGGGGTCAGGCCCAGTGTCATTATTTTCCATTTATAAATAACAGAAACTTGTTTCTGGAATTACGTGGCTAGTCTAGACCGCAGGAAGCCGTGAGGCTGTGATTGGAACCCACATTTTTCAATGTTAAGTCCGTCTTTCCCCAGGATTCTTTTCCTCTCACAAAAATATCAGTGAATGGATGGAAATAAATATCCAATAGGCACTGGCTTTCTACAGTTCTCTCATCTCACTCACCCAAATCCTCTGCCTTTATGAAAAGCACCTGTGACCATGGCTAACACCATGAAGTACAAGTTCCCACACATAGATCTGGATCCTGCCTACCTCTAAGCCTGACCCTTTATCTTCTAGGAACACTCCATTTTGTATAGTCCATTCCTCATACTTTCTTGTTTCTGCCTAGATTTGCCTCTGACTGCATTTTTTTGTCCGAGTAAGTTGTATTTGTCCTTCAAGACTCTGCTCAGACTTTGCCCAGGCTGGTCAGGAAGGACCCCTTCTGTGCCCAGTCTGTTCCTCTCTTTATCACAAATTGTTAAAATTTCTGCTGAGACGTACATACGTCTCTAGGGTATGGACCCACGTCTTATTTATATTGTGTCTTCTGTATTTAACAAAGCGCTAGGAATTTCGTCCCCAAAATGCATGTAGAATTCAGATTTTTTTAAGGAGTGGATTTACTGGCAATGAAATAAAAACCAAAAAACAGTGAACCTCCAAAGGAGAAATTTCCCTACCTACACTGGTTCGGAGGGGACTGAGAGTGTAAGAATGGAATGAATTACCATTAGTTGGGCTGGACGTGGGAGTGGAGAACAGAGGGGAACATGCCCATAAACTCTGGAAAGTTCTCCTGAGGATCCTAAGGATTTAAGGTCACATGGTTGGGCACTTCGGGGCCATGGAGCTACCTCTTTCAGCCCTCCCTTCCAGAAGATCTGCAGCAGGGAACATAGCTCTCTGACAGCCTCAAACTGCCATTAACTAAGGACCCACTGCAGCATTCAGGTTAGATCTACTTCCCATTTGCTGCTCCCAGACAATGAGAACACAATAGGAATAGTAAGTCTGGGCCACTTCTGCCTGACAGAGGACTCCTCCGATGGGAAGTGAGCTTGAGGAGCTTGGGGATTCCTACTGGCCTAGCAGAGACTTTCTCAGAACTGCACTGTGCTCTGAGGCTGCTTCCAGCCCAATTCTCCTTCTCTCCTGAAGCTGCTGCTTGCCTATTCATGTCCGCCACCCGTTTTTTCCTTCACAAGTCTTTCCCCCTGGGAAGGGAGTTTTTCCCCATCTAATCCCTCCTTGACATCTGTTCTTCAGAAGAGCTGGACTTCTGAACTCACAGAGTTGGTACTTAAAGTACTTAAGATTAAGTCTAAAAATCAAACTTAAGACTTGCTACTCTAAATCTGTAAACTATGCTTAAAATTTAGCAACACCCTAACTTAGTCTAAAGCTATGTGGTGGTTTAGAATCAGAGCTAAAAATACCACAAAACAGGACAAATGTTTTCTGCTTCTGTATATCTGATATACACACAAGCAAAATAAAGGGTAAAAGTAGCCCAGGTTGGCCAAAAGTCAAGGGAAAAATGTCATGGCTCAGTTGACTCGTGGGACAATGGGAGTGTGACCATGTCATGGAGGTTCCAGAGGGGCTGAAGAGCTTGGACCAGGTGTCCAACAGTTACAGAGTGTAAACAGCTCAGCTGTCCCCACCACTAGCCAGGCAAGGCATCTCCCAGAGTAGAGGAGATGACAAGAAGTGAATTGTGTATCAACTGCTATGATGGGGTGACATTCCAACCTATTTTTAAAAAAATTTGTATTGGGCATCTCAAATCATTTTATATTTTTGTTGTGGTTATGGATTACTCATGATGGGAAAGGTATTTGAAAATCATGCACGGGGCACCTGGGTGGCTCGGTGGGTTAAAGCCTCTACCTTCAGCTCAAGTCATGATTCCAGGGTCCTGGGATCAAGCCCCGCATGGGGCTCTCTGCTCAGCAGGGAGCCTGCTTCCTCCCTTCTCTCTCTCCACCTGCCTCTCTGCCTACTTGTGATCTGTATCTATCAGATAAATAAATAAAATCTTTAAAAAAAAGAAAAAAAAAGAAAATCATGCAGGTTGTAACCTGGAAACATTTTATTGTATGGAGATGTCATTCAGACACCAAACAGCAAAGAATTAACCCTTAAAAAAAAACAGCCTTCAAGTAGAGACCCCAAGCACCATGAGAGCAGTCTCTAGTCCCTCAAAGACAACAACTATTCACCCAGACATGCTGTGCTGTGTTTCAACTCTCTCACAGAATCTTCTAAACTACAATTAAATTCAACTATCAGCCTGGCCCGTAAGCATGAGGGCAAGCCCGTGAAGTGATGGAGTAACAACTTCTACACATGGATACTTTAGTAACTCTGTCTGACTGTTTTTCTTATCTTCTTTATTTTTCTGAGGCTCTTCTCAATGTGACCTATAGTTTTGCCTTCAAAATAAGATGTTTAAAAAAAAAAAAAAGTGATTGAACTTTTCAGTAAATTCCAAGAAAAACAGGGTATATGTCAGCCATGATGAAATCCTAGGGGATTAGAGCTTCTTCATATTAACGCAGTGTCTCTCACCTTTATCGGATTCATTGAAAAACACAAAATAATGTACATTACGGTCCCTCCCACACCTGCCCTAGAGATTCTAATACACTCCCCAAAAAAGAGTTGGCCCCCAACCTCTGTGAAATTTGGCAGTCAACATTTTCCAGAACTTTTTCTCTACTGTTTAGTACTACAGAAATAAAGGGCCTTTCATTTTCTTTTCCAAATATAAAATTATATAATGATACTGAGAATGTTTTCTCAAACCACAAATATCCTAATGAATATTCTGATGTATCCTTTCCCATCTCTGAATACCAGGATTGGTCTCACCAACGTCAGTTGAGAATTATTGGTCTAACCTAACACTTTTCCTTCGCAAATGAGAAAAATGGAGGTCATAGATTAAATAATTTGCCCAAGTTTGAAAAATTAATAAAAACTGAAATTTATTGGGGCGCCTGGGTGGTTTAATGGGTTAAAGTCTCTACCTTCGGCTCAGGTCATGATCCCAGAGTCCTGGGATGGAGCCTCATCGGGCTCTCCGCTCAGTGGGGAGCCTGCTTCCTCCTCTCTCTCTGCCTGCCCCTCTGCCTACTTGCGATCTCTCTATCTGTCAAATAAATAAATAAAATCTTAAAAACAAAAAACTGAAATTTATTAATGTAATATAAATTTCTTTAATCAATTTGAAGAGGATGGCCCAAATTTGTTGAGAGGCAGTGAATATAATAACCAAAACAGAATTATTACCCCAAAATGATTAAATATGATGCTATGTTTCCTATATTATAATTTGGTTCTACCTATTAAGTTCCCACATTCTTTTTTCTACACAGCCTCTCATGGTGAAGACAGTACACAGCAGAGTACAGTTCTTGCCCTCTGGGAGCTCATCATCCAATGGGCACAACAGACAGATGATTTATGATGTAGCTCTCATGACTGGAGAACAAAGCAACACTGAAACACAGACGAGAACACCTGAAACAAGACAAGCCTCATGGTCAAGAAAGCTTCCTGGAGCACTCTTCTTGTCACTGCACAAGATATTCCTAAAGCCAGAGCTTGTAACTGGTCGCCTTACTACCTCCACAGTGCCTACTAGTCCCACTGGCTTACTAACCCTTCATAAATATCACTCGTCCCTTTGCGTAACAGTTTTCTACATTGTTCTATAGCCAAACAGTTTCTACAACTTTGCAAACCCATGATTGAACGCATTGTTCTTTTTGTTTCTTTAAACTTGAATTAAATGTTTACCTAACTGTAGAATATCAAGAAAAATCCCACGTCTTCTTTCTTTTACTTATGAGAACTTGGATACTTGAGTGTTTGTATACATGAAAACAAAAATAGGAGTCTGTTTGTATGCATCTTACAATTAGAAAAATAAATAAAAATAAACTTACCAATTAAAAATCTTCAGATCAGATTGATGGCCTGGGTTATTTTAATCATAATATAAGACTCAAAAAGGTTTAGGGTCATGTTACAAGATCTATAATTTGATGACCCTCAACTGCTTCTTTCCTCCTCCCTTTTCTATTGGCTTCGGGGCTGGCCTGGACAAGCAGTATGACAACATAGCCTTTTTCTCAGAACACTAGAATTGTGCCACCCACCAATGGCCGGAGGCCAGGGCACTGCTAGTCACACCGACATGAGTCAGGATGTGGTATACTAGAATTCCCACTCAGGTTCTTTCCTGATGGCTTTCTTGGAATTGCCGCCATCAACGGCAAGATGGTAAGAAGTGTGTGATATAAAAGAAATATGTGGCTGGTCAGAAACTTGACCCCCACTCTTGTTACTTTCTAGATTTGTGACCATTAGCAATTTTTCTAATCTGTTCTGCTATTTCACAGTTACCGTAAAAATCAGAATGAGACCATGAAAATTAATAGTTTGATTTCTGTTAGTGAGAGAAAAGCATTCACATATTTATTTGGTCAGAGTGTAAATTATCAGACCTTCTAGAGAACAATTTATCTAGTAATTATTAAACTTTCCAATGCCCTGAACTTTGGCCTAGTTACTCCTCTGGAAACTTAGCCTCGGGAAATAATTAAGAAAGTGCAGAAAGATATATGTAAAAGGCTGATTGTAATAACAAAATGTTAAAGACAGCCGAATGTCCAATAATAGAAATTGATTAAATAAATTAGAATGTACTTACATAATAGTATATTACACAGCAGCTAAAAATAACGTGAAAATGTAAAATATAGCTATTAGTACATAATGGCATATAAAGGTAATTATTAAGTTACAAGCATGTACAAGATTGCATATATGATGAGAGAGATATATGCATCCATAAACATCTATTTAGAGACGTGGGGTGAGTATGGAACTATGCTCACCTAAGTACCCAAAAAGTTTAACTCAGAGTAATGTATTTTATTTTTCTTCTATTTACATGTCTGTGTTTTCTAATTTTTCTATAATGTTCATATATTTCTATTATAACAAGTGAAGATAACTTTACATTTAGAAAGCACAGTAAAGTGTATGACAACCTAGACTCCACTGCTACGGTATATCCAGGGATCAGAGTACTATATATACCTATGAATTGTAAAATGGCTTAGGTTTTGTCTGTCACTATAAAGTTATAATAGAAAAAGCCCCCCTTGGGGCACCTGGGTGGCTCAGTGGGTTAAGTCTCTGCCTTCAGCTCAGGTCATGGTCACAGGGTCCTGAGATGGAGCCTCACATCCTGCTTTCTGCTCAGCAGGGAGACTGCTTCCCCCCCATCTCTCTCTCTGCTTGCCTCTCTGCCTACTTGTGATCTCTGCCCATCAAATAAATAATTAAAATCTTAAAAAAAAAAAAAAAAGAAAAAGAAAAAGTCCCCCTTTTCCATAATAAGATATTGCTAAGCATTCAAAATACTGAAATATTTTATTCATTTTCACTCAAATCAACACTCTGTTAGTAAACTTAATTGAGGTTAATGAAGAAACTGCAGATCTCCTTGTAAAAGGTGATGTTGCAAAAGGGGAGGGGAAAAAACCCTGATCCTTCCGTCTTGTATAACAAGTTTGACAGTCTTTACCCACTAAACATACAGCAGAGTGTGTCCTAAAATAGTTACCTCATTTGCAAATAGGAAACTCCAGTTCTATTGCTGGTTCCGGCAAAAACTTTCTACAGAAACTCAGACAAGTATAACTTGTCTGTGCTTGAATTAATTTGTCTATGAAATGAACATCATGTTGGCAAAGCCTTTAAGTGAAGTTTAGCTTTTGAATGTAAAAATATTATAAACCTCCTTAAAATTGAAGTAGGAGGAGAATTTGGAAGAGGAAGAGAAGAAAGTTTTGATGATTCATTAAAGGAAAATTCATAGCCATTTCTCCAACGAGATGCTACAAAATCTCTTTAAGGAGACAATTCCAGTGATTTAACTCCAAAAACTTACTCTGTGGCTGCTAAAATTTGAACTATTGGCCTTCATATCTGACTTATAAACACCAGTATATGTTAGTTACATGGGTCAAGTCTTTTAAAGTTTTAGCTAACTTTAATTTAAATACTATGTTTATTCAACAATACTAAACTTTTAATGTGAAACTACCTGAATGACACAGTATTGTTTTTCAAAATAAATTACTGAACTATATTTTATTGAACCATCAACTCATAAATATATGGAAACACAACTAATAAAGAGAAATCTGTATCTCTACCCATTATTGACTATTTTTCAAGTGAAGGAGTCATGTAGAATTCACTCTAAGACATTCCATAACAAATGTATCAGGTCTGAGTCTACTGAAACAGCAGTAAATGACTCTCTTTTCAAAGGTATGTTAATGATTTTGGAACACAAGGACAATATTTCTCAATTTCTTCCAGTCCCTAGCCTATACAAAGAATGACAGCTGGCACTCACATTTCCTTTCCTCTTTCTACACTCTTTAATCTGTTATCTGTATTTTCATATTCTTAATTTATAAGCTTATGTCTCTGTCTATGTCCAATCCATTCTGAAAGATGCTATGGAAAGTACAACATAATTTAGCCATCAAAAAAAAAAAAAGAAATTAAAACATAAATTAAAAAAAAGTTTCTTGATACAAGTAAACTTAAAGGACTGCCATGTAATGCTAAAGACAATAAAAGACAATTCACATTCAAAAAGAAGACGAGTGCTCCAATGCCCAAACTGAATTAGAACTGCATGTGATCAGTACCTTTCCTGGAACAAAAGAGGTGCTCAGTACATGTCAGAGGATTTTGTTTTCCCTTGTGCTTTTTCTTAGCTGGAAGTTTCGTCAAAGTCAGAGCTAAATATTAAAAGATGGGTAAGGCTTGAATAGGCAAAAGGAAATGGAATAGGCATTAACACAGGATATTGTTATGACAAAAGGCTTAAAGACAGGATGACATATTCTGATTCAATAAACTGACCTCCTCAGTTGGAGTAGTGGTGTTGGTAATGGAGAAATGGATGTACAGATGTGAGTCCAGTGGTCTTTGATGTTTGCACTTGGAAATGGGCATCTATATACCCATACTATCAATGGAGTATCCATCAAATTTATACTGGATCTAAAATGAGTGCTTGGAGCTCATTAAGACCTCTAGTCTCCCTCTACTCTTTCTGTGCTTAACAGCCCTCTCTTACCTTTACTCCCATAATTATCCTGGTTAGGTTTTGCGGTTGAACATTCTTTATTACCAATGCTCTGGATTCCCCTGCCCCACTGGCAAAACCCCAACACTAGGTAAACTCAATTGTTTACTTTTTCCATGCAACTTACCTGGTTTGTTTCTGTGTTGCATGGTACAGGTGAGAAGTAACAATTGGTCAATTCACAATCATAAATCTGTGATCACCCCTCTCAGGTGGGCTCCCCTAACCTGGCTGTCAAGGAGCTGACCAAAATTCCATAGCCCTGCTTCCATCTTTCACAGCACTTCAAGCTCTCTCCATTCCCTCAAGATCTGACAGCTACATTTCACCTTGCATTTCCATCTAAGAACCTTTCCTCCTACTCCCCTGAGAAAATAGAGATCATCATAAGAGAACTTCTTAACCTCTAACTTTCAAATCTATCAAACCTACTTTTGTTTTCAACCTCCTTTTGTTTTTCTCATACTGGAAAAACAGCAGAATCTATCATTTTATATAAAGCCAATCCCTCAACATGTACTTTGAATTACATTCCCAGTGTTCTCTGGGACACTGATTAATTCCTCTCTTTCTTACGTATCAGTCTTCTCTCTTTCTTACTCCTTCTTCAGCAGTATTTAAACAAACTCAAATCTTGTGACCAGGAAGGAAGGCTCTTCCTCTTTCCAACGTCCTTTGAATCAAATATTCTACTCTTCTACTTTTCTTTGTCAACCTTCTTAAAAACCTTGACTAGACTCATTTTGCTCTCTCACTGGTCACTCTTAACTCCTTAATCCACTGTCATCTAGTTTTCTCTAGAATTCTACTAGAATTGCTTCCATCAGGATCACTAAAGTCTATGTATAAATAAATTCAGTGGATATTTTCAGTTATTTTAACAACTTGCCTTTCCTTCAACATTTGAAACTGCTGATCACTCTTGAAAATACTTGTATTTTGTGGCTTCCATGGCTCCTCACACTAGTGGTTCACCACTTACCTTCTGCTTCCTCTGTTGCAGTCTTCTTTAAGAGTTTCTCTCCTTATCCTCTCTCCTTAACCCCCTAGGAGAATAAATATTAGCCTTTATCACTCTTCATTTTCTCTGGGCTATCTTATTTATTCCCAAGATTCCAAAATTCTCCCAAATCTTTAATCTCTATCTCTTCTGTGAGCTCCCTGTCCACATATTCAATTTTTTCTTGAGTGTCTTTAAGTGGAGACACATGAGCAACCCAGACTCCACACAGGTCCCAAACTAAGGTCATTCCCTTCGTTAACAAAGTGGCTTCCCTTAAAGGGTTTGCTGCCTAAGAAAAGGCTGTCATAATCCAGCCAACTGCTCAAGTCAGGACTCAAGAGTCACGTGTGTGTGTGTGCATGTGTGTGTTCCTCACACACACTAAGTCCACCACCAAGTCCTACTGCATCTCATGCTGATTATTGCAACCTTCCTATTACCCAGTTCATTTCATCTTTTCAACCATCTCAGTGACTGAAACTATTTAAAGTCATGTCATCTTCCTAAGTCATTAGTGTACCTAGAAGGATCATCTGTGCACAAGTTTAAAGTTCTGGTTTCCTTTTTATAGGAGACTGAAAAAAAAAAAATACTAGGAAAGGTCTTTTGGTTCCTTCATCACATCTTTTTAATGATAGTGTTGATTAAGATCACATTCCCAATTTTTGCCCAACAATTTTTTGCAGGTACATATCATCAATGTTTAGTCATGCTGACAAAACTGGAAAGAATGTGTTTTCTTTCTGCAAACATAACATTTCTATAGCCTCTTAAAATACAGGTTACTGCTATTTGGCTGGAGACATCAATTATATATGTGTAACAGGCTGAGATGAAATAACTGAATCAGTATTACCGGTATCTGTTGGAATTAAGAGCAGTAATGAGAAGGTCACAAGGAAATCAGATTTTCATTGCTCTATTACCTACAAATGAACCACAGATTGCCTATGTAAGGCAAAGTCACAGGTAGTGCTAGGCTGGTCTTCCATGGCCACTTTCCCCAGTCACTATAGAAAGATGTCCACATGGGGACTTCAGTTTAAAGCTTTCCATCTGTCCTTTTAGTTACAATGCTTTGCAGATGATGTCAATAATTTTTCTACATTCAGGAAAGACGGGAAAGGAAAAAAATTAGTAAAACACTATGGGATATGTGCAAGTATACTTCTAATAGAAAATAAGTGTTTACTCATGAGACAGAAAGTCCAATTTTTAGACAAAAGTTTATATATTTCAATAGTTTTGAGTACAATGTCATTTAAAAATGGCCAGTTTAGCCAAAAACCCAAGTGTAATCCACAATGATTTTTCTCTTTCCTTCACCTTCCCCCACAGCAGCCTTGACAGCTCCCCTATAATCAAAATTCTAAATCTTTCCAATTTCTCCCACCTCTCTAGCTGCCCCCCGATGCAAGCCACCATCAGCTCTCATTGGGTCGATTGCTGCAACCTCTAACTGCGACATACATGTTGACTTCCATTAGAATTTCTTTTCCATACAATTTTCAAATTGATCTTTCTAAAATTTAATTCAGATCATATCATTTCTGGGCATAAAAACTCGGGTTTGTCCCCCACCCCCACCCCCCCACAAAACATACAAACTCGCCTCATCCTCAGTGGCCTTTCATGACCTGGCCTCAGCCTGATTCTAGCTCCCTGTCTGATCTCCCATCCCTTTGTAATACAAGTTTGCTTCCTTGTTGCCCATCTCCTCCACTTGCCGCTCTCTCTGACTGGAACTTTCTGTTTCCAGATTCTTCATGGCTGATTTCTTGCCATTCACCTCTCAACGCCACTGCCACAAAGACCTTCTAAATTAACCATCTTCACCCTCTATCACATTGTTCTGTTTTATTTTCTTTGTAATACATTCAAAGACCTGAAATTATCTTGTTCATTTATTTTTCTTATGTTCCTATTAGAATGTAGTTTCATAAATATAGATTTTTTTTCCTGTTTTGCTCATTGTTGAATTCCCAGTATCTAGAACAGTGATTAGCAAACTTTTTCTGTAAAGGGCCTGTAAATGTTTTAAAGTTTGCTGACCATACACTATTCATGGCAACTACCTAGCTCTGGTTTGGAATTATGAAGGCAGCCATAGACAACAGGTAATTTACGCATGTGTGTGCTCCATTAAAATTTTATTTCTAAACACCAAAATTTGAATTTCAGATAATTTTTTATTTCATAAAATAGTATTCTTCTTTTGATTTTTTTAACCATTTAAAAATGTAAAAACTATTCTTAGCTCACAAGCTATGCAAAAGCAGGCAGCTGTCCAGATTTGGCCTGCAGGTCGTAGTCTAACACCCCTAATCTGGAAAGACTACTGTTGTACAAAAGAAACTTGCAAAAAAAAAAATTTAACTGAATGAATGAACAAGGACATGGAATTTCCTTATAAACTTTCATAAACTTGCCATGGAGCAAAAGTTAATAGGATTATCCATTCTATTGCTTCTGTCCACAAGATGGATTTGTTCTATCTGTTTGGTTGTTATTTGTTTATGGGAATGCCTGATCCTTAGTCTGAGTCACAAAGATCAATGTAAAACATGGAGTTCTTATACTGTAAGAAGAAAACTTAAGACCTTGTCAGTACTTGAGGTATAAAGGCCAACTAAATTGTATTGGGTTCTATATTCAAGATCAAAACTTACATATTTGACTTTCAAAAGCTTAAACACTATGATAAAAAAAATGAATAATGTATTGCTCTTAAAATATATACCTATAACTCATGAGTAAAATAAAAAGACTCTTAAAGGTAATTATAGAAAGATTATTTTTGCCTTTTCCTCCAACTCCTTATGTCATATAATTGGGGAGGTTTCCTCAAGGAAGCAATATTTGAAGAGTTTTATATAAGGACTTTGAAATGGAGCAAATCTTATTTACCCTTATTAGGCCTATTTTCCCCATCTATGACCATGTTTCATGAAATCTTCCCTTTTAACAATACCCACCCACCCCCAAATGCTGAAATAAATGGAAGAGATTGGACTTTTGTCCCTAAGTTAAGATTAGAACAAATATTAAGTTAAAACGATAAAAGGGAAATTACAATAAAAGCAAAAGCCTTTCATTTAAAAGCAAGTTAAAATGACAAAGGATTACTGTAAGATACTAAATCATTCTCAAAGAATGATTTCCTCTAACAAATCAGGATAAATCACTCATCAGCGGGAAAACTCATAATGTCTTAAAGAAAGTTTCAGCAAAGTCTTCAACAGCTCCTGGCAGCAGAAATTTGATGGAAATTTTTGGAATGACAGCAAGAGTTTGCAAGAATGCTCAACGGATCGCTGTAAAGAGAGCATTGAGGTCTTGTTAGAAATAACTGCTGAATTGGGGATAGTACCTTACCTTAGAGTAGGCCGGGTTTGTCTGCTTCTAAATTGTCACTTGTGAAAGTAATTCACAAGGTAGAGAAATTTTGAGTGATTTCTTGGGCTCTCTCCCAAGTACACAAAGTCTACTTCAGACCTCAGAGTCTCACTCTGATTAATAAAGAAAGTGCACAATGTCGAGGGCAGGGGGTTATTCTTCTGGAAACTCCGACAGATTACACTAATATTTATAGCCTTTATAAGAAAGGAAGGAAGGATGGACGGAGGGAGAGAGGGAGGGAATGTTTCCTTTCAATCACTTTCGGTTTGGAGCATGATATGAAGCGTTCTTAGTTGACAGTCTTTGTCTGCGTGTCCATTTCATTCCTTTTCTAAGCTCCGATTTGCAATGCTGAGAGCATTCCCAAGGCTTACTCACCTTTCATTGAGCTTGGAACTTGAGGTATCTGTATGAAAGCCAAGTTCTGGGTAAACCTGAGACTATTTACAGTTTCAGGTGGGAATCAGGTGTTATTCAAGATTAAACTTGGCAAGTTTTGCCTGGCTTATGCATTTAATGGTTCCTGAATTATGAGGCATTTAGGAGTGAGGGAAGCCCCACTGCCAGAAATTGAATTTGACAAGTACCCCATTTAGCTTTGTACATTTCCCACCTAGAACCCAGTCCTCTGGCTTAACACACTGTGGATACTCAAAACATGTCTGTGTGCCAGGTGGAAATATAACTGACTATAACTTGAGACATACCTTCAGCCTTCTAGAGTTAAAAATGGACAGTCTCACCTAAAGAGCCAAGGCAGTCTTGAGTGAGGAAAATGAAGTTGGAGGCGTCACACTCCCTAATATTACAAAGCTATAGTAATCAAAACAGTACAGTACTGGCATAAAAACAGACACACAGATCAATGGAACAGAAGAGAGAGCCCAGAAAGAAACTCGTGCATATATACCCAATTAATTTATAACAAAAGAGCCAACAATACACAATGAGGAAATGGTGGTCTCTTTGATAAATGGTGCTGGGAAAACTGGACAGCCACATGCAACAGAGTGAAACTGGCCCCCTATCTTACATCATACACAAAAGTTAACTCAAAATGGATTAAAGACTTGAATGTAAGACCTGAAATCATAAAACTCTACAAGAAGACATAGGCAGTAAGCTCCTCGACATCGATCTTGGCAATGACTTTTTAAATCAGACACCAAAAGCAAAAGCAACAAGAGCAAAAATAAGTGAGTAGGACTATATCAAACTAAGAAGCTTCAACACAGCAAAGAAAGTCAACAACAAAATGAAAAAGGCTACCTACTGAATGGGAGAAAATGATTGGAAATCAAATATCCAATAAGGGGCTCATACCCAAAATATAGGAAGAACTTACAACTCAATCACAAAAAAAAAAAAAAAAAAAAAATCTAAAAAATGGACAGACGATCTGAATAAACATTTTTCCAAAAAAATAAAAAAATACAAATGGCCAACAGACACATGAAAAGATGCTCAATATCATTAATCACAGGCAAATGTAAATCAAAACCACAATGGGATGTCACCTCACACTTACCAAAACATCTATTATCAAAAAGACAAGAAATAACAAGTGTTGGCAAGGATGCAGCAATTTCACTTCTGGGTATTTATCCAAAGAAAATGAAAACACAGGGAGCCTGGGGGGCTCAGTCAGTTAGCCAGCTGCCTTCAGCACAAGCCATGATCCCAGGGTCGTGGGATTGAGCCCCGCATCAGGCTCCCTGCTCACCAGGGAATCTGCTTCTCCCTCTACCACTCCACCTCCTCCCTGGCCTGTGCTCTCTCTTCTCTAGCTCACTCTCTCTTTCTCTGAAATAAATAAATAAAATCTTTTAGAAAATGAAAACACCCTTTGAAATGATATATGCACCCCCATGTTAGCTGAAACGTTATTTACAATAGCAAATACAGAAATGACCTAAGTATCCATTGACAGATGAACGAATAAAGAAGTGAATATTATTCATCCATTAAAAGGGAATATTTTCATCATAGTAAAGAATAAAATCTTGCCATTTACAAAAACATGGATAGACCTCAAGGGCATTGTGCTAAGAGAAAACCGAAGTAAATCAGAGAAAAACAAGTACCATATGATCTCTCTTGTGTGTAGAATCAAAAATTAAAAATAGAAATAAAACACAAACTCATAGATACAGAGAACAAATGAGGGTTGTAGGAAGCGAGGAATGGGGGTGGGAGAAATGGATAAACTTGGTGTTTTTTTGGTTTAAATAAGTTGATAAAAAATTAAAAAATAAAAGACCCTATCTATAAGAAATAAAGTAAAATATTTATGAGGGTATAGAGCATGACAACTATAGTTAATAATATTGTTTTACGTATTTGAAAGTCGCTGAGAGAGTAAATCTTAAAAGTTCCCACCACAAGAAAAAAAAATTGTGACTATGGTGATGGATGTTACCTAGACTTAGTGTGATGATCACTTATAACACATATAAATGTTGAATCATTATGTTTTACACATGAAACTATTCTGTGTATATATGTATATAATATGTCAATCATAGCTCACTTAAAAATATTTTTTTGACAGACTCCTCTTCATGCTCTCCTCTTCCAAATGCATCCATTAGGTGGTACTTTTCTCTGGTAGGAGAAGCTTCATGAACTCTGTGTACAGGTGTATGTGTGTATATAGGTATGTGTTTCCCTCACTGCACAACTGCTGCTGCTGGACACAAACTGAGGGAGACAGAGCCAGTTGAGATTTTCTGAGATGAAGACCAAAAGGCCTACAGTGATAGAATCAGAAGTCACGCGTGGCCTTGCTCCCACCTAAAATTAAGAATCTCTCCCTTACAATCTGGGGATGTGCTCTCAAGTTCAAGATGTTATGAAAAAGTAGGAAAAATTACTGTACTCACATTGCCTGGCTTTAAAAAAAAAAGTCAGACCTGACCAAACTGAGGTTAGCTCTGTATCAACTATCGGTAGCCTTTAGCCCACTAGTGGAAGAAGCAGAGAGGTTGATGAAGACTTCAACTGAAAACAGAAAGGGGAGGTCAAGTGGAGGTTCAGAACTTCTTTGAGTCTTTTTAATAAAAGGTTATCAGAGACTTGCATAGGGAACAATTCCTTGATAAGAAAGTGCTTCAGGGCAATCTTAGTCAATTAGAATCTGTTTTTCTAAGATTAGAATTTGACATTTTGATTCTAGTATAATTAAAATTATCTTTATCACCATGCAAGTTGAATATAGGAAAACACTAAACACTAAACATAAAACTAAGTCCTTGGGAGAGAAAAGGGAAGGAACCTGGGAAAACAGACAACAGAAAGTGGAGTTTAGGGGCACCTGGGTGTCTCAGTGGGTTAAAGCCTCTGCCTTCAGCTTCCGTCATGATCCCATATTCCTGAGATCGAGCCCCGCATCGGGCTCTCCGCTCAGTGAGGAGACTGCTTCCCCCCTCTCTCTCTGCCTGCCTCTGCCTACTTGTGATCTTTGTCAAATAAATAAATAAAATCTTTTTAAAAAAAACAAAAAAGAAAGTAGAAATTATCCAACCCCTCAATTTATAAATAAGGAAACTGAATCTAAGACAGTTTAAACAATATAGAAGTTCACTCACCAAATTAGTACCTGCAATCAAATTGGTCGCAAATGAAAGGAATTTCCAATGAGGGTGACGTGCGGTCTAGCAGAGGTATTTGGGGCAGACAGAAATTCCAATATTCTTCATAACAAGCTGTGTTTATACACACAGTGTAGTTGTTTTTAGAGCTACACACAGCATGCAAATATATCTTAAAATTCTCAAGCCAACCTTAAGTGCTGTCATGTCCATAACACCGGGAGGGATCACTTTCCCATTCACGGCATTCCTTAGGTTTGCTAAGGTTATTTGTGCTCAGTAGACAGATTGCCTTGGCAAAAATAAGGCAGTTATCTGAAAAATACATAAATTATCTGTACACTTCAAGAAAAGGCTGACCCAAACTATCCTGATACAGTAATTGCCTTTATTTTCCATATTATGGCCATATAGTCTTTTGAAATTCCTGGAACAGTCTATGCTGCTATTCCAATGATATCACGTGCGTGCAAACACACACACACACACACACACACACACACACACACACTGAAGCCAGATAGATCTCTCTCTTTGCCTGAGCAAAGAAAAAGAGAAGAAATGCTTGATTCTGTGGTTAACCCATGAAGGGAGCATCTCCATTTCCATTAGGATCTTCTTGCTAACTGCTTCCCAGAGTGCCTGGCTTCCAATGTACCATTCCCTGACATGAGTCAAGCTGCCCTTCCCCGTTAACATGAAAGTAAATCCAAAGTTCAAAGAGAGAACAAGGAGCAGGGGGTGGAGAGGTAGAGGTGTGATGCTGTCGAAGGTACTAGAATTAACCTGAAGTAGCTTCCTGTGTGTGATTATCCACTCAATGTGGTTTGTTTTGAGAGGTAATCAAGATACTATTTATGTAGGCTACTACCTGAAGCTTGTGTGTCTCTTTGGTCCGTTGAGTAAAAAGACGTCTCTGTGTTTTCTTCCAAATAAAGCTATATTGCATTTAAACAATCTTGTCTCCCAACAAAGGTTTTGAATCTAATTCCTGTAATATCTTCCTAAAATATGGTGAACTTACTACAAGGAAGGAAAAACTCAACTATCCCCACATGCTTGAACTTAGTTTGGGCTGTTGCATTATTGATTAATCTAACTAGAATTGTTAAGCAGGGGAATGGCATAACTCCTTGATATTTAAACCCTAAGTTATTTCTGAGCCTATTTTTCCAACTCAGCCTATTTGTAGATATCAATGTGTCAACTTACTGAAGTCGTAAGTGCTTCTCTAAGAAAGTGATACACTCTCCATTCATTTCGTCGGGGACAGAAAATATCAGAATCTCCAAGAGGGAATCTGTCCTTATTATGAGCCTTCACCATCGTGTTGAATATCTCCTCGGTGCACATTAGCAGGGTAAATATATACGAACCTAAAGAGATACACAACTATAAAATGTGTCCTCCCCCCCCCCCAGTTTAATTGGAAAGTGAGGCATGTCCATAAAAAAAAGAAGAAGAAGAAGAAGAAGAGTAATAACACAAAGCAAGATAACAGACCTCAAAGAAAGTGCTATAGACCATAAAAGCTACAGGTGTTCACAAAGCAATAAATCAGAAGTTACCAAGGGCTACAGAGGTGACTGTTTTGTTTTGTGTGTGTGTGTTTGTTTTCATTTGCCTTGATCAAGGAAGCCCTAAGTAAGGTTTCCCCAAAATTTATTTAACATTTATTCCAGCTTCTGCAACACTTGATTCTCATCACTTAAGTGACTCCACTGATCCAGGCCAGGTGGGGGTCTGTGGGTGAGAGTGCATTCCAAAGTAGCATAAAGACAAAAAGAAATTATTTTTGATTTCTGAATGTCATTTCAAAAGTATACAATTATTTTTTAAAGCGTTTCTCTTCAGTCTAACTTGGGTGAGAAGGCAGCCACCCTGATGTTCTTTTCCCCCACTGTAGCTTTCAGCAAATCCTATAGGGGGTCCTCTCTAGGAATGAGTAACACATGAGCTGGTGAGTAAGGGACAGGTAAAGCTAGGTAGGGAGACACAGATAGGGGGCTACCTGACTAGACTCACACAGGAGGGTATAGAATAAGGCTCACAGAAATCCCAGACCTGAAGAAATGTTATAGATGAGATATCAACCAGAGAGAAGGGAATATAATCAATTCCCCCTTGCTTTTTCTATATATAGAGGGAATATTCACCTGATAGTTACAAATCTACCTTGTTTGTCTTAAATGTTATAGACAAGATATTTACCAAGTTCCCTACACAGTTTTCAATAAAAAACCAACCACAAAAGCCCTCTGTGGCATCCCATTGGTTTGTCTCTTGCTCTAAAGATCTTGTTTTTCTTTCCTTTCCTTTCTCACCTTCACTAAATAAACTTGCACTTCACTTCACCCTTTTGCATTTGTGAGATTGATTCTCCAACTCTATGAGACAAGCACTCTGCAACCCTGAAGCTCTGAGACCCCATCAGGGGCCAGCAGATGATTATCTGTCCTCCAGCAAGTCCCCAGGAATGGCCCCAAGAGGGAAAGTTTCCTCAAAAAGAAACATAAGAAAACATCTAAAACCAACAGACCCTTGACGTGGTATTCAGAAACATTTTCCAAACTTCCCTCACGCAAGTCCTATCTACATGAAACCATTGATATGAAAAATTTTAAATATATATTTCAATCAGTTTGTGTTCATAGATTCCTGGATGACTAAAGTTTTCAGTTTTCACCCAAATGTGAGGTTGGAGTTTATATTATCTACCCAACTAGTCGGTCAATTTGACAATTTTGAGGTCTGTCTTCAATGTAATGGTAAAAACTATTCATTAGAGATAGGATCAGGTGCCACTTGGATCCTATTAAAAATTATGAAACCATTAAAAAAAATGGAATATAATTTATACAGAGCTATAATAATGAGTTTGTATGATTAAGTCGGAAGAACCATTAGTTGAGATTAAGGAGTAAAATGGGTTTTAAAAATATTCTGCATTCCTTCCAGAAATGCTGGATAGGTAATTTAAACTATTTATTGAAGGGATGCATGGGTGGCTCAATCAATTGAATTTCCAACTCTTGATTTCAGCTCGGGTCATGATCTCAGGGTCATGAGATCGAGCCCCACATGGGGCTCTGCTCTGGGCATAGAGCCTGCTTACAATTCTCTCCTCTCCCTCTGCCCCCTTCCTTCCTTAAGTGTGCATATGCTCTCTCTATCTCTCTCTCCTAAATAAATGAATAAAGTCTTTAAACTATCTGTTTCAAACTATAAATATCTAAACAAATGAAAGCTCTGAAAGTAAGGATTGTTGAATGCCAACCCCAGCCCCCACTAGCTGAGTCCTTCAATCTTTTTTTCCCTTTTTTATTTGAAGAATGTAGAAAATGGCACCATACTTGTTCTGACCACCTTACAATGTTGTTCTGAGATTGAATTATTAAAAGAACATAAATGTGCTTCAAAAAAAACTTTAAAGCATTTAAAAATTTGAAAATGCTCGTTAAGATAAAATATAAGATAATTAACTATCTAGCATTAAAATTTAAAAAAAATGAGTGAATTAATAGTGAAAAAAAAAGTAGCTTAATTATAACAAAATCTTTCTCTACCCCAAAGAATTAAAGAGTAAGGATACTGAGCTCTCCACTTAGTACTCATAAAATCTTCATCTACACAGAGAAGTTAAAAAGGTAAATGTATTCCCATATCCATGACCACTCTTGTTTTAAAATACAGTCACATTCATATGCTATTTCTTTTCTACTGTCCACATTTCTTTAGGTTGTGAAAATAAAATGACTTCAGTGTATGTAACTATTTTTAATAAAGCAAAAGCACCAAAGGCATTCCCTTTAGAGTACTGATCCAAATCATGAGTGAATTCCCTGCATGATATTATCAGTTCAGGTTTACCTCCAATGGAGTATATGTACCTATTTTTTCTTCTTTGTTCTTAAAATTGCTTTTTCATGTTTTGTTATTCTTGAAATACCAGTGAAATGATAAAAGATACCATTAACAGTTCTTGAGTGTTTATCATGTGTCGGGCCCTGGACTGAGCTCTCTTATCCTTTCCTTCTACAGTAATCTCATGAATGTTTCCTTACTGTACAATGAGAAAAATGAGGCCAGAGAGGTTAAGCAACTACAGCAGTGTCACAAAGCCAGAACCAGAATGGTGCAGATCCCAAGGATACAGTGAACCCATGGCATAATGCAGCCCCTTGGTCTCTTTTTACAGTCTTTTCATCCCCCGGCAGGTAAAGTTTTCTTTATTCAGTGAAGGTCATCAGTCTTGATTACAAGTGTACTTCTTTCTTCATCAGCTCCAGTGAGGGCGTCAGAGTTCTAGCACTTCCCGAATAGACCCAAATGTCACTTTTACCATCACGGTTACTCTGTCCCTGTCCGACACTGGGGTCTAACCCCTCAAGTGAGAATCTACTGGAGTGTACCCCATGCTTCTACTTCTCTTTCTAGAGAAGCACGACCCTTGCTCTGGAGCCTAAGAATACTCCACAGCCACAGTTGTGTCAAGGTTCTACTGGAGAGCAAGATCCCTTTGAGATGTTTGACACTGAACCAGAACTAGCCTTAGTTAGACAACTAACTAGATAATGTAAGACAACATTATTTCAGCAGGTAGGTGCGCTTGCTTTTTCCATATATGCTGTTCACAAATCCAAGCACTAGTCCTGTATTAAATCTGAAGGATCACTGAATCGAGTATCAATGTGTAAAGATCTAATAATATAAAGAACTTAATCTGAACTCCACCTGCCCTCATCTGCTGGGTGGTGACTGCCCCGCCCCCACCCCATCACTCAAAAGACACAGGCAGTGTCCCATGCTTGCGTGGCCGCCGCTACAGCTTCTCGGTGCAGATGAACACATTTAATCGCAGTGCCAGTTAAACCAAAGCCTGGTATCTAAAGATGGTAACAAAGCAAAACAGCAGTTCTTCGAGACATCCAGCTCTCCCCGCAGTGAGTACATGGAGAGGAGATGCACTAGTCAATGTGGAGACACTTTCATAAGTTTTCCCCTTGACCGTTACTTTTGAAGGAACTTTGAGAGCAGAGGACAAAACAAATATGTTCCCTCTTAGTAAGTCTTTGTCCAACTTTTCATCTGATAAGCTAACAAAAGGAAATCCTGTAAATCCTACCAAGATTGAAAACTGAATCTATATACTCCCGGTTAAATGGTTTTATACCTGTTTTATTTCCCCCATAAAGGACGAATCTTCCAGGGTAACCTGTTAAATTAGCTCAGAATGAAAACATAGACGTTGATGAATGGATGACAATTCTCTTACCGTGAGTGAAGGTGGAGAATGAGCACTTAGGGAGACCCTGACCAGCATGAATGGAAGTTCCCTGAGAACAGGGGCTAGTTATGAAGAACAAGCCAGAAAAGACAGAAGTAGCATTTACACAGTGAAACGAACATCAGCTGTGGAGGACAGCCTTCCATTCTGTTCTGCAACAGATAGCTCCTACTCACCTGGCTCATCCTTGCCCTAAGCTTGTCAGATGGTTACACCTTGGTGTGACGCGGGCATTATTAAGGTGAATTTCACCAAGATTTTCCACTGCATGAAAGTGTGGCTCTTTCACCCTTCAATCCACTTGGGACTAATTTGAGCAATGCAAGGCTTAGTGGCAGGAAGCATGTAAAAATGCTACCCCCAAATTTCTGACAGCTTCAGAAACTGGTGTGTTTGCTTTAGGATGTCCAAAACAATTCTGGGACTTCATAACTGAAGAAGTGAACTGTAAGACCTTGACATATTTTTGAAAAGTGAAGAAGTCAAACTTTTCCTCTTGCCTGCTTCTTCCAGAGCAGTACAGAAAACCTACCAAACTATCAGATTTTGCCCTGGAGAGATTTACGCAGGCAGTGTGAGACCCACATGTTCCCAACGCTAAGAGCGTCTGACAATAGGCATACAGGCCCATAGCCCTCCTATCTGTGGGCCTCAGTCCTTCCTGGCCATCAAGTAAACTTGCAGAGGGTAGAGTTGCAAATTCCCATGAGACAAGGCCACTAGTTTGAGTTTCCAGAAACAGCCAGCAGTTCTCCGCCACTTCTCTGCGCTGCCATTCTTCAGCCCCGGGGGAGAACTTAAAGGGTTCTGCCTACCAGTCAGACCACACAGACAAGTACCAACTGCTCACAGGGCAGTCCAGCCCCAACTGCACAGAGAACAGCTGGTCTCTGAAACACCAGAACACCAAGAAACCTCATAATACAGACAGATCTCAGCTACCAAGATGTCCTATTCTAGAAATTTCTTTTTCCACACAGGGACGGGACCCTGTCTGTGTCCTCTTGCTGTACCATAAAGGTATCTCCTGCTTTTCAAAAGTTTGTGCTTCATCACTTTGCTTTTATGAAAAACCTACACTACTGACTTGTTTTTGCTAACCAAAAAAATCCAAAGGGGATTTTCACTTTTAAGAAAAAAGATGGAAAGCAGAAACTGCGTTAAGGGTTTGTTTGGCAGCAGGCTATTACAGAGGCGGGTGCAACCCGAGCAGTGAGCGTGGCCCCACCAAGCTCCTTCCCCAGAAACATCTCTACATCAGCTGCCAGAGCTTCCAGCTGTGTCTGTGAACATCTGGGCTTTATCCTGACTTATTCTTGTGTGAATGATTAAGATGTGTCCTCAGGTATCAGAAAAGGTAGCTAATATTTCTTCAGCACTTTCTGTAAGTCAGGCACTCTTCAAAGCACTTTTACAAATTACAATTCATTTAATCTTCATAACAAACCTATGAGATTAAGAATCCTTTGGTTTGTTTGAAGTAGGCTCTATACCCAGCACCCAGCACTGAGCCCAATGGAGGGCTCAAACTCAAAATTCTGAGTTCAAGATCCCAAAATCAAGACCTGAGCAGAGATCAAGAGTCTGACGCTGAACCCACTGAGCCACCCAGGAGTCCCAGGGATTGTTTTTATCTCCATTTAAGTCAAAAGGAAACTGAAACCCAACCTGTCCAGCAGGTGGTTGGTACATGAACGTATGAAGATAAATATTTGCTAATTGAATCTAACAATGTAGGAAAGCACCCCTCTGTATAAATAATGTAATAAATAAGAGGATGACCTCCAGGATGGGCCCATAAAATCTATTTAACCCATGTGTATCTTTTTATTATTAAGGTCATGCAATTTCCTTTAAACCTAATACCATTAAAACATTGTTTTGATAGGGAGATGTGTTCCAAATTCGCTTGCGGTGCCAGTCAACAGTTGACTCAGTAAGCAGTGACTTCCTGAAACAGTATTAGCACTAAGGGAAGGCACAAAGCTGAGCGAGGCACATCCTCATCATTTAGGGACTTCTATCCTTATCTCCCCACAGGGAGCAACAGGGGACTTTCTGGAGGGCCTTCCTGGCTGGGACTGGGCTAACGATAAAATCCTTCTGGACGTAAGGCCCATTCCTTCTGTACCTCAGACGCTCCTCCATCCTCTTAACAGAACCCCGGGATTTTCTGAGCTTCTGCAGAAATTGAGAGGTCACCAATTTCCCAAAAAGCAGTTTTAAGCTAAGCGCGTGCGAAGAATTTTCTCAAGTCTTCATTTTCCTCCGACTTGTGGCACCTGTTACTGCTTGTCTGGTGACAAGTGCTAGCAGATGACAAAGTGAATTAACGAGCGGTATATTAATATTCACAGAAAAATGGGGGAACGGTCCAACCAGGAAAGGGCGTGGGAGTTCACCGTTGTAATTTTATAGTTCATCGAGAGATTTAAGTAGTCATGCTTTCTGCGTGTGAGATCGATTCCAGTTTTTGTGGTGAAATAAAATGGATCAGCATTCCTCAGGGTTCCACCATGGCATCCACACCCTCCACCACCTAAACAGGTTTAGAGATTCCAGACTATTCTTCCTTGATTGAACCCACTGCCCCCAGCTACAACCCCCTGAATACAACAGCTTTTCCACCCTAGACTGTGAGCTCTCTGAGGGCTGGGGACCATCTCTTGTTTATTGTTGTATGTGCGTCCAGTGGCACCAAGAGTTAGGGATTAATAATAATCCTAGTAACTGTATAAACTTCACTGAATTTAAATTAATCCCAGTGTAGGTGAGTGAGTGAACAAGACTCTAATCTTGGCTTTCCCTCCTGTGCCGTTTACCTATAGAGGGCTGCCCAAGCCACTGGTTTGAAGAGGGCCTATTTGTGAGCCATTTCTTATTCAATCTTAAAAACAACAACAAAAGGGGCGCCTGGGTGGCTCAGTGGGTTAAAGCCTCTTGCCTTCGGCTGAGGTCATGATCCCAGGGTCCTGGGATCACCCCAAATCGGGCTGTCTGCTCAGCAGGGAGCCTGCTTCCCCCTCTCTCTCTCTGCCTGCCTTTCTGCCTACTTGTGATCTCTGTCTGTCAAATAAATAAATAAAATCTTTAAAACAACAACAAAATATTAAAACAACAAAAATATTTAAAACAACAACAACAAAATATTAAAACAAAGACCACTGGCTTAAACAGCGATTTTCTGTCCAGTGAGAAAAAGACTGCTTGTCAAACCTAAAGATATTTTGACTCAGTTCATTTCTTAAGTATTATTTTTTCCAGACATAGACATACTCTCATGAGGTTTACCTGGTAAAGTTAAATTTCAACCATGACCCAACCAGGAAAGGTCTCTAAGTAAACCAACATTCTCTGCTGACCATTTAAGTGAAACACCAACTGAAAAGAAAGCAAGCTTGAAGTTCTAATCCAATATTAGACAAGTAATTTTTTCAGTGTATCTTTCCATGGTCAGCACAAAGGTAACTTCTATCACTGTCCAACTGATAGAAATGTGCTGCAAAGTCTTTAATCACCAAGAAAGTTGTGATTCATAGCCACTGCCCACTGATTTTAAAAAGTCAATGTTAAGCATTTGAGAAAGATTTTCAACAAAAATTGGAAGCAGGAGTTTTTCTTTTAATTAAGTCTCTGTCAATCAAAAAAAAAAAAGAAGAAGAAGAAGAAGAATGAATAACAAGAATCCTCCAATTCTCTGAAAATTCTGAGCTTTTATTGCAATATGGAAATTTTTTCTCTTAAAAAATAAATAATGAGATAATTATATTCTTGGCAAAAGATCTGCCAGGAAATTCCTTTTAAATGGCAATTTCTCTGCTAAATTTAAAATGCTATTTGATTTACAAAAGTATGATTTTCAAACTTGGTCAAAATCTGTCTGTTGTGTGAAGTGTACCCAGCTGGTTCACTTCCTGTGCAGGGAAACCCTTCCAAAGGTACATTTGGGGCCAAAGAATAGCTTAGACCCTGGGAAAATTTGTCTCAGTAACATTTTCTGGAGGAAAAAAAAAGATATTTTTTATCCCTGCCCTTGAAATTGGCTAATATCTCATTTATAACAGCTTGTTCCCAAAAGAACTATGACACAGGAAGGGGGAAGGAGGAGTGTCCCTCGCAAACTGAAACAAACAAGGTAGTGAGGTCCCCTGTGTGCCTCCCCTTCCAGGCAACATTCTTCATGGTTTCCTTAGCCAGGCAGAGCTGCCCCTCGACAGCTCATTGCTGGGAGCTTTGGGACCCACAGATTGTGTTTGTTGATAAGTAAATGCATTATTGCTTATCAAACTTGCATCCTTTTTCAATGTGCAGAATATTCCCGTATGGCATGCAAAATTCTGTGTTGGAAATATCGCCAAACAGCTTTGAGCAGCAATTCCCAGGAAGCCGGTTCCTCATTATTGTATCCAATTATCCATTCGGAGTCTCTCTTGACATTGTAATTGACTCCTTGATGAGGATTGTATTGTTCTGTCTCTTGCCAAAATAAATTCAGAGATCCATTGATCTGGTTTAAGACTAAATCCCTGGGTTAAAAAATTAAATTCAGAATGTGGGTTTTTTGTTTCTTTGTTTTTTTTCCTCACCCGCTGATTCACAAACTTTAGCATGCATTAAATTCACCCAGAAAGCTTGCTAAAACACAAATTGCTAGATTGCACCCCTGGAGTTTCTGATCTAGTTGGTCAGATTTAGTCTGCAGGAATCTGCCTTTGTAACAAGTTCCCAAGTGATGCTGATGATGCTGTCTGGAGACCATGTTTGGCTGTTCTGCTGAGAACATAAACTCACCTAGTGTGCACAGATAAAGCTGGCTTTTATCCATCAGTCCAGCCATCCTTAGACTCAGAGGAGGAGAAAGAGGACGGGCTATTCCCTTTCTGAGAGGGAGTAGAGAATGACACGTGCCACCAGGCCAAGTGAAATGGAGGAACTGGGTTGGCCTTATCTGAGCAATTCTGCTCTAGCGTGATGTGTCCCACACGGGCTAAAGTATATGTCTGGTTACTTACTCCCAGCCATCTGGAAAAGAGAGCCTTAGGAAACTCCTTTTAATGGTTTTTATGAAAAGTAAAGAGCTGGTTTCCTAAGCACAAGTAATCGAACAAATTTTCTAAATTATATTACTGCTAAGTCAGTCATAATCTTGTGTTTCAAATATTTGCACATAAATTCAAATTTCTAGATTATAACTAAATTATAGCATCTTGCTTCTATCTTAGAGCCTATAAGTTCTAATTTAGGAGACTGCTAATCAAAGAGACAATTCTAGTTATCAAATGGCATTTGCATAATAGATCTAAACCCCAGAAGAGGATTATCCATGGGGCTTCTTCTGATACTAGAAGAAAAGAACATGAGGCCCAAACGCTGTAATGTATGTAGTTCGTGTATGTAAGTGTGCCTTATTACTCATATGCAGTCTGATCTGATACCAGATACTCAACTATTTTCTGGTCTGAAGACATATTCATTTCTCACCATCCAGAGCCAGTGAATCATTTTATTAAGTCAATCCTGAGCCAGGCACTGTGAATAGAGAGAGTCCTGGAGGCCATTCCAGTCCAGGCCCTCATCATTTCAAGATGCCAGGATTCATGCAAAATTCCCTTTATTGATCTTAATCGGTCAAGATTGTTCCTATTTTAAAATCTTTCCATGCCTCCTAAACTTCATAATATAGCCTCCCCATATATTTCTAGCATCATGTCTCCCTACCAACCCAGGCCCTGCCCACGAATGCTCATCACAACACAGCAACTCTCCCTTCTATTGCCCCAGATTAATCCTTTTTCAGTAAGGTGATTATCACCTTACTGAAAAACCTATAATGATCCCTCATTGCCTCTGGGGGCTAAACTTAAATTTCCTCTCTTTCTAATAAAGAGAAAGCTCACTGTTTGACCTGATTCATCTTATTTCAATTGTTCCCTAACCTCCCACCACCCCCGTACCACCACCACACACATACACACACAGATGCAGGTCTGCTCTTCCTAGACTGAACCCAGAGTGATGGGTACTCCTGTAGGAGCAACTAACCTGCAGGGCATAGCTCAGTCTGAGCGTCTCTGGCCAAACAACACATGGGGATTTTCCTGCCTATCTGACCTCCTGGAGTACTTCCACCTAGAGAGTGGTCTGCAGAAGAGAGTAACATGTCATAACCTCTAACGGGCCTGCAGTAAGATAAGTTTAGAAATTAAGAGGAAGCCTTTGGAAACTTTCATCCCAATGTGACCAAGAAAATGCATGCCTTTGAATCGAATAATAAAAAGTGGGGACTTCAATTGTATATGCCTGGGTGAGTCAGGGTTCTCCAGAGAAACAGGGCTAATAGGACATGTACACACATATACAAAGAGATTTATTATAAGGAATTGATTCAGGCAGTTATGGAGTTTGGCAAGTCCAAACCTGTACTGTAAGCCAGCGGGCTCCAGATCCAGCAGAGTTAATGGTGCATTTCTAGTTCATAGCAGCCTGCTGGAGAATTCCCTCTAGTTCAGAGAGGCCAATCTTTGTTTCTGCCAGGCCTTCAACTGATTGCATGAGGCCCACCTACATCTTGGAGAGCAATCTGTTTTACTGAAAGTTCACCAGACTGAATGTTAATATTATACAAAAACACCCTCCAACTATATAAAATTAAACATCACAATGCTTTGGGGGGTATTTTCCCTAGTAATTCATTTTTATTGGCTTCTATAAAATATCTGTTGGATATCGATTGGGAGGTAATCATCATTCACAAATGATTAAAGAAGAAGTATAGTGCCATGTTTGCACCGTACAATCTATAAGCCAAAGCTGGACTGTGTCCTGCATTTGTTTGACCAGCAAGTTAAAAATGATTTTTACATTTTTAAAAGGTTGTACAAAATGAAGAAGAGGAAGAAAGAGGAGAAGAAGAAAGAAGAGGAGGAGGAGGAGGAAGGGGAGAAGGAGAATCAGAGACTCTATGTGGCTCACAATCCTAAAGTAGATCCTTTGTGGCTTTTACCTTTACAGAAAGTTTGCTGACCCTGTTCCCATGTGATCTCTCCATACCAACTTAAGTGCTTCATATTAATGTGAACCCTAATACTATTATTCCATTTTCTATCCTAAACAGACAAAGCAGTTTTTGTGTGAGTGGAGACCAGAAGACAACATCACACAGAGCAGAGCCTATCCTGCACATGGGTCTTGATAAATGCTGATTTCATGGAACTGGCTCAGTTGTCTTTGGTGTTCCCAGAAGTAAATTTCTCAAGAGACTGGTCTTCTCACACGTACCTCCCATTGTCTACTTTTTTCTGCTTAGGAAAAGACAAATTAGCTCTGCTTTAGAATCACCAAGAACATTTTTTTGATCTCATCAACTAGTTAATTAAGGAAACCTAAATGTCTGTTTGTATTTAGTGATCAAGAATGCCCACAGACAGGAAGGTTTCTGTGTTGGGCTGGTAGTAAGTAGGCTCTAAGACAGTCCCCAAAGATCCCTCCTGTAGTCAACCCTTGTGCAATCCTCTCCTTGAATGTGGAGTTCAATTCCATTATAGTCAATATACAGTGTTACATTAGCTTCAGGTATACAATAGAGTGAATCAACACCTCTATACATTGCCCAGTGTTCATCACAAGCACACTCCTTAATCCCCATCACCTATTTAACCATCCCCCTACCAACCTCCCTTCTTGCAACCATCAGTTTGTTCTCTATAGTTAAAAATCTGTTTCTTCGTTTGTGTCTCTCTCCCTTTCTCTCCCTCTCTCTCTTTTTCCTTTGCTCAATTGCTTTGCTTCATGAGTGAAATCATATGGTATTTGTCTTTCTCTGACTGATTTATTTCACTTAGTATCATACTCTCTAACTCCATCTGTGCTGTTGAAAATGGCAAGATTTCTTTCCTTTTTATGCCTGAGTAGTATTACATTACTGGAATATTCTATTCCAGGAGTATTCCACTAAAATCTCACATTTTCTCTCCTCATTGATCATTCAGGGGATATGGGCTGCTTCCATAATTTGGCTATTGTAAATAATGCTACAATAAAACAGGTGCATGGATCCCCTTGAAGTAGTGCTTCTGTAATTTGGGGGTAAATGCCCAGTAGTGAGATTACTGGATAGTAGGGTAGTTCTATTTTTAACTCCTTGAGGAAGCTCTGAACTTTTTCACATTGCTTACACCAGTTTGCATTCCTACCAACAGTGCACCACGGTTCCTATTTCTCCACAACTTTGCCACATTGTGCCAACATCAACAAGAAATGACACAACACATTTCTTGTGTCATTGATTTTAGCCATTTTGACAGGACTTAGTAACTCACTTCTCATGAACAGAATATAGCAGGAGTCCTATGTGTCATTCCTGAGATCAGGTTATAAAATGTTTGTACTCTGGCTTGGAGGCTCTCCCTTCTCTCTTGGACCACTTGCTCATGAAAGCCAGCTACCTTTGTAAGGCAGCCCCATTGAAAGGTCCACATAAGTGAGCTGGGAAGCAAATCTTCTCAGGCCTCTCAATAGTCACAGAAGTAAGTTTGGTTGGAGAGCCTCCCCCAGCTGAGCTTTGGAAGGACTGAGGCTCTGACCAAGCTTTTAACTATAGCCTTTCAGAGATGCTGAGCAGGAATCCCCCACTAAGCCACTTCTGGACAGAAATTTTGAGATGGGGCGCCTGGGTGGCTCAGTCATTAGGCATCTGCCTTTAGCTTGGGTTGTGATCCCAGGGTCCTGGGATCGAGCCCAGCATCAGGCTTCCTGCTCAGTGGGGAGCCGGCTTCTCCCTCTCCCACTCCCCCTGCTTGTGTTCCTCCCTCTTTCTCTGTCAAGTGAGTGAATAAAATATTTTTTTAAAAAAATTTTTTGAGATAATAAATGTTTACTGTTTTAAGCCTTTTCAGTTTTTGAGAGTAATTAGTTATATAGTACTAGATAACTGATACAGGGCTATAATGTGTGTTTCAGACTAACATATTGTATATTACCTGCTAGAACACACAAAAACTTAATTTTTGCAGGAACCCACTTAAAATCATAGTGGTGGTCACTAGACTCCTTTTTGATAGACTGAAGAGTTAAAGGAGGTCACATTTAGTCTCATATCTGAATGTAATAACCACAAAGGAGGGCTGGGTTTTTTAAGGACAGCCTAGATATGCCTGGAATTTTTTCTTGGTAACTCTAAAATAATTGTGGGAGAAGAACTTTTCTAAGGCTAACCTGGGGTCAAGAGAAACAGCAACTGTTTAAATAAAGGTTGTCCCGCTCCTTATGCTACTGTGTAAAAGATAGCTCAGCAATGGAGCCCTCAACTCTGGGGAGACGGGAGGGGAAAACTAATATCTCACTGGGGAATAATTTTTCTAAAACTCTACACTGGTGTCACACACACACACATACACACACACATTCTGTCTCATATAATTTCAGGCCCAAACAAACACATTCACACCCACAATTAAACAAGGAATCCACAAACAAAAAAGCTGTGCTCTCAGCTTCTAGGGACTGGGCCTGTCCCGGAAACCTCTATCCATGGGAGTCCTTGTCTGTTGACCATCAGTCTCCCAGGTTAGAAGCTACTCTCCATGGCAGGAGACTGAATTCTTGGACATAGTCATTGAGGAAAGACTGAATCCAGTCCTGGGGCTCACCACAACTTTACACCCAGAAATGTCCCTACCAAAAATCACAAATGTGTCAAAAGCAAATACTCTTGTTCTTGATGCTCTTCTCAGGGAGGGCCAGTTCTGCTGCAGCACTCTCTAGATGCGATCCCTCTGCATCTTCACAGCCTCACTTGGGGGCCTGCTAGGTTGGTCCACCCCAGAAATGAATCCAGACAAAACTGTGCCAGGGCTGGAAGTAAGCTGCCAGAGCACGAGCTCTGAATCCCCCCCAGAGCTGTGGTGAGAATTAATCGATATGATGTGTTCAGTGGCAACCACCAAGGACCAAACACCAAAAATGTGCGAAGCCGACGCTGGTGATGTCCCCATTCCCTTCAGAGAGGTGACCTACCTCCTCCTTTTCCGCCACACCCTCCTCTCCTCCTCTTCTTTCTCCCCTCACTGCCTCCTGAATTCTAGCTTCTTGCTCCTTATTTCCTATGCGCCCAAATAATGTGTTCTCACACCCTTTGCCCAAACTCAAGCGATGGGAAGACTGGAAAGACGATGTTTAGTAAATTTTCTCCAAAGACACTGATGCAGTAATTGGGTATTAGTTGGACATTCTCTCTCAGGCATCAGGAGCCATGGAGGTGTCCTGCTGTTATCGGCATCCTCAGGACTCACACGGCCTCAACTTGAATTCCACCTCTTCTACTAATACTCTGAGACCTGAGGTAAAGAAATTAGCACCTCTGCCTTTATGCCCTCCTCATCTGTAAAATAAAACCATCCTCCCAGCACTGTGGCTAGAATAAGAGAAAATCTGGGTGAGTTCCTTAGAGAAGCTCTAGACACTCAAATAGAAGCTTCGTGAAGGCAGAGAATGTCAGTGCCTCTGACCTGGCACAAAGCCCAATACAAAACAAAGCCTCAGATATTTGGTGAATGAATGAATGGGCACAGGGCTATGCCTATAAAGAGTATGATGTTTATTAGGTTTGTTGTTTGTTTGTTTTTTTAATACAAAGCTATACAAATAAAACAGATTATCTACTTGTCTTTTTAAAAACAAAAACAACTCATGCATAAAGTTAAAAAGTTCAAGCTATTATGCTTCTGCAAGTCCAACCTGCAGAACTGACAAAATAAAAAATAAGAACCAACCATTCATTCCATTTTTTCCAGACCTTTGCCCCAAAGGATATCATGATAGTAAGCTTCTTGTAAATGCTTTATGCACATATTACAAACAACCATTGAGATGTAAAGACAAAGATTGGAGCTCTGATAGAAATTTCAGGAGTCAGAGAACACAGAGTAGAAGTTGGGAAAGGAGGAATTGAGGATTTGGGAGAAGAATACTGTAGGGTTTTCCATGGCCCCTGAGATCAGACAGTGTTGACTACTTAGCGCAAGCAAGTGACAAGTTGATCCTCTAAGCATACTTCTTCTTCTTCTTTTTTTTCTCCCTCTGACCAAAAAGGTACTAGAATCAGGATAGGTTCATTTTATATACCACCCTACCTTCTTGGAGTGCACGATACAGTCCCTTGCAACCCTCAGAGCTCACCATATCAATTGATTAGTATTATCTGTTGTGGGCACAAGAAAAATGATATTGCCGATACCTCTCCAGAGTCTATTTTCTGAAATGAATAATGAAGTCATTTGATTCACTCTGGGATCCTTGGGATACAATTAGAATGCCTCTGTGATTTATTATCCTTCTCTTCATCATAGACTTGACTCAGTTGCAAGTGAGAGAAATGCATTGCCAAGGGACATAAGAGAAAAAAACAACACAATTTTAATTCACATAACTTGGAAATCCAGGACAAAGTGATGGCTGGATCTACATTCTCGGACAGTTTCATTAGGAGTACGTCTCCATCCTTAGTTCTGATTAACTCAGGGCTTTATTTCACAGCGAGCTCACCCCTGTGGTGGTAAGATTGTCCTCAGCAGTTTTATGCTTATGTCCTACGAACTTAGGAACCAGAAGAAAGGATATCTCTTCCCCAGTTATGACAGTAGAGTTAAAGCAGATATACTGGGTATCTTGGGATCACATGCCCATCTCTTGAGCGTCACTATTGCCAGACAGGATGACCCGCTGTGAGACATAAGCCCAGCCCTAACCGAGAAACAAGATCTGCATTTTCTGAAAACATGGTCTACGACAAGGGTGACTCCCCAAAGAACAATCTGGATGTGACTAACAGAAGAAAGAAGAGTGGATATTGGGCAGCAAAACCATAGATACACAGCTCTGGGCCCTTGTAACTAAGCAGGTAAAAAGGGAACAGTAGCAGGGGACACATGGAGCAGCCCCAGTTTGCATAGACGCTTCATTGGATAGGCTGACCCAACCTAGGGAGCAGAAAGTCAGGGCAGTGGGAGGTCAGTAGCCCTGGCATGATGGGGTATTTGGAAAGAAGTCAACTTCTTTGTTTTAAAAGAGGAAGTTGCTGCCATTCAAATGCCCAGAAATAGAACACATCTATCTCTGGGTATACACTGCACTGTATTTATTAAAGCTTATTATAGACTGAAAGAGAAAAGCAAAGACACACAACTGTCAACCTTTTATAGAAAATTCTCCCATAGAATCTTATATAGAAAAGGAGATATGTTGAAATTGATTTTTAAATAAATAAATAAACATCAAGTTAAAATACATAAGGGCAATAGGTTTTTATTCAAGGTAAATAAACTTATTCAGATCTCTCTGATAAAGATGACTTTGGACGAGACCAGATATTTACTTCCATGTTGCTTTATTTTCTCTTTACTCCAGTTGTAAAATGTCAAATTCCAAACGACCCAAGACCTCCCATTTTAAAGAGTCCTTGGGTCAGTCTCAGGTAGAAACTTCTACCACAGAGTTTACAGAGGTTGTCAAAACCTCTGTAAAGAAAAGACTGTAACCTCCATGCTCCCTTGGAATACCATGTACAACACTATAGCAAATGTCTTAGGTGGCATCACCTCTCATGCCTCAGACCTATAAATTAGAAAAGTGAGCAGCTAGCTACAGAGGGCCTGGATCACAAACCTTAGCTAAGGAATATTGGGACTAGAAATTTTTTAAAGTAAGATAGTTGACTTTTTCTAACACTTTCCTATTTTTTAGCTTTATCTTGATAGAAGAAAGCCTTTGTACCTGAAGAAAACCACCTTTTTGTTCCTGTTGTTGTTGTTTTTTGTTTTTGTTTTTTTGAAAACCACCTTGTTTTTATGGCCAAGGCTGAGGAAGATGGCAGTACCCACCAAAATTGATCATAAAATAATTCCACAGAAATTGAATCTTGAGGCGTGAATAGGCCACTCCTCCAAATTCAGAATCAGCCTTTGTTTAAGAATCACAGATAGAGAAGAAATACTGTTTTTAAAGTATTCTTGGGGTGACTAAGTGGCTCAGTCAGTCGAGTGTCTGGCTCTTGATCTCCCCTCAAATCATGAGTTCAGGGTTGTGAGTTTGAGCCCCGCACCACGCATAGAGCCTGCTTAAAAAAAGTACTCTTAAATGAAGAGGTAATTCATGATCACCTTTAGTGTTCCGTTATAGTATTTAACAACCTTTTTTCTTTTTTCTTTCTTCTTTTTTCTTTTTTAAAGATTTTATTTGACAGAGAGTGAGAGTGTGAGCATGAGTGAGGGATGGACCAAGGCAGAGGCTGAGGGAGAAGCAGATTCCCTGAAGAGCAGGGAGCCTGATATGGGGCTTGATCCCAGGACCCTGGGATCATGACCCGAGCCAAAGGCAGATGTTTAACCACTGAGCCAACCAGGTGCCCAACAACCTTTTTTCTTAGAGAAGAAAAGTTGTTTGATGTTTACATATTTATTAATCCCTTACTTACTCAGACTTCAGACATAATGTTCAGGAATTCCAACTGTGGAAAGGAAGAGACTTTATTACATAACTATTTGTGCAAAACAAGAAATTTTGCAATAATTCCAACCCTCTAACTATGCTCCCCATTCTACTCCTGCCACACTATAATCTGTTTTCTGTCCTGTACGTTCTCTTGCAGCCCAGCAATCTCTCAGGTGTGGGAGCAGCAGGAACACTGTCAGCTACAATTCATGATACTTTATATGGAAAACCCCAAAGACTCCACCCCCAAACTACTAGAACTCATACAGCAATTCAGTGATGTGGCAGGATACAAAATCAATGTACAGAAATCAGTTGCTTTCTTATACACTAACAATGAAAATATAGAAGGGGAAATTAGAGAATCAATTCCATTTACAATAGCACCAAGAATCATAAGATACCTGGGAATAAATCTAACCAAAGAGGTAAGGGATCTATACTCGAGGAACTATAGAACACTTGAAAGAAATTGAAGAAGACACAAAAAGATGGAAGACCATTCCATGCTCTTGGATTGGAAGAATAAACATTGTTAAAATGTCTATACTGCCTAGAGCAATATATACTTTTAATGTCATTCCGATCGAAATTCCACCGGTATTCTTCAAAGAGCTGGAGCAAATAATTCTAAAATTTGTATGGAATCAGAAGAGACCCTGAATTGCTAAGGAAATGTTGAAAAACAAAAATAAAGCTGGGGGCATCACGTTACCTGATTTCAAGCTTTATTACAAAGCTGTGATCACCAAGACAGCATGGTACTGGCATAAAAACAGACACATAGACCAGTGGAACAGAGTAGAGAGCCCAGATATGGACCCTCAACTCTATGGTCAATTAATCTTTGACAAAACAGGAAAAAATATACAGTGGAAAAAAGACAGTCTCTTCAATAAATGGTGCTGGGAAAACTGGACAGCTATACGTAGAAGAATAAAACTTGACCATTCTCTTACACCGTACACAAAGATCAACTCAAAATGGATAAAAGACCTCAACATGAGAC
This sequence comes from Mustela lutreola, assembly GCF_030435805.1. NCBI lineage: Eukaryota > Metazoa > Chordata > Mammalia > Carnivora > Mustelidae > Mustela > Mustela lutreola. Next base: position 18,945,392 of record NC_081295.1, on the reverse strand, counting down.
AGGAATCCATCAGAATCCTAGACAAGAACATAGGCAGTAATCTCTTCGATATCAGCCACAGCAACTTCTTTCAAGATATGTCTCCAAAGGCAAAGGAAACAAAAGCGAAAATAAACTTTTGGGACTTCATCAAAATCAAAAGCTTCTGCACAGCAAAGGAAACAGTCAAAAAAACAAAGAGGCAACACATGGAATGGGAGAAGATATTTGCAAATGACAGTATAGACAAAAGGTTGATATCCAGGATCTATAATGAACTAAACTCAACACACACGAAACAGGCAAACATATCAAAAAATGGGAAGAAGATATGAACAGATACTTCTCCCATCAAGACATACAAATGGCTATCAGACACATGAAAAAATGTTCATCATCATTAGCCCTCAGGGAGATTCAAATTAAAACCACATTGAGATATCACCTTACACCAGTTAGAATGGCCAAAATTAACAAAACAGGGAACAACATGTGTTGGAGAGGATGTGGAGAAAGGAGAACCCTCTTACACTGTTGGTGGGAATGCAAGTTGGTGCAGCCTCTTTGGAGAACAGTGTGGAGACTCCTCAAGAAATTAAAAATAGAACTTCCCTATGACCCTGCAATTGCAATCCTGGGTATTTACCCCAAAGACACAGATGGAGTGAAAAGAAGGGCCATCTGTACCCCAATGTTTATAGCAGCAATGGCCACGGTCGCCAAACTATGGAAAGAACCAAGATGCCCTTCAATGGACGAATGGATAAGGAAGATGTGGTCCATATACACTATGGAGTATTATGCCTCCATCAGAAAGGATGAATACCCAACTTTTGTAGCAACATGGACGGGACTGGAAGAGATTATGCTGAGTGAAATAAGTCAAGCAGAGAGAGTCAATTATCATATGGTTTCACTTATTTGTGGAGCATAACAAATATCATGGAGGAAAAGGGGTGTTAGAGAGAAGGGAGTTGGGGTAAATTGGAAGGGGAGGTGAATCATGAGAGACTATGGACTCTGAAAAACAATCTGAGGGGTTTGAAGTGGCGGGGGTATGGGAGGTTGGGGACCAGGTGGTGGGTATTAAAGAGGGCACGGATTGCATGGAGCACTGGGTGTGGTGAAAAAATAATGAATACTGTTTTTCTGAAAATAAATAAATTGAAAAAATTAAAAAAAAAAAAAAAGAAATTGAAGAGGACACAAAAAGATGGAAAAGAATTCCATGCTCATGGTTTGGAAGAATAAACATTGCTAAAATGTCCATACTGCCTAGACCAATCCATACTTTCAATGCCATCCTGATCAAAATTCCACCGGCGTTTTTCAAAGAGCTGGAACAAATAATCCTAAAATTTGTATGGAACTAGAAGAGACCCTGAATCACTAAGGAAATGTTGAAAAACAAAAACAAAACTGGGGCATCACATTGGCTGATTTCAAGCTTTACTACAAAGCTGTGATCACCAAGACAGCATGGTACTAGCACAAAAACAGGCATACAGACCAGTGGAACAGAGTAGAGAGCCCAGATATGGACCCACAGCTCTATGATCAACTAATCTTTGACAAAGCAGGAAAATTGTAGAGCGGAAAAAAGACAGTCTCTTCAAAAAATGGTGCTGGGAAAATTGGGACAGCTATGTGTAAACTTGACCATTCTCTTATACCATACACAAAGATAAACTCGAAATGGATAAAAGACCTCAATGTAAGCCAGGAATCTATCAAAATCCTAGAGGAGAAGAGAGACAGTAACCTCTTCAACATCGGCCACAGCAACTTCTTTCAAGATATGTCCCCAAAGGCAAAGGAAACAAAAGCAAAAATGAACTTTTGGGACTTCATCAAGATCAAAAGCTTCTGCACAGCAAAGGAAACAGTCAGCAAAACAGAGGCAACCCACGGAATGGGAGAAGATATTCCTAAAAGACACTACAGACAAAGGGCTGATATCCAAGGTCCATAAAGAAATACTCAAACTCAACACACACAAAACAGATAACCACGTCAAAAAATAGGCAGAAGACATGAACAGACACTTCTCCAATGAAGACATACAAATGGCCAAAAGACACATGAAAAAATGTTCATCATCATTAGCCATCAGGGAGATTCAAATCAAAACCACATTGAGATACTACCTTATACCAGTTAGAATGGCCAAAATTAGCAAGACAGGAAACAATGTGTTGCAGAGGATGTGGCAAAAGGGGAACCCTCTTACACTGTTGGTGGGAATGCAAGTTGGTGTAGCCACTTTGGAAAACGGTGTAGAGATTCCTCAAAAAAATTAAAAATAGAGCCACCCTATGACCCTGCAATTGCACTACTGGGTATTTACCCGAAAGATACAGATGGAGTGTAAAGAAGGACCATCTGTACCCCAATGTTCACATCAGCAATGGCAACGGTCACCAAACTGTGGTGGAAAGAGCAAGATGACCTTCAAAGGTGAATGGATAAAGAAGATGTGGTCCATATATACAATGGAGCATTGTGCTTCAATCAGAAAGGATGAATACCCAACTTTTGTATCAACATGGGCGGGACTGGAGATTATGCTGAGTGAAGTAACTCAAGCAGAAAGAGTCAATTATCATATGATTTCACTTACTTGTGGAGAATAAGGAATAACAAGGAGGACAGTGGGAGATGGAGAGGAGAAATGAGCGGGGAGAAATCTGAGGGGGACATGAACCATGAGAGACTGCAGACTCTTGAGAAACAAACTGAGGGTTTTGGAGGGGAGGTTGGTGGGGGGTTGGGTGAGCGGGTGAGCCTGGTGGTGGGTATTAAGGAGGGCAAGTATTGCATGGAGCACTGGGTGTGGTGCATAAACAATGAATTTTGGAACACTGAAAAGAAATAAAATAAAATGAAAAAAAAAAGAAGAAGAAGGAGGTAACTCCAGTGTCATGGTAATGAAAGTACAGGGAGTTCTTGGAATCCTTTCTAAAGTGTTCTTTGTTTAGGGCGCCTGGGTGGCTCAGTGGGTTAAGCCGCTGCCTTCGGCTCAGGTCATGATCTCAGGGTCCTGGGATCGAGTCCCGCATCGGGCTCTCTGCTCAGCAGGGAGCCTGCTTCCTTCTCTCTCTCTCTCTGCCTGCCTCTCAGTGTACTTGTAATTTCTCTCTGTCAAATAAATAAATAAAATCTTAAAAAAAAAATAAATAAAAAATAAAGTGTTCTTTGTTTAGTCAGTATTTACAAATCACCTTCTTTGTTTTTCTTGTGTAAATAGAACAATAAACAGTGAAATAAATCGAGTGGTGAACTGGGTGTGTGAGTCAGATTTAGCAACAGCCTTTGTCACACAAACTAGATACTAACTTAACTTGTAATTTAACCTCCAGCACATTCTGGAATGTAATGTACCTTTTCTTGTAACAATGTTGAACCCAAGGCCTTTTTTACTGTTAGCAAATACCACAGGACAGATAGAGGTTCTACTTAACTTTTTTTTTTTTTCCAGTTTTTAATCTCTTGCTTTTCAAACTCATTGTTGATGGAGTATTATAGCATAGTCACATCGATTATATGTATTTTCCTACTATCATTCATAAACTAGGTTCTTTTAAGAAGTGTACCCTGTGCTAGATATTTAAGACCAAAGATTAATTAAGAGCCCAGAGGCTGGAAAGAAAAATAAAGGAAGAAAATGTACTTAGCTCCACGTGCTGAGATAAATACCAGTTCTCTGTGCTGGCTACTAAGAAAGCAGCAGGGCATGGAGGAAGGCAAGATAGATGAATCAGCAATGACATCTTGGCTCCAACTCTTCAAAAGTTGTGTGACCATAAACAAGTCACTTAACCTCTCTGTGCGAGCTTTCTGTTGCTGCCAGAACAAGTTACCACAAGCTTTGTAACTTAAACAATACAAATCTATTATCTCACACCTCAGGTCTCTGGTGAGACTCAGGCTAAAATTAAATTGTTGACAAGATTGTGTTCCTTCTGGAAGCTCTAGAGAAGAATCCGTTTCCTTCTCTTTTCCAGCTTCTAGGGTTGCCTGCATTTTTTTTTTTCTTTGCAGTCTCTTCCTTGATTCGAAAGCTAGGAACATTCCTCGTAGTCCCATTTCTCTGGAACCCAGCCAGGAAAGGTTTTCTGTATCTAAGGATTCCTGTGATTAGGTTGGACCCACCCAAATAACCCACTCTCCTTAGATAACCCCCTCTTCAAAAATCTCGCCCTCTCAAGGTCCAAACCTTAATTACAGATGCAAAGCCCCTTTTGCCATATAAGGTAAAACATGTTCCATGTTTGGAGATTAGTGTGGACATCTTTGGGTGTCTTGACTTGGCCTGCCACTCTATCTGAGCTTCAGTTTCCTATCTGTAAAACTTGTAGGTGGTTGTAAATCTGGTTCAAGCCATATAGATAGGGCCTAAAACCCTGTCCAGAATGAGGTCTTGGTAAGAAGTGGTTAAGATAACAAGAAGGAGATAAAGAAAACAATAAGGATAGACCATTGTCAAATGGGAAAGAAAAAAAAACAACTAAAATTATTGACGTAGCAGTGAAAATGTATAAAAGAAGAGCAATCCACAGGCAACTCAGAAAACAGGAATGTATTGTGAATACTGACATTTGAATTTAAGATGCTTTCACTTTATAAGAGAGGATGAGAGACTCTAGTTCCCTTGATTTTTTTTCTCTGAAATTACAGAAAAAAATTTAAGACAAATACAAAAAAAAAATAATAATAATAATCGTGCCACAGGAAATGTTTATCATTTAATAACAAACAAGCAAACATTCTTTGGGATCTCGTCAAGGAAGAAACTATCTTCCCAGGCATTTGACATAGGCAGGCAAAAGGAGAGAAGAAAAGAAGTAATTTTGGTATGATAAAAATGCCCATGTTTCAATCCTTAGCTGAAAACTTACACACTGGATTATTCTAACACATGACTTTTCATGAAAATGACTTGGAAAGGAACAGAAAAAGTAACGTAGGGCAGGAAACGAAGAAACAGACAATTTTCAAATAATCTGCAAAGAATATAAAATATCACCTTTCTTCTGTTATTATAACTTGTATGAAAGTATATTAGTTCAATAGATCTTGATGATTTTCAACCTTTTTACTCCTATTTCCTCTCCACCCAATATGTCCTATTTGAATCTAAGTTCAATACTAAAGCATTTCAAGGAATTCTTAAAAGCTAAACCACTCGCATAATTTAAACGGCTCACCACAATTCATGTATTTAAGGTAAGTGTTACAGGAAGCGTTTTCCTGTTTCCTGAAAGCTGAAGTCCCCAAAGAGCTCTGTAAGTAGATCCTTATCACTCCCTGGCATCAGCATCAATGTGAAAACTGAAGTCGCTGGGGACAGGGTTTCAGGAGGAAACAAGCTCGACATTTACCTAAGAATTGTGTCAATTCTTAAACACTGCTCTATACATTATCAAATATTAAAACAAACTGTGGAGATAGCATCTAAGCAAAGTTTAAAATAGATAATGTAAACAAAGGCAAATGAGGAGAGAGTATTGCATTAGAATAGACTGAGTCACATTCACTGACCTTTCAGAACTTACAACCAAGTGCTGCAGAAAGGTGTCCTCAAAAATCGCAGTCAAAGGACTTACTGTGACTGTCACATAGGTCAAATTCACCAACCTCCCTGCTTTGATACCATCGTACTTGTTTTGCTTCCTTTCTACTGAATTCAGTGGGTTGTAAATTTAGGTAGGTTTGTGGAAAAAGCTGAAATGTCATTTGTGTGCTTAAACATCAAGTTCATGTGTTGGAAACGTAGTAGACTTACTTCCTCAAGACAGAAAGCAAGAGCAGGCTAAGGTCTACAGCGAGGCGGTGCTTGACTCAAGGTAGTCTCAGGGTGACTCAGATATGCACCTGCCACAGAACTGGGATTTGGACTGCAGGACAGGATTCTCGGAAAACTGCTAAGAAAAGCACATTCGACCCCCCAGGGAATAATTTCTGAATTCTGGAAATACAACAGTCAAAAGAGCATCTGGATATGGAGAAAAATGGCAAAGTCCCTTCAAAAGCACACTTGAAACTGAGTTAAAGAGACCCCCTCCTGCTTTAATTTTAATGAAAATCATGTCACCAAAATAGAGTTACTTTATGACCAAACAAATCGTGCTGTTTGGGGAGACTGAAAGTGTACTTAGCATTTGAGAAAAAATACAAATCATTCAAAATGATCATAAAAAGGGAAACAAGCCTTATTAAAAATTTTACTAAATGCACAATGGTTAAACAACCATCTCTGAGTGGAAGAGTCACCATTTTAGGAAACCTTTTGTGTCTGTTAACAGATCCAAAAGAGCCCAATTGAACCAATTAAAATATTCATTCATATTTTAAATAATACAGATTCCAGAAGTAAAGCAGTTGAGGAGTATACTGTTTCCTGAATCAAGCAATCATACAGTTGAAATAACAAAGCAAACCATGAGACAATCCACTTATTTCAGTTACTTAAACATCTGACTCATTCTGGACACACAGCAGTCTGACTGATGTCATGGCACCTGGCATCCAGCTGCATTTGAAACCTTTGCCCAGATGAAGATCCCTCTACTGATTGACTCAAATGCTGGATCTGTTAAACCACACCCCCGCTTTTAGAAAGATTTTATTTATTTATTTGAGAGAGAGAAAGGACCAGTTAGGGCAGAGAGAGAGAGGGAGAAGCAGACTCCCTACTAAGCAGGGAGCATGATGTGGGGGCTCCATCCCAGGATCCTGGGATCATGACCTGAGCTGAAGGAAGATCCTTAACCCACTGAGCCACCCAGGTGCCCCTGGATCTGTACACTTTGACAAAGACAAGCCAATAATATGAAGTACCTGAATATAATTGATGGTAAGTGCTTTAGTTGAAAAAAATATATTTTGTTGTTGTTCTTGACAAATAATGGTTGTAATTGAGTAAAAGGCTCTAAGTCAGCACAATGCCATCGCTATTCAAAAACACATAACTATTGGGCGCCTGGGTGGCTCAGTTGGTTGAGCAGCTGCCTTCGGCTCAGGTCATGATCCCGGACTTCCAGGATCGAGCCCCGCATCGGGCTCCCAGCTCCTTGGGGAATCTGCTTCCCCCTCTGACCTTCTCCTCTCTCATGCTCTCTCTCACTCGTTCTCTCTCACATAAATAAATAAAATCTTAAAAAAAACACACACGCACCAAAAAAAACACAACAACACACAACTATAAATAAAATCATCAACTAATAAATATTTGTCAGGCATCTATTAAGCTCTCAAAGACCTTGCTTATTCGGAGTCTAAGTCTTGTTTCATACAAATCACCTAAAACAATTTGAGCAACAGCATAAGATAATGCTCAATAAATTGCTGCATCTAATGGGTACAGCAACAATTCAGAGAAGGCTGACAGTTGGTGACCTGATGTCTTCATGGACCCCATAAACAGGGTGAAACCTGAGGCCAGAGCAGAATTCCCACCAGTGGAATAAGAAAGGTTTTATAGTCAGGAAGGGAAAACGGAGGTACAAGTGAGTGTGCTGGGTAAGTAAGGAGATGCTGAAGAAGGAGAAAATCAGCCTATAATAAAGTGCTGCCTTTGTGTAGAAGAGGTAGAAAGGTAAGCTTGAATGCGTTAAAAATTGTCCTTCTCCTCTTCTGGCTCATTCTGTTACAATGACCATGAAGTCACAGTTCCAAGAACCAACTTGCCCTGTCTCTCAGAAAACCTCTGTCTTTGAATTGAAACTACCCCAGGACCAGCAAAAATTCTTATGACTGGCCTTTGCTGGAGGAATGGGAATGAACAAATATAATGGAATATTTTTCCAAACAGAAAGGTGCTTTTTGTTTTTTAAGATTTATTTATTTATTTGAGAGAGAGAACACACACACGCGTATAATGAGGGGAGGGGAAGAGAGAGAGGCAGAGAGAAAACCCCAAGCAGACTTCCACTGGATCCACTGGGGCTGGATCCCACAACCCAAGCCCATTACCTGAACTGAAACCAAGAGTCATCTGTTCAACCAACTCAGCCACCTGAGTGACCCTAGAAAGGCTTTTTATACTTTAATTTCTTATATGTGATGTAGTGTGGCTGCGTAGGAAAAGGTTCTTATGCCTGAAAGATGCATGCTGGAGTATTTTTTTAAGGGTGATGGGTTATGATGGCTTCAATTTATTTTCAGGTGGTTCAACCAAAAATGGATGTATACAATCAATACTATCAATAATTATTAACAATTGATGAATATTAGTAATTGGTAAACCTAGGAAAAGAGTACAACCTAAGGGGAAAAAAAAGTTTATTGTACTATTATCTCAACTTCAATGTAGATTTGAAAATTCTCAAATTAAAAAGTTGAAGTGTAGGGGCGCCTGGGTGGCTCAGTGGGTTGAAGCCTCTGCCTTTGGCTCAGGTCATGATCCCAGGGTCCTGGGAGCGAGCACCGCATCGGGCTTTCTGCTCAGCAGGGAGCCTGCTTCCTCCTCTCTCTCTGCCTGCCTCTCTGCCTACTTGTGATCTCTGCCTGTCAAATAAATAAAATCTTAAAAAAAAAAAGTTGAAGTATAATCCTTATACCTTATGAAAGGAGAGGAAACACTGCAAGTGTGGGAAGTTATATGGAAAAGATAGATAAAAGTAAATATATTTCTCTTACACTTCACACAATGAAAATATTTTATATCTTCCTTGAGTTATAGAAATTTTAAGAAGAAATTCAGAATATAGTCTACAAAGTAGCTGTCATTTTTGAGTTCTTATATACTGTATACTGTGCACTTTAACATAATTATACTCTTCTCAGTTGCCCTGCAAAATAGCTATTATTACCCCTCTTCTGCAGATGAAGACACAGAGGGTCAAAGAAGTTAAATAGCCCAAAATCACACAGCTCATTCTGGCAAAACCAGAATTCAAACCAAGTTTTCAGTGACTCCTAAGTTCTTGTTCATTTCACTTTGTGTCCCTGTCTTGCAAGTTCTAAAAGCATGGCAAAGGCATTATTTGGCATTATTTGGCTTTTTAGGTTGCATATGCAAAAGATGAATGTCCCCTCCAAATTCATATGTTGAAATCCTAACTCTTATAGTGAAGATATTAGAAGAGGGAGCCTTTAGGAACTGAATTGATGATGAGGGCAGAGCCTCAGAAATGAGATTGATGTCATTTTTTTAAAAAGATTTATTTATTTATTTGGGAAAAAGAGAAAGAGCATGTAGTGGGTGGGGGGAAGAAGGATAGAGGGAGAGGGAGAGAGATAATCTCAAGCAGATGCCCCCACTGCGCTCTGATCCCTATGTAGGGCTTTAACTCAAGATCCTGAGATCTTGACTCAGAGATCATGATCTGTGCTGAAATCAAGAGTCGGGCACTTAACTGACTGAGCCACCCAGGCACCCCTTGATTATCCTTATCCAAGAGGCTTCAGAGAGCTTCCTTGTTTCCTTCCATCCTGTGAGAACATCATGAGAATTGGAACCGGGAAGTGAGACCTCAGCACACATGGTATCTGCCAGCGCCTTGATCTTGGATTTCCCAGCCTCTGGAACTGTGAGAAATACATTTCTGTGGCTTAAAAGCACTCCAGTCTGTGGTATTTCTGTTATAGCACATCAAACGGGCTGACACCCTGTTTAACCAATGACTATTCTTTCAGCAAAGTTTGAAGTAGAAAGTGCCTGGAAGAAGTAAGATTCTTCTGAAGACCTATGTCAGTGAGGGTTATGAGGTGGTTGCGAGAAGACATATAGAAGAGAAAACTTTAATAAGAGTTACCATGAAGTGAGTTCGCTTTAAAATAATTCTACCATACCTAAAGCTAACAGCAGACTTACAGGATGGATGGTATATAATTTGCTTTCGACAACTGAAGCAGTAAGTACATTTGGTCTAAAAATAATTATACAGCATGACAGTTGAATGCAGCGAAATAATACTTGGCATGGAAAAGAAGACAAAAGAAAATCAACGATGCAGAGACAGTCTGAGTAACTAGAAGTCAATACAATAGGAAAAAAATATATCACTGCTGGATTATCTACATAAGTATTAAATAAAGATTGGTGTAGGGGCACCCGGCTGGCCCAGTCAGGGGAGTGCGTGACTCTTAATCTCAGAGTTGTGGGGTTGAGCCCCGTGTTGGGTGTAGAGATTACTTAAGAAAACAGAAACAAAACTGAAAAAGTTTAATTTAAAAATAAATAAATAAATAAAAGACTGGTGTCTAGAAGTAATTGAAAAAACAACTAGAAAGCTGACTCAATGGGCTGGATAGGCAGACCCCACCTACAAACCCTTGGGGCACACTGGCTCAGCAGCTTTAGGGGCAAGCATACACTTTCCAGTCCTTCTTGACCCTCACATAGCACTTGCTGCTCCTTGGAGCTGCCTGTCTTGCAGAGCCTGCAACTTCCGGCTTGCCTCATAACTCCAAAGCTGACTGAAGATGTTTTACTACAGATAGAAGAATTCCTTCATCCAGCTGACTTTTATGAGCATCTACTATGTTTTAATTAGTGATAGTATCCAGACCTGCTATATAAATTGTGGGGCCCAATGCAAACTGAAAATACGGAAGGGAGGGAGGGCCTTTTGTTCAATAATCATTAAGAATGTTAAAATGACAACAATGGAGCAATAAACCAAACAACGTGACCTTCCAAGTGCCAGGCTCTGTGTGACTGCACAGGGAGTATGCCATGAAGCAGGCCCTCCGTAGGTTCTCTCCTCAAAGATCGCACAGCTTGCTGGTCACAAGTTTGCATGGTCTCAAAAACCTCTCGTCCCAGGGTCCCTCATACACTACACGCAGATCCACAGCCATGATCCCTGGCCTGGATTTGTGGTAACCCTTGGATTCTACTCCCTGAAATTTCTGATTCCTCTGCTTCTCTCTCTCAACATTGGACCACCCAATTCCAACCACCATTCTCTCTTCCTGGAGGACTGCAACCACTTCTCTTTAGTCTCCCCCTCTGATCCATTATCTCTACTGCTGGCCAGAAGAATCTTTAAAGAGCTTATTTGATCCCATCACTTCCCCTGCCTAAATTCATTCTGCAAGGGCTCACCACCACTCTTATGATCAAGTTCAAACTCTAACATCACTTTCAAGGTGTGACCTACCCCAGACCTACCCCAGATGACTTACATGAGTATTTCTTGCCCCACTCACCTCTCCCTCCTCCATCTACCAGCCTTAATGTTCATTCACCTTTCATGTCACCTGGCAATTTCTTTCTTCTATTTTCTGTTTAGACAGTATTTCCTCTAGAAACCCCAACCTTTTTTTTTTTTAAGCCTATTTTGACCCACTCTTCTAGCTCAGTCTTTTTTTTTTTTTTTTAAGATCTTATTTATTTATTCATGAGAGATAGAGAAAGAGAGAGAGAAGCAGAGACAGAGGGAGAAGCAGTCTCCTTCCTGAGCAGGGAGCCAGATGTGGGACTCCATTCTAGGACTCTGGAATCATGACCTGAGTCGAAGGCAGACACTTCACCATCTGAGCCACCGAGGTGCCCTCTTCCAGCCCAGTCTTTATCAGGTAACCCAATTAATGGGTTCCAATGGTCCTTATCACAAAGGTTTCCCTTGCTGGTTTGTTTTTCTGTATCACCAGTTTACAGTAAGACCCACAGGGTCTTTTTTCATCATCATGGACTTTGAATATATAGTTCAACTTCTGATAAATAAGAGGACCCTGAATATTTGTCCACTAAATGAAGATCCATACATCAAAAATCTTCATATAATGTGCAGCTGCATTTCTTAAGTCTTCGTGAAAATGTCATTCACTAGTAAGAAAAAAAGAGAAACAGTAACTTTTCTGAGCTCATATGTCCCCCAAACAATTCCACCCATGAACTATTGAACCATTTGACCTCCCTGGGTTTCACCTGCAGATCTTCTTGTCTTGTCTACCACGTAGGCTGAACTCAGACAGCATCCTTCAGATTAGCAGCTCATGCATATGTTTCTTAACCCAATGATTTGAGTATTTATCTGATGACTGATCACATGTATTCAAACATTTCTTCTTCCTCAGTTCATCATCAGTTTTTCAAAGAAACTTGTAGGGTGCTTAAAATTTTTCTTTGGAAAAATCACTCAAAAATAAAGTTTCTTCATTCATTTATTTAATAAATATTGACTAAACATAGACCAATGTGCACCAAATGTTTCCCACTCTATGCTAGAAAATAATGATAAAATAATGAAAAGACAGACACTCTTTTTCCAGGAGATACAAATTTTACATAAGGGTTACTTAAAAAAAAAAACCTAAATGAACATTATTACCATAGTTTTCAATAGCCGAAGCTCCAATTTTCACATGGGTGAACCATCGGCTTAGGAGGTGATTTTCAGGATGGATTTATAAATATCACAACACTGAAACAACATAGTTATCAAGAGAGAAAACATAGCAACTGAAATTGAAGGCATGGCAGTTGGAATATCTTCACTGAAGATGATGAAAGAAATCATATAGACATGTAATTGACAACTGCTATATCTAGAGTGATTGTGAAATACCTGGATAAAGAGATTTTAATGTTTATTTTCCAGCACATTTTTATATTCCCTCATTTAATCCTCACAGCCACCATAAGGCATGTAGAACAAACATACCCATCATACCCATTGCAGAGTTTAGGAAATTAAGGTACACAGAAATCAACTGACTTGCTTTTCTTCATTTTATAAATTAGTGACAGAATCAGTATAGGAACCACATCTCTAGTCCCTTACTCTGGACTTTATGCCAACATAGCAACAAAAATGATTAGGTGATGCAGAGAGAGGGGAACTCTCCTGCACTGTTGGTGGGAATGCAAGCTGGTGTAGCCACTCTGGAAAATAGCATGGAGGTTCCTCAAAAAGTTGAAACTCGAGCTACCCTACTACCCAGCAACTGCACTACTGGGTATTTACCCTAAAGATACAAATGTAGTGATCCAAAGGGGCATGTGCACCAAATGTTTCCAGCAGCAATGTCCACAATAGCCAAACTATATAAAGAACCCAGATGTCCATCGACAGATGAATGGATAAAAAAGATGTGGTATATATGTACAATGGAATACTATGCAGCCATCAAAAGAAATGATATCTGGCCATTTGCAATGACGTGGATGGAACTAGAGGGTATTATGCTGAGCGAAAGAAGTCGATCAGAGAAAATCAATTATCATATGATCTCCCTGATATGAGAAATTTGAGAAGCAGAGTGGGGGCTTGAGGGGTAGGGAAGGAAAAAAATGAAACAAGATGGGATTCAGAGGGAGACAAACCAAAGGGACTCTTAATCTCACAGAACAAACTGAGGGTTGCCAGGGGGCTTGAGGGATAGGGAGAGGGTGGTTGGGTTATGGACATTGGGGAGGGTATGTACTATGGTGAGTGCTGTGAAGGGTGTAAACCTGATGATTCACAGACCTGGACCCTTGGGGCAAATAATACTTTTTATGTTAATAAAAATAATTAATAAAAAAAATGATTAGGTGAGCTGCACTGGGTCTGGTTTAAGAATACAGCACGGTGCTCTCAGACACCATGATCTTGGCTCATGTCCTTTACAAAGCTGTAGAAAACACAGCTGGGCAAACGTACCTAGTGTGTTTTAGTCACAATAAGTGATCTCTCCCAATCCTTTGTTTGGTTTTATTTTTGATTCGTATTACTGCTATTAGAGGATATCCTTTTATTCTGGAAACCATTTTATAAATTTTTATTGAAGTACTGAAATGACAGAACCTCTCTGATCTCCCTGGGATTATTTATGATTCCCAGCTTTATGCATGAATCTTTCACTACAATTGCTTTTCTAGATTTCCGTGTCCCCAGAGAAGTTTAAAGACCTCTGTGTTCACTGATGTAGTTACAGAAAATAGCCAAATATATATGATACAGTGGATTATTTTGCTTCCTTCAGAAGCAGAACATGCAGCCAGCATGGCCACCACTCCTTCCTTCTGGAGACAACTTCCTTCCTTCCTGAGGAGACAACTGCTGTATGCCAGACAGTGTCAGGACTTGCGAGAAACATCCAAATAAATTCACTGTTGGTCCCAGAAGGGTTCCCAGATGGGGAAGGAAGCTTGACATGAAGCACCTGTGACATGGATTCCTCCTTCAACATACATTTCTCTGGCCCTATATGTACTTCCTCATTGCTAAATGCTGAGGATAAAAAAATGATTGAGACACTGTCCCTACACTCCAGTAGGAAAAAATCTAGAAGCTTTACAATTAGAATTTACAAGTCTCTCTGCTTTTCTGACATCATCTCCTTTAGTCCTTATAATCACTGTGAGGTATTATCAACCCATTTCATGGCTGAGAAACCTGAGGTTCAGAAAAGATAAGTCACTTTGTGAGATCACAAAAGGCAAGACTCAAACATACATCTTTAGGGCCCAGACAGAGTCTCCTCGTAATTGTATTAAAGAGGTTTATTCTAATAATTATGCTTTCATGATATTTTATGTAAGCAAATCCTTTCAGATGAAAACAGATTGTTGATTATTTAGAAGACTTATCTTGTGCTAGAAAGAAAATGAAAAGCAGAGAAACATTCAATACTCAGGTACGCAAAATGGAGGCAGGATGGGCTGTGAGTCAAAGCACAAAGGTAGCCAAAACCTGTTTCTTTAGAGAAAAGGAGAGGGGAACACATTGTTAAAATACTTTTTCCTTAATTTACTATCATGTCTTCTGTAGGACTCAATGGGAAACAGTAAATTAAAAGAACCAGGCTGAATTTTTATCATTAAATGCTCTCCTTTTAATGTTTCTCTCACAAGAGAGACCTCAATAAGTAGCCTGGCAGGTGGCTCTAGAAATACCAGGGAGAAATAAGCAAACGTTTGTTTCTCAAGAATCAAGAGCATTTCTTACTTATCAATATCCGTTTCCTCTTTCTATATTCAGCCACTGGTATTTATAACAGTTTAAAAAAGTGAATGACTAATGAAAAAGCAGTAAGACATTTTCCAATGCTACTTTAAGCACATACATGTCCAGTCCACTTACGGTTTACTATCGGTTTTCTTTTGCCTTTTTCAATACACACTCTGCTGAGCAGTGAGTAAGTTAAGACAAGCCCCTCAATTAGATTGAAGCAAACTAAATTTATTCCCAAGAAAGGAGTTAAATACTATTAAGTAAAATCAGTAGCAGTGAATTTCACATTATCTATATAACGCTAGTCTACGTAATTATCTTCATTTGTCCAAAGTACTCAACTCTATTTTCAAACAAGGTATGCTCAATACGCTTTAATTAAATATTATGGTTTAAAAATCATGGTCATTCCTGAGCAGAGAGGAAATCAGAGGACACTAAACTGCTTATTTTCGCCAAAATAGTTTAGACAAAGGGGAGGTCAGTCGTCCCATCAGGAAGTGGGCACTGGCTCTCTAAGGAGAGAAAAGCTATATACTAGGTTACTGTCTGCCCTAGATCTTCATATTTGCCATTCTTCTACCCCAAATTAGAGCCAAAAATTGAGTCTGAATCTGAGACATCAGCAGCACCCAATCAGAACCAATCTTCTGGGTAGTAGTCCATAAATACAAATTCTAAACTCACTGTCACACTTCTCTTAAATACCAGTGAAGCTTCATCTGATTTTCTGTTCTCTACCTTTACAACAAGCCTGGATCAGAAGAGATAACTGGAGACTCTGGAAATGAAAGCCTTGCTCACCTTAACCATTATGTCATTCTATACCTCCAACCTGCTCTGCAGAGCTAACACATTTCAATAAAAATATTCATCTGCACTTTAAAATAATTTCATTCAATATACTTTTCATAAATGCAAAGAACCTTGATCATTTTTAACATTACCTAACAGATCCACTTAGGATATTATCATCTGATTCAATGGTTACAAATATTTCATCATCTCAGACTAAGGACAGATCTTCACATTTATTCAATATTTGCTCAACAAACATTTGAGTGACTACTATGTGCCAAGCTTACTTTGAATTTGGCTCCGAGGTTTCAGTTGTGAGTCACCGTCTATCATTCCCAAGGAGCTCATAACTTAGTGAAGAAGACATGTGCAAAGACACAGCTCTGATTCAAGGTGGTGGGTACCCCTGAGCCATACCCGAAGTATGCTACTCAGAAAAGGTGCACAGACAGATCAGAAAGTGTTTCCTAGAGGACTAAGAATTTAAAGATGGAGAGGAGTTCATGAGGAAAAGACAAGGATAACCA
Source organism: Mustela lutreola (assembly GCF_030435805.1). Taxonomy (NCBI): domain Eukaryota; kingdom Metazoa; phylum Chordata; class Mammalia; order Carnivora; family Mustelidae; genus Mustela; species Mustela lutreola. The sequence goes on along the minus strand of NC_081295.1, from coordinate 18,929,200 downwards.
TGTAGAGATCACAACACTACCGAAGGTGTGGATGTGAAAAAGAGGATGGTATGTTTAGGGACCCCCATCTTCCACTCTCCTGTGTTTTAGCATCTATTATCTAAAACAACAATAAACATGGCTGTGGCTACATGAGGCAAGTATTTCCAACTGCACTGTGTTCTTTGGCTCAAAACACCAGTCCCCATCTGTTTTATTTGTCTAGAGTACACAAAGGACATGAAAGATAAGGTGGGAACTTGTCCGGGTGAGCCCATTAACTACCCAAACAAGGCCTTTGTCCAGAAACCTCCCTTCAGTGTGGTAGAAAAAGGGATTTGAAACAAAGGTTTAATAAGGGAAAGAAAAGAAAGGAGGAAAATTTAAAAAAGAAATTGTCAGCAGAGATCCACCATCAACTCCAGTGAAACAATTACTTTTATCTCAATATATCTGGGTCTTTCCTCTGCTGTTGACCACAACTCTCAAACATAACTGTCTCAGAAATAATAATATATACTTTATTTATTACTGAGAATAATAATATGAAATAGGCTGTAAACCAACAAAATGAGTAAATCTTTGTGATCCACTTCTATTCTTTCTCCTCACTGATCATACACACGAAGGAAGCAGTTCATATGGGTTTGCCATTGTTAAAGGAAATAATAACATTAGCTTAAAATGTCTAATGAAAACTGTGTATATCAAAGTACCAGAAAATCAGACTATCATTAATTTAGACCCAGCAGTTACATGAGAAAAATTGAAATGAATACAGTGAGTAATTCTTTTTCTACTTTATTTTCTCCTCTCAGACTTGGTGTAGAATAGCATGACATTTGGAAATTAAATCTTAGTTCTGCCACCATGTAAGTCTATAAGCTTGAGCAAGTCACTTCACCTCTCTAAGCAGATTTCATCTTCTGTAAATAGGCTTAATAATAATATTCAATACACAGTTAAATCAGACAAGGCCATGGCTCACTGATGATTCTTGTCTCTGAACTGACATTAATTTCTTTAAATTCTTTGTCAGGAGCATGCTGGCAATAGTTAATATAAATACATCTATGGGGGTGCCAAAGGAATTCAAAATCCGGGCACTTACCTTGGAGAGGAAGGTAAAAGTTAGACAGATAGTGAAGGGTAGATATAGATATGAAAACAACCTGTGAAAAGAATTGAATGCCTTTCAGTCTGGCCAATTCAAAAAACTTCAGGGCATTCCTTCATCCATCCATCCATCCATTCATTCATTAACTCAACATTCATTACATGATAAAGAATTACTCAACATTCAATTTACTCAACACGTACATATTAAGACATAGTATGTATAAGGCATATAATATCCAGGAGATAGAACATGGTCTCAAGGGGCTTCCTGGCTAGTAGGGAAGCTGGTCAATTAAATAAATGGGAAAAAAATGATGTAATCCATGCTATGGCCATGACATGCATATGGTGAATGGAAGCACAGAGGGGAAAAAGGACACTTAATCCTGACTGGCTCATTGGGATACTTCCCCAGAGCTGACTTTGAAGGAAGTCTAGGGGCGAATCAGATGAATCAGAGGAGGAGAATGAGAAGAGGCTAAGGAGTGAGAGACATACGTGGGAAGGTAGAGAAAGCAAGAAACTTTCAAGAAAATCTAAGTGTGATTTGTAGTGGGGAGTGGTAGGAGTTAACTATGAAGAGATAGTGGAGAGCCGGACCAGGAAGCACTCCACCCACCACACCAGAGGAGGACCTGGCCGTGAACTTGGCAGGGAGCCACTGAAGGATTTAAACTGGGCTCAGTCAAGATTAGATTTGCATTTTGAGAACTTTATTTAGCTGTGAGTGGATCAGGGAAATTGTGATCTAGTCAATATATGATGAAGCCGTGAGCATAGATGGAGGTAATGTCTTTTAGAAAATTTTAAAAGGTTGAATCAATAGCACTTTGCGAATAGTTGTTTCATGGAATTTAATTATAGAGAGAGGGTGGGTCTAAGACGACTCTAAGCTTCTGGCTAAGGAAATTAGGAAAACATCTAGAAAAGCCTTACATTTATTAAATGTTTTCTATATACAAGGCATTGTGCTAGTTGTAGGTCTCCACGACCTTATTTAATCCTCATAATAACACTGTGATATAGGTATTATTACCTCAACTTCAGATGAAAAATAAAGTCGGAGATTTAATTTCCGAAAGAGCACCCAAAGTGGGAAAGAAATTTTGGAGCCAAGGATGTCCATTTGCCTTACCCATCACACAATATTGTACTATCCATACCACCATGAGTGGATGGGTCCTGATGCCAAGACAGCAAATTTCGAAGGAAGACCGAGTTTGAGAGGCAACCCACCCAACATGGAAGGATTGAGGAAAGACAAACATCCATGAAATGAAGAAGTAAACAAACACTGAACATTAACATAGGAGCCCGGGGATTGAGTGAGTGATCAACAGCATTGACAATTTGTGGACAGGCAAGATACTGACTGACAGTGTTTGTTGGATCTGGTGACAAGAATGTTGGAGGCTTGCAACCTTGAAAATAAGAATTTGGGAGAAGTAACAGGGACAAAGCCATATGTGATGGTTGAAAAATGATTATTTAGAAAAAACTAAATCCAACTTGAAATTTTAACTGCTGAAGGGGGTGAAAAACAATGAATTATTTCCAGGGGGCGAACCTCGTCAAGGAAGTCCAACCTCGTCAGGTTGGAGTCTCCCAGGAAGCATAGATTTATGGTGTCTTAACCCCTCAATAAGGTGTTGATATTAATCTTAAAGGTAATGTGGAAAGGTTGCTGGTTCTATACAACTGAGGAACTCCAAGCATGTCAGACCTAACAAATTTATCCCAAGAATCTATCACCAAATATCAGCCCAAAATTCTTCCTCCTCAAATATTACACGCTTTATAGTCCATGGAATCTCAGGGAAGAAATGTGTGATCAAGTTCACACGTGTGTAGAGAATCAAAAAGACATGCTAATTATAGAAAAAAAGAAAGTGTATGTAATTGCACGTGTCTGTATATCTATATTTATGTTCATAAACACCTACTTCTTCCCCTTAGTTCATAGGTGACAATCTTGCAAAGAACTATTACTTTAAAACTTCAAACCTCCTGTGCTATTTGGATCACTAGAGCTTTGAGTTTCCTAAACTCTGCCCAGTCTAACACCAGGCACACACGAAGAAAATGAGAAAGTTTTGTGACATATAGTATTGCTTTTGGTTCTTTTATAAATGTCTATGAAGGGACTGCTTTATAACCAAACACTAAAAGACTTACCTTAAAAAAAAAAAATTATTTATTTACTTGGCACAGAGAGAGAGATCACAAGTAGGCAGAGAGGCAGAGAGAGGGGGAAGCAAGCTCCCTGCTGAGCAGAGAGCCCGACTCATGCAGGGCTTGATCCCAGGACCCTGAGATCATGACCCAAGCCAAAGGCAGAGGTTTAACCCACTGAGCCACCCGGGCACCCCAGGCCTTACCTTTTAACCATGAAAATTTCAAATAGGTTTACAGATAAGGATAACCATCTTATCTACTAAGGCCTCCTTAAATTATGAAGGATATAAAATACTCAAATATTTCAAAGCATCTTGTTCAGAAATTGAGCTCTAGAAATTGTGAAAGTTTTCTCTTAAAAAACTGTTGTTGGTAATATATCTTGAAATATCTCTAATTTTAATTATTTCTATTTGGTTGCCTGAGATTAGAGGCTTTAATCTCAATTTTAACAATTATAACTGAGTACTTTAAACTACATTTGCTTAGATTTTACTTTAAGAACATAGAATAACACTAAGTTCTACAGCTTGTTTTATAAGAAATGAATTTTGTAACAAACGACCATAAAGCTAGCAAGAAAAAATTTTAAATTGGTAATATTTGATGTAAGAGGACAAATCCTGAATATAGTTAGGAAAAACAATTCCATGTATGTGACGTTCCTGATGTTAAAGTGTTAAATAGATGCATACTGTGAACTCTACCAAATATAGTGTGTGTTTATAAATATGTATGAGTGTCTGTGTGTCTAGTGTGTGTGTTCATATATATACACACAAGCATATATACACACACATATATGTAATGTGTATGTACATATTACATATATTTACACCAAACTCACACACATATACACAGAGTCAGAAACAATGACAGAATAATCAATTCTACATAATGTTTCCAGAATATAAATTTTCTGATTAATTTATGAAGGACATTTTTAGATGATAGGTAGGATTCATATAAAGATAATAAATCAGAAAGATATTAAATTAAGGTTTTCCTAGTTTAAGTCTTTATTCTAATTTTAATACTAAATCATGTTCCTTTTGTCCCTAAAGATATTGAGCTAGTTGTTTCGTGGAAGTTTTTTGCTTTGTTTGTTTTTATAATTCATTACTTCAACCAGGGCTAGTTTCTTACCTTTTCTTGAACAGTTCAAAAATAGAACTGAACACTTTTCCACAGGGTTCTTGGCATACTCTATGTCCTAGTCCATTTGGGTTGCTATCACCAAAATACCAGAGATTGGGTGACTTAAACAACAGACATTTATTTCTTACAGTTTCTTCAGGCTATTTCTTCAGGCTAGGACATCCAAGGTCAAGGCACCAGAAGATCTGATGTCTGGTGAGAGCCTTTTCCGACTTGCAGATGTCTGTCTTCACATATCATCCTTCTGTGACAGAGAGCAGAGAGAGGAAGCAAACTCTCTTCTAACACAGGGCTCTAATTCCATTCAGGAGGGCTCTGCTCTCATAACCTAATCACCTCCCAAAGCTCCCCATCCCCCAACACCATTCTATTGGAAATTAGGATTTCAACATATTAATTTAGAGGAATATAAACATTTCATTTATAACACCCTACACTAATTCTACTTTATTTTAAACAACTGTAAAAACTGGCCTAAAGCCCCTAAGGGCCCAGCATCATTTAGTATTTGCCAGACTTGCTTAGTGAATCCCATCCAACGCTGTCACCTCAGAAAGCTTGCCAGGAAAACTGAAAAGATGTCATTCTTCACTTGGTCACCTTTGTGTCCTCTTGTGCCTCTTGGTTCCTCCAGGGAGAGATGATTCTGAGACCTTGGCAGAGGCTGCAAGTATTCCTCTGCAGGAGGTTATGTTGTACGGTATGGAGTCACTTACTCTGCTGTTGCCTGAATCAACACAGGTGATAGCCTCGTCGGACCCTGTGCTGACACCCACTTAGTTCCTCATGAGCGTGAGAGCCCCAGGAGAGCACTGAGATTCAGGACACTTACAAGTTAAATGTTGTGCTGCCTAGCTCCCTTTGCCATAGCATCCCAGCTCCATGTCTGGACAGCTCCTTTATACTCACTACTCCAGGGCAATGGGCATGGGACAGAGACCCCTGTCTCCTCCCCTGCCACTCCATACTTCATTCCCAGGGGATGATTGCAGCAATAGCCCCAAGGAAGTAACCAGAGTTCCATGGGGAGGGCTTTCTTAGTCTCATAAATACAATTAAAAAAAAAAAAAAAAAAAGCCTTAACTCTATATCCATTCCAATTTTTGATAATTTTCTATTAATTTGTCTTATTTTGTTTTTGAAAAAGAATGGAGAAGATGATTTTAATATTTATAAATATTGGTCCCCAGAAACCTAATGGGGATTTTAAAGATAGCTGTTCAGTTGATTTAATGATGCCCATGAGGAAGGGACCAGAAGTGACCTGATGCTAGAGAAGGAGTGTCTTCAAATTTCTGTTTCTATACTTGTCACTTTCCAAGCATCTAGGAGATGCGGCAGTTATAGCCATAACAATATAGAAAGAGGAAAAAAGTTCATTTGGGTTGCAGACTTATCAGCTCAGTTTCCAAGTGAGACAGTGTATTACCACCATGTTTTTCAAATATTCATTGGTTTTCTGTACCTGAGGAGTGGTTTTTCTTTTCTGGTTTTCCAACAAGCCCAAAATGAGTAGCATGGGCTTTTGTATTTTCCTATTTAGCCCATTTGGCACACTTTTTAAAGTACAAGTCTTGTCCAGGGCCTGACAATCTACCTTTGACTTCTCATTGGCATTAATAGCCACATTGCAAGAGGTTAGGTTTCCCTTACCCTTTTAATAAGTTTATTTCCAACTTCACCTTTACTTCATCATTTTACCCACCTCTGGCTATCTGCTCTACTGGACCATACCCTAACCTAGCTGTAGAATGTTATCTGCGAGATATACTGCCATTCACAGATTCATAATCTAATTACCCCAGTTTGTGTATTATGATTACTCAGAGTCTGGTAAGAAGTGTCTAGAACACATTACAAAATACCAAGAGATAAGCTCCCTTCCCTGAGGAGCTTAAGATCTAGGTACGTAGATCAGACAAGAAGGGAAGTGGCTAACAAGCAAAGCAGAGTTGCAGAAGACTTAACAGATTAATATTAGAATGCTATGAAAAAGAGACTACTGGACATGTAAATTACAGCTACCTTTTCTATGAGTGATGTAAAAACAAAGCATGAAGGTTATGTGAAAAATACTCCTCAAAGCCAACACAAGGACACGAGCTTAGAAAAGAAATAGATCAAGATGAACTTCAGATTCTACAATCACTGAACTCAGTGTAGAAAAAAAGTCAGTTAAAGAAGCATGTCATGGAGAACAGGAACACTTTTTTTTGGGTGGGGGAAAAATTTGGCATGCTTAACGTGGACTGTTAGGTCGATTTCAATGTAAAAGTTTAGAAGTTGAGGGGCGCCTGGGTGGCTCAATGGGTTAAGCCTCTGCTTCCAGCTCGGGTAATGATATCAGGATCCTGGCATCGAGTCCCACATCGGGCTCCCAGCTCAGCAGGGGGGCTGCTTTCCCCTCTCTCTCTGCCTGCCTCTCTGCCTACTTGTGATATCTCTTTTCTGTCAAATAAATAAAATCTTTTTTAAAAAAGTTTAGAAGTTGAAAATTGACAGCTCAAATCAATTTAAAACTGCTTTTATCTCATTGTAGCATAATATTTTAGATAACTTTTAACTGTCTGGATTTCATAAAATTGTGGCATGTATCTACCATGGTAAATAAACAAGGAAACATTAATGAAATACGAATCATCATAAAATTTTGTGATTATATCCTATCAATGATACAGAATTCCTTGGCAATTAAAAGACATTTCCTCATTAGGATTCTTCTTTAAAACTATTTTAGAATAGTTTTACATTAGGTAGAACATATTTTACTTCAGATATTCAGCTGTTTTTTCTCTTTTCATTTTATAGATGAGACTTGCAGGCTTTGGCACTTGGTTTCTTTCTTTTTAGTTTCAATTATCCCACAGAACATCCAGCCATTTACTGCTAAAATCTAGGATTAGCAAGTGAAAGCTGGTTTCGGGCTCCATGATGACGCTCTCCTCAAGAGTTGCTTAGGTCTGTGTGTTCAAGGTGGGGCTGAAGGGGTGTGGGTCAGGTGGGATTCTGATCCTCCCTGGGCTGGGAAAATGACTCATTAGTCGTCTGCCTCTCCCCCAGCACAAAGTCTGAATTGAGCTTTTATTGGATTTGTCACAGGGAAAGTTTTCTCTCAGTTTGCCTTTGGCAATGAGGGCTGCTGCACTCCTGGCTGCTCTGTCTGTGATTTCCCAAAGGAGAAAGTCACTTTTTCTAGCCTCTTCTCTGTGAAGTGAGGAATGAGTCTCCTCTGGATGCCACAAAGAGCTGCTGAGGACAGAGAGTGGCTGTCCTCTTGGTGCCTCAGTAACCAGAGGCTCAGACTGTTATACCTACTGGGGAGCTGAACACTTGTCTAGTATTGAAGATCATCGGACATAAAGGAGATCTGAAAGATGGCTATTGTGGGGCTGAATAATTTGCCTTCACCCCTCCTCTCCCAATATTCATATGTTAAAGTCCTAATCCCTGTACCTTGGGATGAGGCCTTATATGGAGATAAGGTCTTCAGGGGTAACTGAGTCAGAGTGAGGCCACTGAAGTGAGCCCTAACCCAGTATGACTGGTGTCCTTATGAAGATGGTAAGTTTGAGCACAGAGACATGCATAGAGGCAGAGAATACGAAGACACACAGGGAGAAGACAGCCATCTATGAGCCACAAAGAGAGAGGCCTGGAATGTACCCTTCTTCCTTTGCAGCCCTCAGAGCGAACCAACCCTGCTGACACCTTGATTGCAGACTGCCAGCTTCCAAAATTGTGAGGAAATAAATTTCCAGAGCCCTGGGCTACGGCACATTATTATAGCAGCCCTAGCAAACCAATTCAACCACTACACAAAAGATCGCCTAACAGAACTCTCTTGATTCTAGGTGAAGAAGTGGAGGCCATCTGTCGGCATCCCTGATGACCAATTCAGTGTGCCTTCACCTGCCAAGGTGAGCAACTTCTCCACTATCAGGAGGCCATTGAAGGTCACTTCCAATGGAAGAGCAGAGGTCATACCAAGGGACCCACATTCACTCAACAATTCTGTGCCATGATGGGGGTTGAATGTGGCAGACCCAAGGCTCATCTGCCAGATGGATCCTCTGGGCTCTCAGCACTTCATTCACCATCGCGTGGTGAGGCATCCAGTAGTCAAGGCCCTTTGGTATGAGTCCCAGTATGACAGGACTATGAGGAAGGCTTTAAAAATCAGTGCATATATGGTTGATTTTCACACTCCTATTTCAGACACCTCAGCTCTAGAGCTAAGGACCAAGCTTCGATTAGCATAATGAAGCAATCTTGTTTCACCCTTCCCAACTCCTTGTGGGAAGTTGTGGAGACATCAGCTTGTTCCAAGGATCTTGAAAAAGAATGGTCCAAGAGGAAGAGCTGCTCCATGATGTTCAAATCTCCCTACAAATATGTGTCTCTAAGTTGGACAGCTAAGAGATCTATAAGAAGTCAAGCATCCAACACAATTCCAAGGCAAATAAGAATAGCACCTTTGTGTGTCTGCTGCCTTGCCATGCACTGTATGTAGTAGTTTTTTTCCTCTAATTTGTTAGGAAGAAACGTCTTAGGAGTGACATATTTTCACTGGGAAGCAAGAGAAGTTTTCATGTGACTACCATCTACCTCTTTCTAGAAAAGAAATCTTCAGCTGGGATTCAAATTCAAACTGTACACAAATTCAGGGTTTGAATTCAGGGAGCTCATGAAATCAGATAAGGAAAAAAGTCACATCTTTATTTTCCCTAACTTCTAAATAACACTTAGCATTTCCTTCTACTTTGCATGGAAATAAACCAGTCATATTAGCAATACCAATAATAGAAACAGAAATCATTAATAGAATCCTAGATATATCAATTGTTAAAGACATCAAAATTTCATTTATGCTTATCATTGCTTTGAAAGTTTGATAATTATTACAACTACCACTAAGTATTATTCTTTTGTGTATCCATTTTAAAAAGCAAATATGACGTTTTTTCTTTGACGACTGCATTTCAATATAATTTATTTTCTTTCAATATAATTTATTTTATTTTCAATATAATTTATTACCTATTTCATAGGTAATCCTATGTGGGTTTTTTTAAATTTAAATTCAATTAGTTAACATATAATATATCATTGACTTCTGATGTAGTGTTCAGTGATTCATTAGTTGCATATAACACCCAGTGCTCATCACATCACCTGCTTTCCTTAACGTCCATCACCCAGCTACCCCATACCCCCATCCACCTCCCTTCCAGCAATTATCAGCTTGTTTCCCAGCATCAAGAGTCTGTCATGGTTTGTCTCCCTCCCTGATTTCTTCCCATTCAGTTTTCCCTCCCTTCCCCTATGATCCTCTGGGTTATTTCTTATATTCCACATATGAGTGAAACCATATGATAATTGTTTTTCTCTGATTGACGTATTTCACTTAACATAATACCCTCCAGTTCCATCCATGTCAGTGTAAATGGTAGGTATTTATTCATTTATAAGCGTTATTCTAATAAAGGCTCCATAGGCTCACCAGACTCCCAGTGGGGTGCATAGAACACAAAAGGTTAGGAGTCCTACTGTGCCAGCCAGGACAGTCACTGGGGAAAATCCTGGCTGCTGGGAACTGTGGTTTGTTCCAGCACAACATTTACAATCAGAAAAGAAGAGAAAGACTACAAAAGAATACAATCCCATACTGAAGGATAGAAAGCAGCTTTTTAAAAGAAGGATGATTAGTTTATTCTCTTAAAACGCAGATGATTAGTTTATTCTCGGAGTTAATTTCAGGTGGTCTTAGGTGGTTTGTTTGTTTGTTCATTTTTTTTTTTTTAAAGAAATTTTGAAGCAGGCGGTCTGAAGCCCGTATTTTGAAATTTCTTTTCCATCCCTGGCTTCTAAATCCATAATTATCTATAACCCCCACCTCCCTACCCCCACTCTCCTCCCTCCCCAACACACATCATTTTTTTACTTTACTTTTGACAACAAAAATCATTAAAAAAATATTTTTACAAGTAACACGGTTTAGCATTTATGCTTCAGCCCTTTTTAAAGGTAGAGGCCAACGATGTCTAAGAAAAGGGCAATTTAGAAAATTGTATACAGGTTTGGGGAACTGAAAAGGATTTGTATGTTCCTTGAGCATCATGTACTTTGCTGATGTGAAGGATGAAGGAAACAAAAGCTGTATTTGCAGGCTTGTTCAGCTCCTGGAAGGTTTGGTTTGGCCAATACATCTACCTTTCTTGAGTTACATGATTCATCCTATGTCCACACTGACAGCAGACCGCCATTTTGTCAAGAAGTTGATACAGTTTACAAAGCAACAATTGACATCTCTCCTAGAGAGGCGCACACAGCCCTTAAGTGCAGCCGGCTGCGGTTCCCTTCCCTGTAAACTCTGCTTCAAGGGTTCCAAGTAAACAGACTCATTACAATGGTGACTAGAGGGCCAGTATGTTTGCTCTGGGGTGTGGAACAAGCATTGTTTTCTCAGACCTACTAAAGAACCCTGAAGGTCTCCTCTCTCAGCAGCTACTATAGGGGGAAGGTCTCAGAAGTTACAAAATAAGCTTTAAAAAAAAAGATTTTCATATTGTATATCCTTTTACCTTGGTCTGTTTTTAATTATATGTCTTTATATCTGGGACAAAAATTCAGACAGCTGTTAAGAAATTTAAGTTGTAAATATTTCTCCCCACTTACCTTATTGGTAGCTGCCTTATAGAACTCGTTGGAGCCTACCTCATATTATAGTTAATATATATTATAATATTAACCAGATATAGTTATTATTATATTAACTACATATATAACTATATAACTATATATGTATAACTATTATTATATTAGATATATATATAGTTAATATATATTATTCTTTCTCCCTGGATTGAAAGCCACTGGAGGGCAGGAACAACATTTCAGGGCCACCTTGGCCCAGACCTTTCCTGATACACCTCTTGATGTTACAGACTTTTCCACAGCAGGTGCTTGGGAGGAGCGACCAAGGATCTCACGTGGGCTGTGTCCTTCTGGCTCGGCATCTTGGTGGGGCCAGGAAGAGTGGGCCTGGGCTGAAGTCCTGGTTCTACCACTTACCAGCTATATGACGTAACACTCAGCTGGCAAGTGACTTCCATTTCCTGGGCTGTATAGAGGAGATAGTAAGAGCATCTTCCTCTCAGATTTGTTGCAAGAATTCAAGGAGATGGTATGTGTTAAGCACTTGGGACAGTAACTGGGCAGTGCTCCGGAGTTGTTAGCTATTATTATTCTGAGCCAAAAACTTGGACAACACATAAAAATTATGCTACTGTGAATTCTTGAAACAAGCCTCAGGTAATGGTTGTCAATAGCAATCAACAATTTGAGTCATAGAACCCCTTGACAGAGAAGCTCTTAGCCAGAACCACTCCAAATCGTCCAGACAGCTTCCTCAACATTATAATAAGCCAGGGTTCTCGTGAAGCTATGAGAAACCCTCACCTTCTGAACACTTACTTCTTTGTGGTAACGACCCCGGAGCAGTGTTTCTGGGAAGACAGTCCTGAGGGAGTCTGGGATCTAGAAGGCCCCCGGGAACCACAAGGCACTCGGCTGCTGCTGATGGCAGTCTCTTAAGACCGATTAATGATTTGCTGCTCATTTACAGAAGAATCCATTTCAGTGAGTGTTTTTAACTGATTTTTTTTAATATTCCATAGATTTATTTTCAGATTCATATTATGAGCAAGAGTTAAGTCACAAGACTCTTCTGTAAAAAAGTAATTTTAAAATTCTCTGTTCAGTGTATATTTAAAAACAGTTAAAATGGCAAATATTAGGTCATCTATAACTTACCACAATTTTTAAAAATGAATAATACAGCATACTAAAACCCAAATATACTTTAAATGGGTACCTGTTATTTAATTATATCTCCATAAAGCTATTTTTTAAGCATCTCTATTCAAAATAGGGGAAATTTTCCCATCTTTTCTATAGAAAGGAGCCCCAACAACTGTCTTTGTTCTTTCAATAGAGCTGCTAACTAACTTTCTTGATGCATGTTTTCAGCCAGAGCCCAGCTTTTAGTCACCCGGGATTCAGGGATTTTCCTTAGAAAATACTGACTTGGGCCCCCCAAGAAGAATCATCAGAAAAAGGAAAAAGGGATACTGAAAACAAATATATATGTATAAGGTATCTGTCTTCTGTCTAGCTCAGTGATCCTACCTTTCTCTTTAGGAAATAGTGAAGTAAACTGATTTTGCCGTTACTATACTCTGATATCCTTTCCCCCTCAATCTTGCTTTCTCTTCCAAAATAAGGTACTTCTTTGAGATGCCCTTGGAGAGGACAGATCATTTGCCTCATCTCCCCACTCCAGCTGTCCTTTTCTCAATAGGGTTGCTTCTCATTGTCTACTTTCAACAAAGTCACACTAAGGTGTGAGGGGTTGATCGAGCTACAGTGTATTAATGTTCTAGAGATGGTTCTATTTGCAAAGTTTAGCTCATTAAGAAGGATGAATCTCTGGGGGCTTTATATATCCAAGGTCATGTGGGTCCAATGGGCTTTTCCATCCATCTCAAATGCAACCACAGTACACCGTGTCTGTGCCTGAGGACGTCCCCATCTATCTTTCCTGCACAGTGATGATCCTCCATTCTGAGTGGATGCCAATGAGATGAACGGTGTAGTCGGTTTTGTCTTCCCCAGCCTGCTGGGCCTGAAGATGATCATTTAGAAAATCCCTTTCACTGAAGGAACACAAAGCCATCTGCAAAGCACGAGTCCATGACCTTCACTGTTTACAAAGCAAGGATAGGAGATTATAAGTCTTTAAAATTCACTCCACTTAGAAAAAAAATTCTTGTTATTTTAAAAGAGATTTGTCTCTTTGACAAGTTGACCAGTTGACTGGTCAACTAATGGCAAATTTTAAGCTGAAGATGGAAACATCTCCATTACTCGAGCCCTCAAATCACTACCTGGGCTTTAATCTCCTTATCTGCCGTGAAAAGGATTATATGACTCTCTCAGGTCCCTCCTAGGTCTAGGTTGCAATTTTACTGCAGGGAAAGTCTCATCAGGATAGTGACAAATTAGCCAAACTTGCCCCTCCTAAGGGTGTCTCAGGGTCATTCTTTTTTATCTGGGCTAGTGTGCCCAACCATTCCTCTCCGGGGTTCAGTATTAGATAAACAAATGCACAGGTTAGAATCTATGATCATCATAGAAAAATATCCAACAAATGATTGAAATGTGCAGAGAGTAGTAATGGCATTATACTAGGGCCCATTCAGAATGTCTGTGTGGCAGCCATGACAGTCTGGTGGTTAGCTGACAACGAGAGCTACGGCCAGCTCTTCTTTCCCCCAGCCTACCCCGGCGGCCCTTTGGGGGTCCTCCACTTGCATCAGAACAGGATCTGCATGTTCTGCTTTCAGCTTGAGAAAGTGTAGAGCTTTGGAAGCAGCCCAGCCTTATTCTCTTTAGGTCAGGAACCCAACTTAAAATAGCCCAGCTTTCCCCCACCCATCACCTCATTTACTCACATTCATCTTTCGAGCTTTTCCGCTGGTGTCTCCAACTCGTCCTGTCTTCCTTAGGCTCCCCTCCAGCCCCTGCGCAGCTCCCACTGCACCCTGTGCCTCCCTGTTTCTCCCTTGCCAGATGCTTACTACTATTATCCTCGTTTTATGAAGGAGGAAAAGGAGGCACAGAGCCAGTCTGGTGATAATAACTTGAAATAGGAGTGGAGTTTGGTTTTTTGTTTGTTTATTTGTTTGTTTTTAAGATTTTACTTATTTGTTAGAGAAGGTGAGAGGGAGAGAGAGAGGCAGGCAGAGAGAGAAGCAGGCTCCCTGCTGAGCCAGAAGCCCAACTCCGGACTCAGTCTGAAGACCCTGGGATCAGGGCCTGAGGCTAAGGCAAAGGCTTAACCGACTGAGCCACCCCGGCATCCCAGGAGTGGAGGTTTAGAAGTGGAAGAAAGACGAAAGAGACAGTGAACAGCAAGAACTCCTTAAGGAAGTTGAGCCAGGGTTGCAAGAAAGAGGAAGGAAACTTTCTTCTTGTCTTCTCTCCACAACAAGACCCACTCTGCCCAAGGATCTGGAACTCAGGATCCTTGAAAAGCTTCAGTCCGTCAGTTTAGAAATCATGGATAGGCTATATTGCGGTTGCACAACCCATGTTAAAATGAGGATTAGAAATATGCTAATTCCACACTTTTTTGCATCATTCGGGGCTTTGAGGTGCTGTTTTGGGCCCACGTGCCATAGAAGACAGAACCACATGCTGCTCAGCTCTTTGCCTCCTGCTGTCAGTGTTCCCAGAGATGTGAAGGGCACAGCCGCCCCTGAGTGATGTTTGCCCAAATGCCCATAAAATGTAGATTTGTAAAGGGAAAAAAAAACACCACCCATCAACCTGTATATGAAACCAAAACCATACGTGATCCATGCTCCTTCAGTATTAAATTAGCATGCGTAACTTCTATTGATGAAATCCTGAGGATAATTCGAAGTGAGAAATAAATTAGTTTTTTCCCGTCATATCACCTTTGAATATGGACTTGCAAATTGTGTAACCTGTGCTAGTAACTTAAACTTTTTGAGCCTCGGTTTTCTTATATATACACTGAGAATAACAGCAGTTTCTGCCCTCGAGTTGGGGGAATTAAATGAGTAAACCTATAAACTGCATAGGACAGTACCTAGTCCAAATATTGTTAGCATTACATCACTTCTTAACTATACATTTATTTAGTATCCTCCAAAGACAGTGCTACTTAAGCCTAGGAACATATAAATTCTTTTCTCATTAAACCCTCTACCTTGTTTAAAATTTTTTCAGCTGTATTACAAAGTAAATCAAGCTGTCAGATAACAGGAATTAGAAGTAGATAAGATAATTAAGACCAAGGGAGGGAGAAGAAGGGCCGACGTGAAGGCAGGAAAACTCCTTTGCTGAGGGGTCACATACTTGCTTGGGGTGGGCCACCCTTCTGCCTCTGGACTTCCCTGCCGCCAACAGGAAGCTGCAAAGTTGGACAAGAGAAGATTTCCGACCTCGGGGAGCTCTGAGTCCAGTTGAGGAAACAGATGTGTAAACAAACAATTACAGCGCAATGTGATGAATGCAAAAATGGAAGTTCTCTGGCAGGTTTTGCAGAGGAAGTGATATTTGAGCCTGGTTTGAAAGGCTGGAAAGACTTGTAGAGGATAACCAGGAGAGGGAACATCACAGATCAAGGCTTGGAGCCTTGAAGAGCCTTGGAAAATGCGGTCATGTTTGCTAAGAGTCTCATCAGAGAAGTTGTAGAAGGCATACAGGTGTGCAATAAACTTATTTTTTTCCCCAGTGAAATAATGATAAGGTTTATGATTAGTGTTCCATGGCAGCAAGGACAATAAACATAGCTTCAAAGGAATCCGAATGAGCTTAAGAAATCAGGCAGAATGCCAAGAAATTAAAAAAAAAAAAAAGGAAACTAGAAATCCACCTCTGCTACTATTTGTCCATTACAATCTGGATTTCCTCGGGAACCTTTTGGGAAGGGAGAGAACTCTATGCTCAGATATAAATACTGAATAATTCACAGTCACCTAAAAATAGCATCTGAAACAGTCAACTAGCAAAATCTTGAAACTGTTTCAGGTCATTAGAAATTATAAAATCCCATGCTCTATTTTAATTAAAAAGAAATATAAGCTATTTAAAAAAAAAAAAAAAAAAGCTGGATAGTGGTAAAGTTGGGACAAGACCAGAGCCCTTCCTACTTTGATTTTGAGTCTCTTCCACTTGACCTCATGGACTGTCCAGATTCAGGGGCAGCATTTTGAGATCTGTTTTTTTCTTCAAAAACAAGGAAGCGACACAGGGCAAAAAAACAGGAGAGTAGCTTAAAATCAGAGAAACTGATTCGAATTCCAGCCGTCAAAAATATCTGCTACAGTCTGTGAGGCTCTTATTAAATACATTTCAAGTACACATTAAGTACATTAAATACATATTAAGTACATCAAGAATTCTATAGAGGGGCTGTAGATTTGAATGCAGAGGAAACTTTGCAGTACAATTAGTTTTTCAGAATTCTTCCAGCTTGACATAAACATATCCTCATATGTACAGGTATCCAGGTTGAAAATAACTTCTTTTCAATAAAGAACAAGGAACTGAAAATTGATGGAAGTTTTATTGTTGCATATTGCCCTGTTATTGCCCCCACTGGCTGCCTTGTCTTTCCAGAAATCCTTTATCTTCTTGGCGGGCGGATGATCTTTTCTCAGTGAATCCCAACATCGCATCCCCGACTGCTTCCATCCGGCTCGCAATCAAGTGGCCCATCATCCCTGAGCATATGCTTAAGAGCCCTGAGACAGTTCCAGATTCAAAGAAACTCTTTGTTGGAATTTCTTAGCAAAGCAAAGATAAATAACTACTCCCCTCATTGTACTCTTTCGGCAGCTCTGTTGACTTATCTTGGACTGGATTGTTTTATTTTAAAAGGGATCACCTGTTTCTTTTTAAAAGCATCCTGGGTTTTCCTGGTGTGAATGATTTGCACGTACTCACTCTGATGGTGCAGCCAGTGATCTAGGTTCTACAGGACCCGCCTTGCCAGGCCCAGACCCTGCTTCCCAGGGAAGCTTCTCAGCAGCACTGGAGCCCTTCCTGTCCCAGAGGCTGGATCCATCATTCCAGGATGGGAATCACTGTGTCCAACGTGTTCCTGCCAGTGCCAAGGCCTTGTGTCTGACTGAAGGAGCCCTCAGTGCTACTCTGGCGAACAAATGGAAACATAGATTGTCAGCACCGGGGTGACACAGGTGAATATGGAAGGTGTATCTTCAGCAACTCCCAACCTCCTTCTCAATCTTTTGGGGTGTTTTTTCCTCCACCGCCTCCCCAAATATCCGTTACACACTGCCCCTTACCTACCCAAAGCCTCCACTTTTGCTCTCACTCTGGCAAAAGTCAACCACTCTACATCATTATTAGCATTATTATCATTTACTACTTCACAGTTTTAGAAGGTCCCTTCTATTAGCCCATTTAGATCCACAAGACGAAGATTGTGACCAAGACACACACACCAAGAAGGCAAGAGGGAGAAGACTGACCGTCCGCACAGGGATTTCCGTGGCACTTCCATTCCCGCCCAAGACCCTTTGCCCTGCCTCACATTGTCCCATTTTTCTCTGTTCTACAAAAGGAGCTTTTATTCCATCCCTTTCTTGTCCTTTTTTTTTTTTTTTTTGGATTTTATTTATTTATTTGACAGAGATCACAAGTAGGCCGACAGGCAGGCAGAGAAGGGGGTGGGGAAGCAGTCTCCCCACCAAGCAGGGAGCCTGATGTGGGGCTCCATCCCAGGACCCTGGGATCATGACCTGAGCCAAAAGCAGAGACTTAACCAATGAGCCACCAAGATGCCCCCCATCCCTTTCTTTTGCTCCCCATTAAAATGCCCATAGCTTACCAAGTCATTCAGGAGACTTACGATTAGAAGGTAAAGCTTAGTTTCCAATCCAGTTTCTATCCGCCAACCAAATGGCTCAGTGTCCCTGAATCTCAGTGGACTCATGTGTAAATTGGGTTCATACATGGTTCCCTCTTGCAATGAGCATGTATCCGTTTATCATCTGTGCAGTTAAGAATTTTTGAAACAAGGGGCGCCTGGGTGGCTCAGTGGGTTAAGCTGCTGCCTTCGGCTCAGGTCATGATCTCAGGGTCCTGGGATCGAGTCCCGCATCAGGCTCTCTGCTCAGCAGGGTGCCTGCTTCCCTTCCTCTCTCTCTCTGCCTGCCTCTCTGCCTACCTGTGATCTCTCTCTGTTAAATAAATAAATAAATAAAATCTTTAAAAAAAAAAAAAGAACTTTTGAAACAAACAAAAGTCAAGTACAGCTCAGTGACATGACATGTATAAAGCAGCTGGCAGAGAATAGGCCCCTAATGCCTGCTCCCCTTCCTGAGCAGTTTGATTACCTAATTAGCAAGACTGATACATTTCACAACATTTGCCTTAAAAAGATGTCCACAGCTTCATGACCTTACGGTCGGTGCAACGCATGAGAAATAAGCTTCTGGGCATTCCCTCCTATCGTGCCCCGTCTGGCATAAGGGATGGGTGTCAAGGGAACCGCGGGCTCCTCTGCATGTGGTAAGGCCCTGCGGTAGAGCTGACCTCCCGCGAAACAGCACAGAGGGGATGTTTGCCTTGTCTTTTCACTTCCCTTTCTGAATACCTTTCACATCTGGGTTTTTCCTCACCACTTCCTTCCATCCACTTTTCTAGATCCTGTATTTAGCATTCCCCTCTCAAACTCATCATTACAAGCTTGTTTGTTTTTAAGACCAACAATTCCATTGTAATAAATATCCTCTGTGCCATAAAAAAAAATTATTCTTGTCCACAAATACTTTTTTATAGCTAATGATTATAGTTATGGAGCTTCAAGATTCATCTTCCTTCAGGAGGATCTATCCCCATATACTTCAGCAATGTACAGATAGCTTTTACTTATCATAGATAATTATGCTGGTCTCTCCCTGCTGAGATGGCAATCAGAAAGCTATGCTCTGCTATGTCCCAGGGCCAGGAATCTTACTGATTCTTCCATGGCATTCTGACTTCCATTGAATAACAAGGCCACCCATCTTTCACAGAACACAGAGGTACATAAACACACAAGTGAGCATACACACACAAACACACATGCATACAAATGTATACACATGCACACACATTGACCCCAAAGTAAGATTTCCTCCTTTCTCTAGTTTGAAAGATATATTCCCCAAAGTAAAAAAGTTGGGGAAGAGAATGTATTGCTCCCATTGGGTTGTTTTTTTAGTGACCTTCGATTGGACCGTACCTTTGACTCACAACATGGTATCTAAACTTTATAGAGGTAGAATTTTTTATACACAATCCTATCAAGGTCCAAGAAGGGTTGATGCAGTTTCTAAATATGGAAGAATTGGCTCCAAATCAGTGGACTGTCTAAATCTAAATACCATCCAAGATGGCAGGCACTAGCCATATGTTGCTCCTGACCCTTTGTCTGAGTTAAAAATGCAGTATAAGACACACACTCCAAGTATTAAATGCACAGTGGGTTTTGAAGATACAGCATGAAAAAGAATATGTAAGGTTATAATTTTATTTTAATTACATGTCAAAATGATAATATTTAGGATATGTCAGGTAAAATTATATTATTAAATTGACTTCCAGCTGTTTCTTTTTCCTTCTTAATGCATATGTGGCTTATACATGTAGGTCGCATTATACATCTATTGGACAGCTCTAGTCTAGATGTTAATTCAGTTGTGAAAAGGAATGTTTTCTAATTCTAGGGTATATGGGACTAGCTGAGCAGAGATCTCCAGCAGTCATGTAACACCTGACATATCATATATTTACTTACTCATTTGTTTATTAACTCTCTCTTCTGCCGTGAGAAAATAAAGTTCATACAAATAAAAGTTTATAGGTGGGACGCCTGGGTGGCTCAGTTAGTTGGACGACTGCCTTCGGCTCAGGTCATGATCCTGGAGTCCCGGGATCGAGTCCCACATCGGGTTTCCAGCTCCATGGGGAGTCTGCTTCTCCCTCTGACCTTCTCCTCGCTCATGCTCTCTCTCATGCTCACTGTCTCTCTCTCAAATAAATAAATAAGATCTTTAAAATAAAATAAAATAATCTTTAAAAATAAAATAAAAGTTTATGGGTTGTAAACCCCCAGTGTGTGAAATAACTGAAAATTCAAAATCCATCTGCCCTTCTCCATCATGAGTTAAGCTTTGTAGGAAGGCCTTTTCTGCTTTGGCTCCTTGAGAACTGTGGGTTTTGAGCACATGGATGTGTGCCGGGTGGGGGTCTGACTACTGTTCCTTTTTGGAAAAACTACCACCTCTCACAGGGTGTCTGGGAAATTGGGGAGCCTACTTCGGGGTTGGAATGCAGCTTTGATTTATGGCTTCCCTGCTGTCCCCTTCCTATCGTCCTTCCTTCCTGGGGCTGAGATCGAAAACCACCAAGTCATTCTTGACTCTTTGTCCTCTCATTATGTACTTCTAATTCATCCCTAAATGCTGTTGGATCTTCCTTCAAGATATTCCAGTCTGTCCTTCGTTCTGCTCTGCCACGGCCGCCTTGGCCCAAGTCCTCTGCTTCTATGGAAACAGAAATCAGAGCGTGGTGCTCCTCTCTTTAAACAAGGTCTCCATTTCAGTAAAAGTAAAAACCAAAGTTCTTCCAGTGACTTAAAGGCTTATCGTCCTCCCAACCCCCAAATGCTCAAACCTCAATCCCAAACGCTCTCCCCCTGGCTCTCTCTTATCAAGCCTTACAGGTCTCCAAGTTGTTCTTCACACGCACCACATTCTTGCCTCAGGGCCTTTGCCCTTGCTGTTCCTGTTACTTGGTGTCCTCTCCCTCCAAATCTTTGCGTGGTTTGTTTCTTCACTTCCTTCTAGTGTCTGTTTGAATGCCTTATCTTCTCCTCCTCCTACTCCTCCTTCTTTTTGCCCTAGCCACCTATATAAAATACTATTCTTCTCTTCCTATCTAATTAATTTTTCTCCATCGATCTTATCAGCGTCTGACATATTATATATCTACCGGGTCATTTGTTTATCATCTCTTACAGTTAGAACTTTAGCTCCAGGACAGTGAGGATTTTGCTTTGTTCATTGTTATATCTCCAGTGCCTTATGTCTTAGGTGCTCAATAGATTTCTTTTTTTAAAGAAATAATGAAAAATAAATACTTCAAAACTTTGTACATAAGTCCCCAATTTCAAATTTCAAGCATTCATACCTACATTACCTAGGTACCCTAGAAGTTGCCGCAGAAGTCTAGAGAACAATTCATTCTTTTTAACATTCTCCCCTCTATTGATGATGTGATACATTATTTCACAGAGAAATGATATTTGTGATGGTGTTCATATATATGTACACTATTCATATGTCCATATATATGTATATATGTATATGTGTATATATATTTGTATGCATATATATATATATATATATATATATATATATAGTACTGTTAAAGTTAGACTTACATGTTGGATCTCTCTGGGTTAGTTAGAAAATATAACACAGCTTAAATTTTCCAGCCTTAACTCATCTTGTTAACTGAACTTGGAGTACCCCTTTCACAGGTTGGATTCCTATCCATTCTTCAAGGAAACATGTATGGTACCACATTCTCCATGAAATCTTCCCTGACTCTCAAAAAAACATACATTTTCTGTGTTGTGAAGCCCAAGATACTTTTTCAAAGACATGTTGACTGTAGGACTTAACCTTGTTTTGCCCTGAAATAGAGGCATAGGTCATGGGCCTATTCTTTTCTACTTCTATCTTTTGTAGTTAGTTTATAAACATCTCAAGAAACTTCTCCCTTATTCATCTATATTCCCTGCATTTACTAGCATAATTCTTTCTACATATAGGCTCTCAGTTACACTTGTTGTACGGAGTTTAGGTATAACAATATTTCTAGAAGAAAAAAAGCTTCATCAGTTTTTTAAAGCCCTTTGAAGCAAACTTTTAAAGCCAAAATCATTTTTAAGTTAGAATCTGCACCATATAACCTGGGCTGTGTTTGGTGTTTAAGTTGATCCTGTCAATTTAAAGTTCCTACTGGAGATTAGTACTTTCTTCATCTCTACTTTGAGCATTTCTTTTGAAGGTTTCGCACCTCCAACCAAACAGAGAGCCCCCTTGACCAGTTTATTTGTTTTCTTTCTCTCAGAAGACGTGTTTAGTGAGACTCTGCTACACACACAGCCTCACAGAGTGTCTAGGGCTGAACTGGGATGTGTGCTTCACCATGGAGGAGTGTTTTCAAATTCCTTTCCTTCCTTACCCATCCCCACCCTAACCGGTAACAATAAAGTAGAATTGTTTTAATTCTAAGGGGGAAAAAAAATAGCTCTAGAGAAGAACTTACCTCTTTGTTTTTGTTATTTGGAAGAAGTGGGGAAAAAAGTTAACTGTCATCCCATCAAGGTCTTATTTGTTAAAATCATACTGCAGATAGAAAATTTAAGGATTTTGTAAAGTACCTTCCCAGAGCTTTTGCTTAAGAGAAAGTGAAAATGATTCCCAGGCACCTCTCATTGTCTAACCCATCATTCAGGCGTTCTAATTTCATCTCATCACCACCTTGAAATGAAACAAGTTTATATGAATGGCATGTCACTGGTCTAACAGGAAAAAAGCTTTATAGACAGGATTTTAAAATTTGTTCTCTTATTGGATAAATGCTGGAAGAGTACACTGAGGTCTTTCAGCTTAGCTGGAATCAGTTTAGAGGGCAAGTAATGAATCTAATTGTTATGCTGGCTTCCATGTCAGCAAAATAACAGATGTACAGTATAATAGAGAAGAAAAAAAGTTGCCTTGGGATTGTTAGAGCAGGTGCTACATTAAAAAAAAAAAAAAAAAAAAAAAAAAAATTCACATGGAACTTTCTCAAGTGCCTTTGGAAACGGCTGGAAATGAGCCAGGAGGGACGTTCTCCTTCAATCCCTTGGACATCCAGTTGTGGGCTGGGATTAAGCCCCTGAACAGCTGAGTTAGGAGGACACTGACACCTTGTCACTTCTTCAAGCTCTTTATTCCTCCCTCACCCTCCAACAAAAGGACCAGAGATTACCATCCCCCAGCGAGACACACATACACACACATACACACGCACAGAAGTCCAGCTGCCAGATATGGCTTTCAGAGAACAGTAGACAGCGTCGAGGCCAGGCAAGTTACCATGGTTCTTTGGCTATTATTACGTCCAGCACATCAGGGAATGGAAATAAATGTGCACATGTTCTAAAAAGCCCTTTGGAAAAGATCAGTGGGGCTGCATGGGGGACACAATGGCAGGCTTTGTCGCAGAGAAAGGATTTGGTCTGGCAGGCAGCAGCAGTCCTGCTGGACACAGGGTTTGTCTGCAAATGCAGTGTGGGAAAGCCATGTTCAGGTTTACAGAACATCCTCATTAGGAAAAGTAGGGCATTTAGCATAATTAAAAGTCATCCTGAAGACATCAGGTAAGGGCCCGCTGTTTTTAATTAATTGCTTCCGTGATCCCAGGACTTTAAAAGGGGTGCCACTCACAGAGGTTTAGAATTACTCCAGAAACACAAATCATTCGGATGGGGGCAGACCAGAGAGTACGTGGAAGTTTGATGAAAGCAAAAGGGGAGAGAGAAAAAGCATAAGAAAGGGAGAGAGAATTGAAAATTGTGAACAGTCATCTATTCGTAATTTGCTGAAATAATCCTGTTCGCTTTTCATGCTCTGTGCCTCAACATCTTCACATCCCAAGTACAACTCCCCACTGACCTGCATCCTGCCTTGATACAAAAAGTATTTGGGGAAAAAAATTCTCAGAGTCAAGGTTAACAGAAAACAGCTGGGAAATAAACCAGAGAGCCCTATGTCATTGATTTCTCTAAGTAGATAGTTTTGTTTTGTTTCATTTTGTTTTTAACTCTGTTTTGAAGGGTCAGCACAACCAGAACAAACAGAGTGAACCAGGGACTTTTACATGGTCTCCATGCTCACAGAAATAAGTATGGTGAAGACGCTATAATTGTATTAGTAAGCGAAGAGGAAGGGACTGGACAACACCATCAATCTGATCTAAAATATTTTTCCCCTCAATTGTAAAATCCCCAACCTAAATTTTCTAAGTGATTCTCACCATACTGCTTTCCTTGTGCATAATTTGCATCTCCATAGAGAAAGGGCTACATTTTGTTATTTTTTTAAAGATTTTATTTATTTATTTTGAGAGATAGGGAAAGGGCAGGAAAGAAAGAGAGCACAAGCAGGTGGGCGAGGGGCAGAGGGAGAAGCAGACTCCCCCCTGAGCAGGGATCCCAGTGGGGCACTCCGTCCCAGGACCCTGGGATCATGACTTGAGCTGAAGGAAGATGCTTAAGGGACTGAGTCACCCAGGTGCCTGAGAAATGGCTACATTTTAAAGAATGACTAAATAAAGACATTAGACTAAATAAAGCCTAAACTTTATTTAGACTTCATAAACTGTAAAGTACATTGTATGAAGTAGTACCTGCACATGAAAGATAATTTGATTATACTATAGGTTAGAAAGGAAAAATACCATTGATTCACTGCCTAAATCAAATTTTTTTTTAACTTGTATATTTCTTCTGATTTTTCTCCCACTGTTTTGTGTTGTAAAAAAACTGTATTCTACATTTCTCAAGACAGTGTTTTGGACATTCCATGCAAGATGCCGAAAAATTATCCCTCCTTCTTTTTGGAAGCCACAGAGTTTTCACCAAGCTCATACCTCTTTGTGTTTTGCAGGGGAGGGTGTGTGCACATGGGTGTGCATGCACATGCATGGGTGGGGTTGCGGGGGGGGGTGCATGTGTATGTGGGGGGGGGGGCGGCTAGGCTCTGTGACATGTGGCCCTGCCACTTTAGGCTAGCTCAGGACCAGGGTTGACATTATACTCCACAAAGACACTCTGTTCTATTCAGACTTGTTGAAACTGACAGATTCTGTCACAGGTTACAGAGAGTAGGAGCTGGGGGTTGACGGAGTGATGAGGAAACCCAGAGAACACCGCAGAAAAGGCAATAAAGCAGGAATCATGAGGCAATCAAGATCATGACCGAGAGTGGAGCAGAGAGAAAGTGTGGCTCACTGACTGAGGAACTCAGTTCAGGAACTGAGCTGAGTTCCTGAAATAGGAAACCATTCTTAGAGCCAATGGTTACTTCAACAACTGATCAAATAATTGAGTCGGTAGAGAAATGTTGAATCCTCTGTAAGAATGGTTCACGTAAATCACCTTACTGGGCATCAGGCACTGTTCTCTGTTCTCTGCCTCTAACCTTATCAACCCTGAGGTGTGGGTTCTATTATCATCCCTTTCTTAAAGATGGGAAAACAGAGGAGCAAAGCTGTTAAGTGACTTGCCAAAGATTCGAACCCAGGTGGGCTGGTTCCACGGCTGAGGTATCAGTTTGCTTTTTTTTTTAATAAGAAATATATATTTGGGGCGCCTGGGTGGCTCAGTGGGTTAAGCTGCTGCCTTTGGCTCAGGTCGTGATCTCGGGGTCCTGGGATCGAGTCCCGCATCGGGCTCTCTGCTCAGCAGGGAGCCTGCTTCCCTCTCTCTCTCTCTCTCTCTGCCTGTCTCTCAGTGTACTTGTAATTTCTCTCTGTCAAATAAATAAATAAATAATCTTAAAAAAAAAAAAAGAAATATATATTTGGTCTTCACGCTGGTTCTGGCGCAGGGCTCCAAACCCTTTGGAATTTCCTAAGTGATAAGGATGATAAAGGTGCCTCAATATTCATAACAAACCTCTTTCAACCACACCTGGGTTTATGTTAATGAAGTGACTCTGCATGTATACATACATGTATATGTACATAAATGGATGTGTGTGCATGTATGAGTGTATATGCATGCATATTTATGCATATGTTGACTATATATATAAATATGTATATAATCAATGCAGGGCCTATACCAGTGTTCACATAGCCCATAGCCATTCCAGAGAGATAGGAAGTCAGTAAGTGGTTGCCAGGGATGGGAATGGGGAAGAATGAGGAGTGACTACTAATAAGTATGGGATTTCTTTGTGGGTGAAGAAAAGGTTTTAAATTTGCAGCAATGATGATTGTGCAATTCTGTAAATAGACTAAAATCCACCGAATTGTACACTTTAAAAGACGTGAGCTTCATGTATCTAAATTATATCTGAATAAATTGTTATTTTAAAAAGCCATGCGATGCAACTGTATATCCTATAAACAACATTCCCTATCTCTGTGAACTGTAAGTCATACTGGAGAAAGGAGAACATCTTGAGAGGTCATGTCCTCCCTTCAGGCAATCAACTTCTCAATTTCTGGCAGAATTCTACAATCCCATCAACTTTTAGAATAATATCAAACAAGATATATCTTTTATCCTAGTCACTCTTTAGTGAAGTGGTCACAAGTGAAATGGTCCCCTCATAATTTGTGTAAAAGAAAGAAAATAATTCTGCTCAAGTTAACCCCCCTAAAAAAATTGTCTCTAGATTAATGGCCCCTCCATGTAGGGCTACAAGCTATGAGCTCTAAAGTAAACCTATACAATTTATTTCTAAAGAAGAGAGAGAGGGCAAAGATTAACTAATGGTTCATTTCATAACCCCCATCTGTTCCTCATCAGATGGAAGGGTGTAGCTGGAATTGTAGGAGAAATTTAAAAGCATAATGTCCAGAGAAATGGTCAAATGATTTCTCAGTGTAAACCTTGCTCCAGACACCAGAAACACATCACAGGCTTTTAGTCACGTCACCCTTTAGTGGGTAGTATGTCACCCACTAGCTTGTTACAGGATTCAGCTATTACTTGCACAGAATTTTCTATCATATGTTTATGTTAAAACAACAAAAGAATATCAAAGGAGGGTCATCTAGGTGGTTCAGTCAGCTAAGCATCCAATTCTTGGTTTTAGCTCAGGTTCTGATCTCAGGATTGCAAGATCGAGCCCCAAGGTGGGCTTCACACTCAGTGGCGAGTCTGCTTGGGATTCTCTCTTTCTCTCTGTCCCCCCATCCCCTCTCGCCTTTCTCTCTCTCTCTCTCTCTCTCTCTCACTCTGGAATAAATAAACTTTAAAAAAGAAGAAGAAGAAGAATATCAAAGGAAATTTTTTTCCAAAGAAAAATCACCTAAATTTTCACCACCAAACTAATCTCATTTTTTTGTTCTATTGTGGTTTTTCTCAATACACATATTTGCATGGTTGTAATCACAGTGAACATGTCCTTTCATATTCCTTCTTTCTCTTTTGCTTAGCTAAATATCATGACCGTTTTGCCATGATTCCATAATTACCTCAACTTTTTTTATTGTATCAAAGCACTATGCATTACTAATCCATTCCCTAACATTGAATACTTAGGTTATTTGCTAACAATTGATTGCAGCTGCGTTATGAATAATACAGCAAGGAACATCCTAGTTCATGGATTTTTCTTCTGTTGAATTATTTGTTTTACAATGAATTTCCAGGATTGGAATGACTGGGTCAAAGGGAAAGAACATTTTTATAGTGATTCCCATATATTACCACTGTTATCCAAAACAGTTATACCTACTCTACATGCTTCTAACAGCTTATGAGACTCTTGTCGTTTTGCACCGTCTTTTCTCAGATGAAGTTCACATTCTGAATTCTATTTTTGTGATCAAATATGACCAGAGTAATATGATTTAGCACAATGGACCCTTGCTATGATATTTTGTCTTACACCAAGATTCAGTCAAAAGCAAATGTCCTGGGAAGTTCACTATAAACAAAGTCTTGGATTAATGATTGACTAGTCAAGAGTGAGGCATTGTGTAGGGCTGTTCTTGGGAATTTTTACAGAAATAAAGATTAAAGGGGACTTAATCCAGCTGACTCAGTTGGAAGAGCATGCAATTCTTGATCTCCAGGTTGTGAGTTTGAGCCCCATATTGGGTTAGAGATTACTTAAAAATAAATTAATTACTTTAAAAAACAATAAATAAAGACTTCTGTTAAGTTCAAAGAAATGGGAAGGCAGACTCAAAACCCTGGGTGACACAGCATTTATTTACTTATGCAATCATTCAAACCACATTTAGTGAGAACTTACTAATTTCTTTTGATTGTTAAAGGCAAATAAGTCCCCCCAGTGAGGCATTTAAAAAGCTGGTAGGAACCCTGGGGAGGATGCAGAACTACAAGAGACACGGAGAAGATATGACTGAGGCTACTGTTATCTCCTCCACTGTAACACTGGTACCAGATCGAACCTGCCCACCTCTCCAATTACAATAGAATTCCCAAATTTTAGCTGGGCATAGGGTCGGTCAGAATAGACCAGTCATTTCCCAGCCTCCCCTGTAGATGAGGTGGGACCCTGTGACTAGTTCATGGCCAGAGAAATATAAGAGGAATGTTGAGTGGCAAGTTGAACAAAATT
The DNA here is from genome assembly GCF_030435805.1 of Mustela lutreola. Classification (NCBI taxonomy): domain Eukaryota; kingdom Metazoa; phylum Chordata; class Mammalia; order Carnivora; family Mustelidae; genus Mustela; species Mustela lutreola. The sequence goes on along the minus strand of NC_081295.1, from coordinate 18,900,788 downwards.
TATTTTAGAACAGCTAATGCACATAGTTCATCCCTTTTTTCTTCTAACTTCCTTTTTTTTTTTTTTTAAGATTTTGTTTATTTATTTGACAGAGAGAGAGAGATCACAAGTAGGCAGAGATGCAGGCAGAGAGAGAGGGGAAGAGAGAGGGGGAAGCCAACTAGAAAGCCCGATGTGGGGCTCGGTCCCAGGACCCTGAGATCATGGCAGAAGCTTAACCCACTGAACCACCAGATGCCTCCAACTTCCATTTTGCTACCTGGAATCAGTTATGAAGGCTGGTGCTTTGGCCAAAATCTTAGACTTTGAGCAAGGGACCCACAGTCAGAGCAATAAGCAAGAAGAAACAGTGTCTACAAAGTTTTTTGTAACATATCCATTGTAACAGAATGAATGGACTATCTTCAGTATTCTTTTTTTTTTTTTTTTTTAAAGATCTTTATTTATTTATTTGACAGAGAGAAAGAGATCACAGTAGGCAGAGAGGCAGGCAGAAAGAGAGAGAAGCAGGCTCCCCACTGAGCAGAGAGTCCACTGAGCAGAGAGTCAATACTCGATCCCAGGACCCTGGGACCATGACCTGAGCTGAAGGAAGAGGCTTTAACCCATTGAGCCACCCAGGTGCCCCTACCTCCAGTATTCTTTTACACAAAGGACAACAACTGCAACAATGGCTTCTGTTTAAGTCATTGCTAATTGGTGTTCTTTAGTCACATAAACTCAACCTCCAGTGATAGGTTTCTGTAACCTGGTCTTGAAATCTGATAAAGAGTGTGCCAGATAAAGAATGCAGACAAAAGATTCCAGGTATATATATATATGGTCAAAATTGGAACAACGAAGGAGATCCAAAGGGACAAAGCACTTGATTGGCAAGAAATGGCATGAAATTTGTTAAGACCAAGAAAGATCTGCCTTATTTTACAGAATATGTATTTTAACACCAGATCCTCAGGGATCTTGGTATTTTTGGCATTTGTATCAGTAGGTATATTAATTACCTGTTGCTAAATAATAAAATTACCCCAAACTTAGAAGCTTAAAATTATAGTAAATATTCGTTATCTTATTCAGTTTGTGGGGATCAAAAATCTGGCTGATTTGGGCTCAGAATCTCTCAAAGTTTGCAGTTAAAATGTTGATGAGCCAGCAATCATCTGAAGAGTTTGTGGGCTCAAAGTTCACTTCCAAAATGATCCATTCACATGCCTGGTTATTGGCAGGTAGCCTCATTTATTCACCATGCAGACCTCTTCCATAAGACTTCTTGAGAGTCCATACAATATGGCAGCCAGCTGCCTTCAGAGTGAGCGAAGCCATAATATCTTTTGTGACTTAGCCTCAGAAGCCATCACTTTTTCAATATGCTATTATTTACACTATATGTTGTTTATATGGTTCTATTCCATCTGAGAAGGGAATACAAGGGTAAGAATATCGGGAAATGAGACTTACTGGGGGCTGTCTTATCTTAGTATACCTGAAAAACAAGACCAGCCAGAAAAGTCCAGTAGTTGGTTAAGGATGAGTGTCTTTTTTCTGAACATGGAAGTATCTTTCTGTAGAATTAAAGGTAGAAGATCGACTGAACTAGAAAAAACTTTGTAAAATTTTAGCCCTACTGTTGTGCTTACCTGGAATTGACTTTTCTTCTCCTCTGTGACTCTCCTCTGTGACTCTCAGTCCCTGTAGGTCCCATTCAGGATAAAGTTCCCTGAAGGATCATTTAGTAACTAAAACATTTAGCCTACCCATGTATTTTATTAAAAACATCTCTCTGAATGTCTTAGGTGTACAAATCTTTTTTAACCCACCAGACTGCATTTCCTTTCAAGGTAGAATTCAACCCAGTTATTATCAACATCTCTTATGCACCAACTATATGCAAGGAATCACAGTCCCTCAACAAGGTAAGAGTCCAAAGTGGGAGTCATACAATGTAAATAATATCCAGTAGAATGTGCCAAGTACAAGAATCCAAAACCACGTTGGATCCCAAGTGGTCTTTGTTATTCTTTCAAGCCTGCACACAGGATTGGGCACTTAGGTTTCAAAAATCACTAGTTGAAGGTTTGAATCAAGCAGTTGTTGACTGACTAAAACTTAAGGATTTTCAGGGTTGGTTGGTTTGTTTTTTTCTCCAACAAAAACTTAAAGTTGTTAAATTAATCAAACAAGGAGGCATTTAGACTGAGGTGGTTCTTGTGCCTTAGCAGCATAGGTAAGCAAACCAGAACTGTAGCCTGTAACTACTTCAGGGTTAAGAAATCAAAACCTAAGGAAAACCAGTCACAAACCACAAAGTAGGCTTTCCCAGCTAACACAACAACTTAACCAAATAATTTCCTCACTCTGCTTCCCTGTCTTCTCTATAAAACTCATACTCCTAGCACCTATTAGTAGACTACTCCTGACCACTTCTGGTTTAAAGCTGCCCAATTTAAATCAACGTGTGCTCCAATAAATTCTGAAATTTTTAAATATGCCTCACTTTGTCTTTTAACAAAGAGAAACCCTGCTAATATTCTGTGAGATATTAATGGGTATTCTTACAGAACAAAGCAAAATAAATCTAAGCATTAGCAATATTTCCTCTCAAATTACTCTAGAACATATATGAGAGGAATATCAAACACAGGGGTAGCTATCTTTATTTGTTTGTATTAATTTTCTTTAAAAGCAGCGTGGCGAGAGTGTCAAGGCGTCACTGGTGGGATGATAGAACACAGACCATGTGATGTGAGGTCCACCATTGATCCACAAGTGATAGCAGCTGTGCCACACTCTGTCTTCTGTTACTATCACTAGACTATGGCCATACCTCATTTTATAATTTGAGCATGTATTTGTAATGTTTTTCAACATCAACTGGGTATTTGTATATAAATGCAATGTTGGTAGTTTCTAATTGCAATTCACTTTTTCTTCAGATCCTTTTATGATTTCTGTTAATCCAGTTCTATTTCTCATGAGGTCCAGTTGCTGTTCTATCACTATAGTCTATGTTTAAAAGTATTGTGTTTCCAAATGAATTGGGGAAATTTAGACCCAAACACGCAAGAACATTTGTGCTTAGAGAATTCAACAACCTTAGGTACTAATCCAAACTCCATCACTCACCACCTGGTAAAACGAGATAATCTAATTAACTATAACTAGCTATACTGGTCATTCATCATATCCTAGGCACTCACAGGAGCAGAGATAGAATGCAGAGCCCTACTATTAGGTAATTGGACTCCAGAGACAGCATTCCTTTCTTCTGATGACAAACTGAAACAACTGTTTTCCAGAATCATAGAACTCCAACTCAGAAAGGATGATGGAGCTCTTAAAGAGGAGGGACTTAAAGTCCCCCCATTTAGTACCTGAATATCAGATAGTGTATTGTGTTGCATACTCAAGAAGCAGTGATAAAGTTATGAATTTAGGATAGATTATATCACTGTCCCAATATTCACTGCCTTTTCCTATGAAAGGATTAATGAATTCCACCCACTGCCATATAACATGCTTTGTACAAAAGAGGTGCATATCTCTACCCTATTGACATTGGTCTTGGCCATGTGCTTTGTTTGGCCATTGGCATGTGAGGGGACGTTGCATATTCCATGGGCAAGCAGAAGCTTTAACAGTCTTCATGTGGTTTTGCCAACTCCCTATTCTTTTCCCTTTGCCACAGTGCCCCCCCCCCCCAGGAGGGGACAGCTCCTGGAGGGGACAGCTCTTCCAGTGTGGAACAAAAAGGATATTTGAAGTAGACCACCTGCATCTGATCCATCTTCTCACATGTTAAGAACATAAAAATCAGATTCTGTTTATTCTTTGTTATTGTAATCCACAGAGATTTTACAGTTATCCATTATTAGACCAAAGCTGGATAATTTAGAATGCAAAACCAAAAAGGGTAAGTGATTTGCTCAGGTTTGTACAATGAAGTAGCTCTTTGACCTCCAGTCCAAAACCACAGCGGTATTCTCTCAGTCCAGTAGTTTCTCAACATTTCTTAAATGACACATGTAACTATCTACATGGCATATTTTACTGGGATATTTAGAAAATCCCCAAAAGCAATTTACTGGATGGCCAGAGCTTTGTCCAATTAATTTTTCCTTATATGCTGAGGGCAACTGACAGGTTGCTAATAGCCCATGAAACTTTCACTCATTGTGGTCGTTACTGACCGTAATGACCAGGAGCCATCCCTCCTGATGTGAACTAGGTGACGCGGAGCTGGGGATTGAGTGGGGTTTGTCTTTTTTCATCTGTTCTTGTTGGCCTGGTCGTCTTCAAGTGCCTGTTATCTGGGCTGAGATAGAGGATTCCAGCAACAACTCCATTGTATAGTCTTATCTTAGGAACATATGGGCTGTTTCACACTTGGTTTCCACATTTGATTTTATTTGCCTTTAAAAGTGATGGCGAATTCTGTCAACACTTTACACCTGTTTTGTGTCCTCTGACCAGGGGTTTCAAGAAGCTCATTCTACTACGGGACTACTTCGTATCACTGTTTCTCTTAGTCCTATAGGCACTTCCAGCCAGAAGTATTGTCAAAATTTATGTCCTCAATAAACCTGAAGTTAAACTATAATAAATTTGAAGTTAAACTAATAAATTTGAAGTTAAAACTAGAACCTTCCATCTATGGATTATGCTATCCTTTGGACCCTTATATCCCATTTAAACTATAAAGACATAGATTTTCTATATCCAACTCAATATCTGGTCTGTATTCACTTTTAGGTGATTCTTGATCTTGCCATCATAATAGACTCTTAAAATTTGAATGTAGAACTAAAGCCAAGTAATTTATTACCTAGTGCTATGGGCCTTTAAGGCATTCAGTATATGCTGAATTATACTAATGATGATTTATTGGGCTTGCTTCACAAGAAAGTACTCTTCTTTGTTAATTCAAGGTTGGAAACCTGAGTTTGAGAAAGTTGGAAGATATACAGATAATATAAAGTGAAAGTATTTTTGTTTGCGTAATCATTGTAGACTACAAATCTGAGCCATTCGTTTTATGGATTCTGTTTTTATTTCAAACTATAGAAGATTTTATTTTAGTTTTCCTGATTATGTTGAAAGATAACTCATTGATCTATAGCTGATGCTATACACCAAGATAAACTTCAAAGGGATCAGAGATTTAAATATAAAAAATTAAACTATTGAATATTTAGAAGAGAAAGAGAATCTTTTTTAACTTTGGAGTACTGAAGGCTTTTCTAAAGATGGGTGAAAATTTAGAGGCCATGAAAGAAAGAGTTGGTAAGTCCAAAAACACTTAAAAGAACTTTTGAAACATCTACTTACACACACACACACACAAGCAGGACATAACCGGAAAAAAATAATTTTTTTCAACTTAAACTGCAAATTACTAATTTTCCTAATATACAAAGAGCTAACAAAAATCAATAATAAGAATGACACCAAAAAGGGGAAAATTATATGAAGATAGTATTTAAAAAGTGGAAAAATAAATGAGTCATACATACAAAGAGACACTGACCTCACTCATTATAAGAGTGACAAAAATTAAATTATACTTGGAAATTATTTTCATCTAAAAGACTGGCAAAAGTTCAAAGGTTTAAAAATATGCCTTTGGGAAAACAGCCAGTCTCTGCTCTTAGGAATGAAATTTGGAAATCCCTATGAAAACAATTTGTCAATATTAACAAATTAGTAAGTGTACACAGAAATTCTCCCAATAATTCTACTTTTGAGGATTTATTTGACCAATATACTTGATTATCTGCAAAATGACATTTCTATAAACATGTTAATTGAATCATTATTTACAGCAGCAAAATACTATTGGAAACAACCCAAATGTATACCAATTTAAGGCTGGTTACATTAATTATGGTGTATCCATACAACTAAATATTCTGTAGCTATAAAAGAGAATGAAAAAAATCTTAATGCACAATATAAAGGAATATTGTTTAGTGAAAAAAAGATAGCAGTTGTGGGAGGAAGCAGAGAAATAAGGAATAAAGGTAGGAGAATTACCTCTGAGTAGTTTTTATACCTTTCTGTCTATGGCCATATCACGCTGAACCTGCCCAGTCTCATATGATCTCAGATGTTTTTATACCTCTCAGTTTTAGAACCATGAAATAATATTATCTCATCAAAAAATTTTAGCACAAAAAGAAGAGATCATTTAAAGGGTCAGTGGAGTTAAACAGAATAGGAAATCAAGTTACTTAAGTTAGTTTTCAGAGTCTACTTGAGATTAGTGTAAGCAGAGCCTTAGACATTTTTATTCTTTTTTTTTTTTTTTTTTCCTTTTTAAAACTCACTCTGGATAAATGGTGTGGGCTAAATCAATACTGCACCTCACAATGTTGCTAAGCAAAATCCCAGTGAAACATGTTCTAACACATTTGAAATATATAGGCCCTGAGCACTATTTCCTGGTACCTTCTTTAGAGTAAGTTCGTGAGAAGAATTTGGGGATATAGCAATTTATAGTTTGGTATTCTGATAAGTTTCCTATGGCATCTGAAGAAATAATAGCATTTTGCATTCCTTTGTTTTGGCAAAAGCCATACTGGTTAATCTATTTCCAACCATATGGTTTCACACTTGATGGCCATATCGAAGAAAGGTAGTGTTGTGTTTCTTTGAAAATTATTGCAGATCCACGACACAAAATATTTTAAACACTAGGAGTGTGGGTTTTTTCTAATCAGATCACTACCCATGCACCTTTTAGGAGCTATTAAGTGAGAAGGGGGCGGGGAGGAAGAAGGCCTGGCAATAAATGTTCATTGAATAAATGAATAAATAGAATAGATAAGCTGTGCTTATCTATTCTATCTGTGCGCAAGGCAAACTTACAGGCACAAAGAGAAATATGGTAATAGAGTGATTCCTTCTTAAAAAGCTTACATTCAATACAGTAAATAAGATATTATATACCGTTCATCAAAATACCAATCGGAATGCAGTAAGTCATTAAGAAGCTGATGTGTGCAACACAGAGAAATCACCTCCACCTGGACAGTTGCCATGTCAAGAAACAAGAAGAAATGAAAACTAAGAAGTTTCGAGCACTTCTCCAGGATGTAAAGAAGACCGTCTGGGGACTAAGGAAGATAAGACCATTTTCCACCGCCCAGACAAAACAGCCCAGGACTTAGTTGTAGTGGTCCAATTTCATCAACGGTCTATCTCTACTCCAGACGACAAATTACTCCCCATAAACAAGTCTCTCATAGGTAGATTAGCATGCGAGAGCCCCCTCCAAGGCCAGTCAACCCTGTGTGAGATGAATCACATCTCAGAGCCTGCTGAGACGAGCACCAGGCACCAGGCCTGCTGGGACCTCCGGGAAACGGGGGCCCCAGGAGCAGCTCGGTGAGAAACAAACAGGCTGCCGCCCTCAGCCACGTCCTCAATCCCGTCTCTTCATCTGATAGCAAACTGTAGTACTTTTGGAAACCAAAACTTGGTGAGCCAACAAATATGAAAAAAGGAAAATATTTTCTGAAGCCAGTGCATGCTTTTACAACCACGTGAGCAAGGCCTTTACAACAAGTCCCATGGCAGACACTCTAAAATATTTGCCAGGAGACTGTCCGACTTAAAAACACGATTCAGCCAAGCTTTATTTTTACAGCCAATCATTGCATATGGATAACTAGCTTCGGGTTGTTTGAGGGTCTGGGCAGGGGAGGGGGGTTTGTTTGTTTTGTTGTGTTTTTATCAGCACGTATAACCTCATATACATATAAGTATAGCTTAAACCGAAATGTCACAAGTTTCTATGACCATGAAGCCCTTCTAAAATTGTGATACAGTGAATTATGAATTCACAAAGAAATTAATTCTTGGATTAAAGCAGAACAACCAAGAGTCGGAATTCATTTTTAAAGTAAAATGCATCGCCTAGATCCCAGTGTAATCTCATTTCTAAGCAGAGCAGCATTCATCCGGGTACTTTTGACATTATCTCCCAGGACTAGCCTTCTTATCTCGGAACATGTCTGGAGGACACCGAGGCGAGAGCGAAATTCTTCTGCAGGGACCCGAGCCTTCTCCAGAGAGCTCGTTCCCCTTCCCTCCCCGTGTCCTTGTCTCGCTGGCATCTCTCTGCTCTCACAGTAGACACACCACTCTTCCAGGGGCGGAGCTGCCAATCCTTGAACACCACTTACAATTTTTCGCAATGGTTTTATTATTTGGTCTCTGATTATACACCCTGCTCAGAGTTACATTTTCATTAAAGAGTGAAAGGTTACCAAAGTTCAACATGTGTTCAGCATTTTTTTTAAAAGGCATCACTCTCTGGAAATCTACAGAGAACAATGCAATGCTACAAACCTAGAAGCTAGCGACCCAAAGCGTACACTCCATGGATTTGCTGTTTCCTTGCGATAGAAATCTTCCCTTTCTTACAGCAGGTGTATTTCCTCCTGATTTGGGTTAGATCAGCTTAAAATAGGAAAGGACCCATGACACTACCACTAAAAGAAAATTTCAGTTATAAACTGAACACTGTACTTGTGCAAGATGTGGTCTCTACCCTCCACAGAGGCAGACAGCATCAAAATGCCTTCATCCGAAAAGATTAGAGAAAATCCGAGAGTCGAGCTGGGAGGATTCTAAACCCTTAAAAATGTTTAGAGGAAGGAAGTTTTGATACCAAGGTCTAATATGAAACAGGGAATCCATATTCATTCTGGCCCTAGTATAATTTTTTTTATTTTTTTTTATTTTTAACTGTACCATCCTGGAATAGTCCCTTCCTTTTGCCAGAGGCAAATCACTAAGTGACTTAAACTCTATCCTCCCACGGGCTCTCCCAGCCCCACCCAGAGTGTGTGTGTGTGTGCGCGCGTGCGCGCGCGCACGCGCGTATCCCTCCTACTCCCCTCCTCTTTAACTTTTCTTCCTGTTTTAATAATACTTAGTTACCCCAAAGTGTTGCTGGAAGGATTCATAAGTATGCTAAGGGCTTTGAAGATGAAAAGAAATATATAAATGCTTAAGTATTGCTATAAAAGTTCAAGTAAATGAGCTCATAGCATGTGATTTAAATGGAATGCATGTGAATACACAATCCACCGATAACCAAACAACTAAGGAAGCTTCAGCTAAGACTCATAACCCACATGACATTAAGCCTTTAATATCATAGAATGTTTTCAGAGCTGAAAAGCTCTCAGAGACCATTTAGTACAAGTCCTTTATTTTACAGATGGAAAAAAGAGAAGGTCACAAATGACCAATCCAAGGCACAGGCATGGATCAGAACAGGCAAGAAAATCAATCTTTTTTTTTTTTTTTTTTTAATTATTTGACAGACAGAGACCACAAGTAGGCAGAGAGGCCGGCAGAGAGAGAAGGGGAAGCAGGCTCAGCACTGAGCAGAGAGCCGGATTCGGGGCTCGATCCCAGACCCCTGGGATCATGACCTGAGCTAAAGGCAGAGGCTTCTAACCCACTGAGCCACTCAGGTGCCCCTAAAACTAATCTTTTTAAGTGCCCCACCAATGCGTCTTATACCGCTCCATGCTACCTACAAGACGTCATATATATGGAAGAAAATAGCATGTTCAAATACTCAAATGTCACTATTATCTTGAAATGTTGATAGTTGTTGCCACACATCTAGATATTGGTTAACACACTGATTTATGATTGAATTCTTTTTCACCAGAGTAAGAATCCTCCTGTAAACGTATCTTGACTCTTATTTGTATATTTGGGGCTATTTTCCCGTTACAAGAGTAGCTGCGAGGATCTATACCTGTATCTACAACATGTTCTGTTGATCCTCAAAAAATACTCAAGGGTTGCCCTTTGGTTTGGAGAGACGGTGAGAATATCTTCAACGGATCCCAACCACAACAACTGCGGAAGTTGGCAAGAATGTGTCTGTGACCATTGACGTCAGTCCCTAAACTGACAGCTGTTCTTTAGCAAACTTCTTAAATGAGACTCTCTGTGCTACTTTGGAATTATATCTTTTTAAAAGAGACATGTCAAAGTATCTATTAACAGGGTAATAATACCCGGCACCATTTGGAATGTCACATAACCAGTGAGCTCTGGCCCTGGATGCTGGTAAGGAATTCATCTTATTACCAACCCAGTAGATCGGTTTGGGTTTAATGAGGCTGCCTTAAATTCTCTCCAAGTAAATTGGGGCCCTCAAAGATTTAGTGGGCATTGGAATCACATGGAGGGGCTTGTTAAAACAGATTTCTGGCTCCATTCCCAGAGTTCATGATTCAGTAGAGCCGGGGTGGGTCATCTGAAATATGCCTGTTTGGGGCGGGGTGGGGGGGCAAACCTACTGTGCATTTCCAATAAGTTTCCAGAAGGTGATGATGTGATTTGGGACCACACTTTGAGAAACAGTAGATTAAAGAAAAAACATGCAAATAGGAGTAAGCCAAGTTTCGGCTCCACTTTGATTAGCTGCCTGGGTAGAAGTCTGTCCTGAATGCAATGAGGAATTGGTAATTAAACAGGTAAAATTAATCTCTGAAGGCTGGAGTTCACGGATTAGCAAGGCCAAATCGGGCCCACAGGTGTTTTGTTTGACTCACATACTAATTTTTTAATGAATTTGTTGTCAGCATTTAAAATTCATGATATCCTGTATAAAAATCCAAGTCCTGGTTTTTATCAATAAATCAACTGTCCAACTTGGGGTGGGGCCATCGACGTCCCTGTTACACAGGGTACCATGTCTGGGTATCTCAGTCTCCATCTGACCTGCTTCATTTGCTTACACCTACTACTGCTTTTGACTTTGCGTTCCCGTGCAGATCATAAGTCTAAAAATGTCAAGCTTCTGAACAATGTTTTCAGCTTCGTTATCAACTATACATGGCTTTATTAAATAAACCAGACTTGTCACCATTCATTCCATTTCACTGTATTCTGTTTGGAATCTATATATATAAGGAAGAACGGAATAAAATCTCACATCATTGACTGGTATCCCTAGAACTGGCCAAGCAATTTTCCATTTTTACTTCCTTTTAGAATAGCTAACTATTATAATACTTAAGAGTCCAAGCAATTCAGAAATAAGAAAGCTTAGAGGGATACATTATTTATCAAAATTGTATTTAAGAAATATATGAATAATGACATTTAGATAAATAATTTTGAAGTGAATAATATTAAAATTGAATTTGAAATAAATAATAATTTTGATAAATAACAAAATACATTCTCTTTATTTTTTTTTTAAGATTTTATTTATTTCTTTGTCAGAGAGAGAGCACAAGCAGACAGAGGGGCAGGTAGAGGCAGAGGGAGAAGCAGGCTCCCTGCCTAACAAGGAGTCCGATGCAGGACTCGATCCCAGGACCCCAGGATCATAACGTGAGCTTAAGGCAGACGCTTAACCAACTGAGCCACCCAGGCATCCCTCTCCTTTTTAAAATAATTCATTTCTATGTGTATGTGCTATTTGAATTTTGCTTCTTAAATCTTACTTCTCACCCAAGTTTTTTACCTATATTTATTTTAAGAATGTGATCTATTGTGTATACTTTTATTTTTTTTATTTGTTTATTTTTTATTTTTTTAAAGATTTTATTTATTTATCAGAGAGAGGGGGGGGAGAGAACGAGCACAGGCAGACAGAATGTCAGGCAGAGGCAGAAACAGGCTCCCCGCCGAGCAAGAAGCCCGATGTGGGACTCAATCCCAGGACGCTGGGATCATGACCTGAGCTGTAGGCAGCTGCTTAACCAACTGAGCCACCCAGGTGTCCCTATTGTGTATACTTTTAAAGATTGTTCAAATCCATTTTGGAATGAAACAAAATAATACTAAATTAAATATTCACATTAGTCCTCACACACTTATAATGAGCTTTTTTGGGAGACCAGTACAAGTTTGCATTAGTTTGCTATGGTTCCAATGTAACTGACCCAACCTGAGTCTGCTGCTTGGTGACTCATAGGTAGAAACCACACCACATGAGCAGTCACACAAAGGACACTTTATTTGTAGCAAACGAGGAGATCATGGGGAATGACTTCCAAAGCTGTGACTCTAGGAGCAAGGGTGAGTGGGTTCCTTTTATTTAGGGTTGGGATGAATATTTAGATCGGAAGCCCTGTCATCACATGTAGAGGTGGGCATGAGGTGGCATGTGCCCCTTAAGGAAACGTGCCCCCCCCCAACACTGTCTGTTATGTAAATGAGGCTTGAGCTCCTCCTTGGGCACAGATTTTAGTGTTGTGGCTAGGTGACCATCACTGTTGGTCATTCCATGGGTCACTCAGGGATCCATCTGTGGACACATAAGTTAGGGGTTAAGTTCAAACTGGTCTGGGTGGTGTGGGCCCCCAGAGTTCTTCATGTAGGCTGTGGTGATTGCTGGAGGGCTAGTTTCAGTTTCCATCACAAACACTATGCTGGACAGTCTTTTGCCTGAGTCAAGAGATAAACTGGAAAGAAGAGCTTAAAGAAAAATGCAGGACAAAGGTCAGTGAGTACAAACAGGTGAACAGTAAATTAGATCTTGGAGTCCAGCTGGAGACACCATGACCAGCTTCACCTGGAAACTCACTAGAAATGCCACTATTGGATCTCACACCAGAAATCCCAAGAAGGGGGTCCAGCAATTTGGATTTTACCAAGATCCCTTTGGAAAGAGATCTTTCCCTTTTGGGAAAGATAAATAAGCATGTTGGAAGCACGTTAAAGTTTGAGAACCACCACTTGAAGACATCAAATAGGTAGATAATTGAGCTTGTGCAGAGTCAAGTGTAAAGTGAAAGGACTTCATGCAAATAATTCCTGAATAATTTTAAAGTACAATTTTTTGCTCTTCCCTTTTCAGAACATAGAAACTCTTCTTTTTCATCTTTCTAAAGAAAATTTTATATTTTAGAACCTGCTTCCATCACTAGCTTTGAGAATTGTAAAGCATATTTTATTTTCCACTGATAGAGGAGGCCACAACACTAGTGAAAAAGGCCGAAAAGTAAGTCTACACTGTCATTTTGCTTCATCTATTGTTAGTATTCTTAAAATGCCAAATGTCTAAGGACCATTTGAGCAACTGAGTTAAAGTATCTTCCATCTTTTTAATACTTCTCACCATGGGCATGAGGATACTCGGGATGAACCAAAGGATTCTTAACCATGGATGCTTTCAAGTCACTAGGGAGCGCTGAGAAAATATCCAACCTAAGCTTCATTCTGAGACATCTCATGTTGGTTGGCCTTAGATGGGATCAGGCCCTCTGGTGTGCTTTCAAAAGCCCCTCAGGTGATTCTCACATGCAGTTGATAGTGAGAAGCCCTGCTTATATCCTCCTCAGCACTGGAAGTGACATAAAAACCAAATTTCAGACCTCAGCCCTTCTCTCCCTGTGGATTTTGAGGCTACCTCTCCTGACATTTGAATAGCTAGATCTAGTAACTAAAAAACCTTGAACAACTGAAATGATCTAAACACAGTCACTCTGTTTATACCAATCCAAGATAAGAATTTGTGTAAATAATTCAGGTTTCCAAACACTTTTACCAGATAATTAAAGCCAAATTACTTTCTCTTTGGCCTGAAATTTTGGTTAATTGGCTTAACTCTCCACATGGCTTTTGGATGTAGACATAGCCCATAGTAAAAATATTGCATTCTGTTGTTTGCTTGACCTTGGAAGAGGAGGAGGTGGAGGTGTAATTAGCCCTTAATTTTACCTCCGGGGTGGAGTGTTGATACAACCAAATCCAAATGCCTATCTTTGGCTGGATGGTTACATCTGAAAACATCAAATATGGATCAGAATTCAGAAAAAAATATTAATTCCTTCTCTCCATCCCCCTCAAAATTCTCCTATTTATTTATTTATTTATTTATTTATTTACTCAGCTCCTGGTAATTTTGTGATGATGCCCTCTTCCTACTATTTCCTCATGGCAAGCTAAAGTATCTTTGATTTTTGACCTTTTGATATAAAAAACATACATTACAGCCATGCTTTTGTGGGTTTTTTTTTTCTTTAATTTAGGGAAGCGGCAAGAATGCGTGAAACAATCACAAAGTTCACATTTCCTCTAAAAGCAAATGAAAAGGACAACTTAACAGAGTTCCTCACTGACTTCGGGGACATTTTCTTTAAAATGAACCAGAAAGAGAGGAGAAAATTTAGAAAATATTTAATTCTATCATATTTGCAAAGTCCATGACATCAGGAAGATCCAACATTTATTTTCAAAATCTCAGCAGAACTGCCCTATCTACAACTGCATAAAGATCTGAGAAGGAATCTTAGTTCCATCCACAAACTAATTCCCTAACTTCCCTAAACTTTGTTTTTCTTCTGTAAAATGATCTCACAGGACTCTTATGTAGATTAAATTAGATCATATATATAAAGCTTTTGCCCAGTGCTGGGCAAGGAATATAGAGTCAGTAAGTCTTAACTCATCCTTATCATTACTCTAGGTAGATTCCCTGAGGGCTGGCTTGGCTCCACTTCTCAAGCTCTTCTTACCAACCTGGGGTATTATAAGTTATGTGAACTGTTTCTTTCCACAGTAGATAAAGTGACAAGAACAAGGAGAGAACTATCAAACTCAAAAACTGCAGGGTATGCGAGGACTGCCTAAGCAGGCTTCTATAATGTAGCATTCGCTTTGGAGAAAGGACCCCTACATACGAGGGCAAGCAATTCAATGGATCAGTAATTCCCGAACTTGAGGCTTTGTGTTCAGAAGAAACCGAGAGCATCTTTCGTGCTGACTCTTCCTGGATTCTGGAATGATGGCACGAAGACTTAACTTCAGCAGGCAGTACAGGGCGAGCCAGCACAGGCATGCAGAGGCCTTCTGGGGCACCATCATCTCTTGGAGAAGCAGACCCCCGGCTGACCTATTGACTGGGAGCCTCGGTGGGACCACCCTGACCAACAGCAACCCCATTTCCTGCTGCACTGGGATTCCTCCCCAGGGGTTTGCATTCCAAGCTAGGCCGGATTTTCCTTCCCAGGCACTCCCCCAGGCTCACAGCCTGAGGAATTCTCTGGCTGTAAGAAGACACTCCAAGAGGATTGAGGATGGGAACTCTTTTAACTCACAAACAAATCTGAGGGGGGGATGTGGCTGTGTACTCCCAGATGAAAGAGATTTAGGCTTGTGAATCTCTCAAAATAGCAGGAAATCAGACAAGAAGGGCCTTGTCCCAGAGTCACAGCCTTACTCAGAAATTAAAATAGGTCTGACCTTTGTCTGTGGGATTGTGTTGTCGCCATCATATTTAGCTGCTCCAGCTGAGGACTTCTGAAACCCTCCATCTGCATGTGGGGAAACTGCATCTCTTAGTGGGAGGTGGTCTCTCCCTGAGCACAGCAGACCCACTTATTCAGGACAGCACTTAGCTGGAGCTCATGGCTTCAAGAAAATGGAGTTCACTGAAATTCAGATTTTCTCTTTTCCCTGCACAAATTAAGTTAGAAACAGTAAAAAAATGACAGAGAAATTGAGGTTCTCCAACCAACAATGAAGTTATGTTATTGTCATCCATGTATTTACTTATCTCTGAGGGGACCCGCAGAGACCAGATTTCTTTGTGTGGCTCCTCTACTTTGAAAGCCAACTGTTGCCGTGTTTGGGGACTTTGGGGTATAGCTTAGTTGAGCACGATCAATAGAATAGAAGGCAAGCCATTTATATCCAACAGGCCCCTAGGTCAGGAAGAAGAATGCTGTTTTCTACTTCTATCCCTGCCAATGAGTCACTGCCTCAAACTCAAATTATTTCTCTGTGCCTCAGTTTTATCTTCTATAAAGTGGGGATAATAATAGCCATTCCTCCCTACTTTGTTAGTATATTGGGAGTAGAAAATATTGTACATGTAAGCCTTGGGGAGGAAAGGCTTAAATGAAAGCATCATTATTTCTCTCGCTTCTCTGCAAATAGTCTCCATGGTAATCATAGCTTTCTTTTACTAAGAACTCTTGCCACCTCTGGACTGGTAACCTAAATGTCAAAAGATGAACATCACATTACAGCTTTCGAAGGCCTGTTCTTTAAAACTTTGTTCTTACTTCACATAACATCGATTGTGTTTAGACTCATTTACTTCATTTTGCCAAAAATAATTCTGTGTGAGCAGCCTCATCTAAGATACAACAGGAGCAAAAGTGAACATTCTGATCATTAAATACAATAGAGATGAGTTTAAGATGTTAACTCTCAATCTCAGAGCATAACCATCCCATGAGACAGTGGTGCCCATTGTCTTTTCTGATTTGCTCTTCTTTTGGTCTTTTGACCTGGAAAGACTAAGGTGGCACCACTCAACTCCATGTCCGAGCCGAACCCCACCCACTACGAAGCGTCCAAACTTTCCATTCACACCATCAGATTCAAACTCCCCCAAAATAGCCCTTTTTAATTTAATATCCAGAGTGACATGTAACAATCAAACTTGGAATTCTACTTCTAAAAGTATCTTTTATTGTGGTAAAAGACACATAATTATTTTTCCCATGTGGTTTTCTGGGATTAAAGTACATAACTTTTATCAGATTCTCTCATTCTCTCTTTCTCTCTGTCTCTCTCTCTCTTTTCTTTTCTTTTTTTTTTTTTTTTTTTTTTTTTTTGATTGTGCTAAAACACAGGGAACATTAGATTTATCATCTTAACCATTTTTAAGGACATAGTTCAGTAGTGTTAAGTATAATCGCATTACTATACAAGAGCTAAATTGCATGTTAACCATTTTCAAGTGTGTGGTTCAGTGGTATTAAGTACCTTCATATGATTATGCAAGCATCACCACCATCCGTCTCTAAAACTTTTTCATCTTCCCAAACTGAAATTTTTTTAATACTTTTTTTTTTATTTTTTTAAGATTTTATTTATTTATTTGACAAAGATCACAAGTAGGCAGAGAGGCAGGCAGAGAGAGAGGAGGAAGCAGGCTCCCTGCGGAGCTGAGAGCCCAATGCGGGGCTCCATCCCAGGACCCTGGGATCATGACCTGAGCAGAAGGCAGAGGCTTTAACCCACTGAGCCACCCAGGTGCCCCCCAAACTGAAATTTTATACCCATTAAATAACGTCTCTCCATTTCCTTCTTCCCCCAGCTCCTGGCAATCATCATTCTACTTTCTGTCTCTATGAATTTGGCTACTTTAGGTATCCTATGTAAATGAAATTATGTAATAATATTTTTCCTTTTGTAATTGTCTTATTTCACTTAATGTTGTGTCCTCAAGGTTCATCCATGGGGTAGCATGTGACAGAACGCCCTTCCTTTTTAAGGTTGTCTAATATATAATTGTACGTTTGTATTACATTCTGTTTGCCCATTTGTCCATCAGTGGATACTTAGCAGCTTCAACCTCTCGGTTATTAAGAATAAAACATCTATATACATGGGTGTTCATATCTCCTTGAGAACCTGCTTTCTGTTCATTTGGGTATATGCCCAGAAGTGGGATTGCTGGCTCATAATATTTTTGAGGACACACCGTACTATTTTCTGTAGTGGCTGCACCATTTTACATTCTCACCAACGGTTCCCAAGGATTCCGATTTCTCCACATTCTTGCCAACACTTGTTATTTTCTGGTTTTTGCTTTTGCTTTGTTTTTTATAGTAGCCATCCAAATAGGTATGTTGAAATTCTGTTTTTGATAAGAGAGTAATTGATAGAGGGGCTAAGATCAAACATAATAAGGGGCACCTGGGTGGCTCAGTGGGTTGAGCCTCTGCCTTCAGCTCAGGTCATGGTTTCAGGGTCCTAAGATCAAGCCACGTTGGGCTCTCTGCTCAGCAGGGAGCCTGTTTCCCCTCCTCTCTCTGTCTGCCTCTCTACCTGTATGTGATCTCTCTCTCAAATAAAATGTTTTTTAAAAAAAATGATACAGGGGGGACGCCTGGGTGGCTCAGTTGGTTAAGCAGCTGCCTTCGGTTCAGGTCATGATCCCAGCGTCCTGGGATCGAGTCCCACATCGGGCTCCTTGCTCGGCAGGGAGCCTGCTTCTCCCTCTGCCTCTGCCTGCCATTCTGTCTGCCTGTGCTCGCTCTCTCTCCCTCTCTCTGACAAATAAATAAAACCTAAAAAAAAAATGATACATATATTTGTATGAGACATATCTTAATAAAGCAGATTGGCTAGGGGCCATCTCAAAGAATTGTACTTCTTAGTTACCCTCACTCCTGCTGAAGGGGAAGTGTATCAAACGCCCACAAAGGACGGTGGGGGTTTCCCGGCCAACTCTTAAGTCAGCAAGAGCAGACAGAACCGGAGAAGAGAAGAAAGTCAGAGAGAATTGAATGCAGAGTACTCCCTACTTGCACCATGCACAGAGCATACAAATCTCCTGGTGACCCCGAGAGGCACTTTAGCATTTCACTGTTTTGCACACTTTTCACTATGGCATTGCCTGACAGAAGCAGATAAGCCCCGGGAGGAAGAATGGGAGGGGTCTTCTCAGGAACTGGGCAACAGAAAGGGGAAAACATGTATGGCTAACCCTGGTCAAAGGTAGAAATTAAAAGAATAAGATGGGAAGTTAAGCCTAGAAAAACTGACTTCCTTCTGCTCTTCCCACCGCCCATCCAAGATGATCACCAACAGAACGTAACATCAGTTCTTTGTTCTACTGCTCACTTCCCTTTCTAAATTGCTGATGTCCTCACTCTTCTGTCCCTGGGGGCCTAATGCTTGGCCTGCTGTGCGCTGACCGACCTGTGAGATTTCACCCATCTTCCACCCTCTTTCTTACTTAGGCATCCAAAAAATATTTATTTATTGGGTACCTACAAACGGTTGAAGTCAATCCCTAGTGGATAACTTGATTTAACAGGTTTTTTTTCCCTAAAATTGTATTCAAAGCAAAATTAAGCTCTTCCCCAGTGGTGTACCCAGCAAAGGGCAATGGCAGTGGTTTGTTCCACAAGCAATTCATCATTGTCCAGAGAAAATTTTAAAAATTAAAAATAAGAAGAAGAATTTTAAATAATAAACTAAAACAAATAACAAACTCAAAGGCATGTGGCTTTTTATTTTCCCCATGCTCTGTCGACCCTAAACAATGTCAGGGATAAAGTACTCCTCCCACCCAAAAATATTGTGTGGGCCCAAGTTCTAAATGATTGCTGTGGTTATTGTGGACTTTTAATGATACATATGTAGTCTTCAAATACTATTGTTTAATAAACACTATATTCTATGTAGAAATTAAGTCAAAGATCTCCTATCTGTACACCCAGGGATTTAACTGCTCACATTTGTTTTTAGAGCAAGTTCAAAAATGGTTTGGAATCCTTTGAGCTTGCCTGAGGGGCAGTCGGTGTTACCAACCCCTGGGGTATTTCAGCTTCATATGTTTAAAACAATAGATTTTTCCAAAAACCAAACAAACAATGATTATGAAGAGCAGGAAAACCTGAGTCCCTTTAACTCTGCCTCTGGAAATGATGGAACAAACTAAAATATTTTTCCTTTTCTCAAGAAATCGTTAGTGTATTATATACTAACTTATATACATATAGCTAAAATATTTTTGTTGTGTAGTATTTTTTATTTTAATTATTTGTTTGCATGATTATATATATTGCATCTTGTTATCTGTGTTTCTTTTCTGACTACTCTGAGTCATTCTGTATCATAATTGTTCTGAAGTACATTTTTTATGTGGGGGAATTAAAAGTGAAGAGTGCTGGGTGTCAAAAATACTGGATACGTGACTGCTCTCACTATTTTTTTCTAATTGGTACATGATTCACTATTCAGTTATCCAACAAAGCATCTGATGTCTGCCAGGCACCAGACTCAGCCAGTGACATAAAGGAACCAATAAAACACAGATCAAGCCCTGAGGTCAGTGTTTCTGGGATACAGCAAATTGGAAAGGCCCTTGTTATAGCTGGAACATGAGGCCTAACCGAACATACTGATACAAGTCTAACTCAACAGGGAGTTAGGGAACAAATTCTAGAAACCCTGGGACCAAACTGATCAGGTCCCTTATTTCATCAATTTACCCATAGATGAGAGTCCTGGTGTATACCTAAAAGAAGGGGCCTGAGATTTTTCACATCTACCTAAAAAGATACTTATGAACCTTTTCTAATCCAGTTCTGTGATTATGTTCAAGAATGCTCACTATCATAATATCCCTTGATGCCAGGTCAATAACCGTGCAATAAATAACACAGGCTTATGCAAATCAAATGCGAATGGAGAAGTTCTCCCTAATTATTTTCGGTATTCTGTGTTGCAAAGAAGAAAAGTATAGATGGAGAGCTTCCTCTTCTTCTTGCTATCTCAATGATCAGAAAGGATGAGAGAGAGAACAAGCATGAATTTTAAAAGTTAAAAGGAACACAGGGCCAAAGGAAGTTTCCAATATATTTTTATTTTTTCCATGCAACTGACACACAGACATACAGGTATGCACACCTATAAAACCCTCACTCCTTTTGGAAACCAGAATTCCCTCAATTCTTTGGGGGGAAAAAATCATTGGGGCACTTGGGTGGCTCCACTGGTTAAGCGTCTGCCTTCGGCTTCTGGAGTCCCTGGATAGAGCCCCCCCATCGGACTCCCTGCTCAACAGGGAGTCTGCTTCTCCCTCTCCCTCTGTTCCTCACACTTATGCTCTTGTGCTCTCTCTGTCTCTCTCTCAAATAAATAAATAAAATCTAAGAAAAAAAATAAAAAAATAAAAATCATCCGACTGAATCTGAAATACAAGAGGCCTGATTACTGCTGAGCAACTAAGGCCCAAGAATTTCCTCTTCAAAATGCTCTTCTGTAGCTATGATTGATTGACATGAGACTCCATATGCTTTTTTCTTTTTTCCTTAATGGACTTTGGCAGAGGATTCCATTTCTTCCGAAACAGAGCACCTTGCAACCTTCTGTGAAAAACTGTATTGGTGGTCCAAGGGGTAATGAATGAAATTGAGCAAAAGAGATTTTAGGTTGAAAATCAGGGAAAAAATATACCTGCAGCGAGTCCCATTATTCTGTAGAATAATCTCCCAGGGGAATCGGTAATGGCCCCCATCACACAAGTAATTCTAAATGAGCACAGAAAAATATTGAGAGTAATTTATGAGGAAACAGCATGTATTGGAAAAGAAGAGAGAAAATGACCTAATTTTTCCGTCTGTAATTTTCATGATTCTGCCTTGAATGGCCTCTTCACACATAATATCTGACAATTTGGGTATGCAAAACTCAAAAACACAAAAATTATCTTTGGCCAACTCTTCAAGGCAAGAGTTAAAGAACTTTAAAAGGAAATATAGTCTTGACAATAAAAATCATATGTCAAATTATGATAAGGTACTCATACTTCTTTGTACACATTTATATACTTCTTCAGTGTGTGCGGCTTATTCTAAGATCAAAATTCAGATGTGTTTCCCCGGTCGAGTCACTGTTTCAACATCTCTGTCACTGCAGCTGATCCTGATCCTGCTGCTTCCCGTTAGGAGTCAAATCCCATTTTTTTAAAAACTAAGACAGGAAATACCGCTCGGGGCTGGAATACACATGAAAATCAGAACGCTTTCAAAGATGTAATACAGGAAATCAACCAGAGAATATTCAAATAGTCACAATATGCTTAACATTTTAAACATTTTCTTCCTCTTTTAAACAAATGCTGAACAAAGCTTCCTGTGTTTCAAAAGTGAACTCAATGGACGCTCAAAATGGCAAGTCCACATAGTTATTATTCCTTCTCTTCACACTTAATTTCCCTGGCTTTGTAGGAGGTTTCCAGGACTTTAAAGATGGCCTGTGGAGCACTTCTGTGCATTGATGTTTCAAGTCCTGTTTTCATGCAGTAGATAGAAAGTAATATCAGTCCTTGACATCAACAATTTGCTCTTTTGAGTTCCTACCATACGGGGTGGGGGGGTTAAAATCCTAAGTAAGAAACCTGTTTATATTTCTGGAGAAACTTACAAGTTAGGCTGGAAGGGGTGATGTAATGCTAGTAACATAAATAACAATACAATGTTATCTGTGTTTCCTTACCCATAAAACACAGGTTACCGTACTTACCTGGTTGTAACAGATAGAAAAATGATAATTACAAAGCGCTTGGCACAGTGCTTGACACACAGAAGTGTTCTGTCAAAATATGACCACTACAGAAAAATTGCCAGTTAGGTGAATTTTTTTTTTTAAAGTCTTGCTTGGAAGTTGGGGAGAAGCAGAGGTCAAGGGAAGGTGAGGCCATCTGTGGCAACCCAGGAAAGTTTCTTGGACAAAGCAGGATTTACACTGGGCTTTGAAAAATGAGGAAGACCAGCCAAAAGGGGAAAAAAAAAAAAGAAAAAAAAAGTCCCTGTTCACTTCCCGAAATGGCAATTGGCAGGACTGTCCAAGCTGATGACACATTCTTCCAAACTTCTTTCTTGAGTGATCCCATGGCCTGATTTCCCATATCTTTTAAACCTGTTTTGCCAGGTAAGTGCAAACGTCAGATCAGAGCATTAGTTCATTTACAGTCCAGTCCTAATTCAATCTGGTCCCATTTCAGACTCCTCCATAGCACAACCCAAGAGCGCTCACCAGCCGGATAATATCTATGGAGTAACACCCAAAGAACCTTGGGAAACAACAGGGCATTGGGTTTCAGAGTGCACCTAAGCTACATTTTCAATAAAAGTCAAAGCTAACCAGGTGATGCCTTTCTAGTCAGGATGGACCAGTGACAGCCCCACACCCTTTGAGTCAAAGGGAAATAGTTTCTTAATTCACTTTTGGGAAATGTTGCCAGTGATTCAGCACTATAGCTGGCTCATTGGGACATCATAAAGGATATTTCCCTCAACAGCTTCCCCACCTCCTTGGTAAGAGATGAGTTTCCAGGCTGTAGTGTTACCCATAAGTACCCCTCCTATGATAGGAGGGCTTATCAACATTATTGAGACTCTAGAATGCTCTTTGAGTAGATACCTTATAATTAATTATCCAAGCTGGAAGCCTTTTGAGAGTACATAATATTAATAATTGTGCCACAAAAGCAGACATAAACAATGTTCCAGGCAAATCAGGATATACGGTCACCGTGTCTCAAGGTTTCAGGGCCCTGAAGATATTCATTTGTCAAGCATTTGTTAAGTAAATACTATGTACCAGACACTATGATGTATGCTAGAAATAATATATTAACTGTCTTTGCCCTAGAGGCCTCGGGCTAGTAGGGGAGACAAACACATAAATATGCTTTATAAAGCTCTGTAGAGGTCAGGAAATCTGGCACGTACCTAAGTCAGCTTGAAGAGTGAGAGAAGATTTCCTGAAGTGCTGACCTGCCCACGTCTTCAACAGACAAGGAGTAAGAGTAACCAAGGTTAGGCTGAAAGTCACTACAAACTGGAAGTATTTTATATATATCAGACATTTACTGGATATCAGCTACTTTGTATATAGTATCTCATTTAACTCATACTTTACAGATAAGAAAAATGAACACAGAAATAGTAAGTAATCTCTAAGGAGTGGCAGGTTTAAAACAGTGAAAGGACATATGTCCCCTTCCCATGAATCTTATTTTGACCAAGAGAGCACAGTGAAATGTGACTTCCAAGACTAGGTGCTAAGAAGCCAAGCAACTAAAAAAAAAAGAAGAAGAAGAAGAAGAAGAAGAAGCCAAGCAACTGCCACCTGGTTTGCTGAAACAAATGTGTTGGATCCCTGAACTGCTAAGAAGATATCCCACAGCCTGGTAACTGGCAGATAGTACCCGCTGAGTGTATCCTTCAGAAATCCCAGCCCAGACATCAGATAGATATGTAAGAAGTCATCTTAGAAGTGGATCCTTGGGGCACCTGGGTGACTCAGTGGGTTAAAGCCTCTGCCTTCGGCTCAGGTCATAATCCCAGAGTCCTGGGATCAAGCCCCACATCAGGATCTCTGCTCTGCAGGGAGCATGCTTCCTCCTCCTCTCTCTCTGCACACATGTGATCTCTGTCTGTCAAATAAATAAATTAAAAAAAAAAAAAAAAAGAAGTGGATCCTCCAGAGGTGCTTGGGTGGTTCAGTCCATTAAGTGTCCAACTCTTGGTTTCAAAAGCTCAGGTCATGATCTCTAAGAGTTGAGAGATGGAGCCCTGCATCAGGCTCAGTGTGGGACCGGTCTGCTTGAGCGTCTCTCTTTCCCTCTCTCTGCCACCTCTTGCCAATAAATAAATAAATCTTAAAAAAAAAAAAGTGAAACTTCCAGACCCAGCATGGAGGAACTGTCCATACTCGCCCTTTTCTGTATCCAGACTGATAAAATTTGTGGCCTTAAAATGGTTATTTTTTTGTATCACTAAGTTTTGGTACAACAAGAGTAACTGGGTCATAGGACCACATGCCTAAGCAGGTAATAAAAGAGAATTCAAATCCAGAAAGTCTGGAATCAAACAAAACAAAATAAAAACAAAACACACACACACAGTGCTTTGTTTTTGTTTTTGGTTTGTTTGGGTTTTTTTTTTTTTTTTTACCACACAGTGATTCAACAATACTCTTTAATTGCAGCTTCCCAAGAAACATGACTTCTTTTGTATACATACAAGCCCCTCTGGGAACTGACACAGAAAGTTCAGTGAAGTGATTAGAGATGGATCTGGAAAGAAAACAAAAATCCATCAAGTGACAGAAGTCCTCATAAATCACACCAAGGTGTCCGAAGCAGTAGGAGGCCATTGTCACATCTGAAAGCACTAGAATGTTCTACTCAGCTTTGTGTTTTAAGGGAATCACTCTGGCGTCTATGTGGAAGAAGATCTTGCGGGGAACAAGACTGAGAACATTTAGGAGCCCGTGAAAACAACTCAAGCAAGAAATAAGTCCATGGCAGTGGCAGAACAGAACAGGGAAAAGGGGGCTAAAATCTGGAAACAGCAGCTACACGGATTACTGACCATTCCACCAAACCTGCAGTGAGAGAGAAATTCAGAAACAGGGGAAATGGTTAGCGAATGACCTATAGTCATATTTGCCAAGTTCATTGAAAAGCACTGTCGCACCTTTCATTTCCTTCTCTTCCCTTTCCTTTGAGACGGTGAAAGAGGAACAAAGCATGATAGGAAGATTGCTAGAGACAATCATTTTGAGAAAATAGAACTATATTGTCAGTCATAACAGCAAGGTTCCTCATTATTAAAGAAAGTGAAAGAAAGAAGAAAGCTAGAAATAGCCTTAAGATTATGAACTGGAAGTAGGAATATTGGTGTGAACTCATAGTTTTAGATAGATAGATGATAGGTAAATAGCCATATAGATAGATAGATAGGTAGACAGACAAAGATTTACATGTATAAATATACGTATATGTATCTGCATGTACATACATATAGAATTTCAGCTCTGTTTTCCAAGAGAGTCTAGAAGCAGTGACATTCCAGTAGCAATGAACACTTCAAGAACACATTTTGGTTTCCAAATAACATTGTCTACCAGAAGGAAATCCTTGGATAAATAATTGATTTCAGTACTTGGGTAAGGAAGATACAAAATGAGTTTGGATTATCTTGTTGTACCAGAAAGAAAGGAAGTGCTCAAAGAGTGATGTAAACAACGTCAAAGAGACATGAGAGTCAGTTTATAAGGGTTCCTACTGGCCAAATCTGGAAAAATTTGAGAACCAGAATAAATAATGATAGTAATAGATCACAATCCATCGAATAAAATAAAAACCCATCAATCTATACTGATATAAATGATCAGATGAATAAATTAAGGAGGAGAAGTTGCTCTATCCAACAGTAGAAAACCAATGATAATAAATGATAGAAGTAGAAAATCACCATCTGATAGCATATAAGTGATTATTAGTCTAGGCAGGAATCAGGGAAGAATGCTAAGTCTGGTCAATGCAGGCTTAATGAGTTTGAGGCTGTTGGCATAATTCTGAAGTCAACATAAAATCTTTATCACCTACAAAAGGAGAAGATGGTAATTTTAAGGTGGAGAAAGCTGGCCACTTGACCAGGTCATCAAAGTTGGCATCCCTAGGTGTGGGGATGTGTGATTGCCTTGTGCTTCCATCGTGTAATCAACTTGGGAAGAACACAGCATCATCTTTAACATCTTCCTACCAAGCATGGGTGATCTGAGTCTGGTTATAAGAAAACCTCATAAAGGCCCAGGTTCAGGTGGGGGTATCTATCAAATGAAACATCGATACTCTTTAATCTGTCAAGATCATGAATCATAGGGAAAGACAAAGGAAATGCTCCAGATTAAATAAGACTAAAAAGTGGTAGAAAAAAAAATAGTAAGTTCAATACATCTTTCTGGGCCAGAAAGGAAAAAGACACTCTTAGAGTAACTGTCAAAATTTGAAGGGTGTCTGTAGATTGCAAGATAGCATTGTATCCATTTCCTGATTGGAAGATGATTTAGGATCAAAAGGAGAGTACCTTTGTTTTTAGGAAATGTTCACTGAAGTTTTAGGCATCGTATCTACATAAGTCCATGAGATATGAAAGTACTTTAAACTCTTCTTTCAACTTTTCTGTAAGTTTGAAGTAATTTTTTTAGAAAGATATTATGTATTTATTTGAGAGAGAATGAGAAAGACAGAGCACAAGCAGGGGAAGGGACAAGCACACTCCCTGCTGGGTGTGGAGCAGACCTGGGGCTCCATCCTAGGACCCTGAGATCATGACCTGACCCAAAATCAAACACTTAACCAACTGCGCCACCCAAGAATCCCTTTAGTAATTTTTTTTTTAAAGTTATAGAGAAGTTAAAAAAAAATTGTTATACATATGGAAAAAAATAAAGTATAGATGGTATGAATTTCCTTCACAGCAGCTAAAATACAAGGCTTTTAATTCATTATTTAAAAAAAAAAAAAAAAGTTAGAAAAAAAAACAAAAAATAAAAATTAGGGCACCTGGCTGGCTCAGTCAGTGGAGTGTGCAACTCTTGATCTTGGGATTGTAAATTTGGGCCTCATGTTGGGTGTAGAAACTACTTGAAAATAAAATCTTAAAAAAGAGAGAGAGAGAGTCTATTTTATATGTATTAGATGCTAAGAAAACCATCAGGCACAGATGATAAAAGGCTTTGCAGTTTTGACTCCCAGATCATTGGCATTTAAGTAAGGAAAGGAAGGAAGGAAAAAAGAAAGAGGAGGGAGGGAAAGAGGGAGGAAGGGGGGGGAAGAATAAGTAAAAAAAAAAAAAGGAAAGGGCAAGGAGTAACGGTTTTCAAACTGCCCTTCCCACAATTTCTAGGAAATGATTCAAGGGTTCATAAACATTTAGTTCAAATTTCATTATAAAAATGTGCTTTCACATAAACAAAGAAAATATATAAAACAGTAAAAATACACTCAACAATATATAAAAAAATTGTAATTTACAAAGAAAATCTACACTATGCTGAAGTATGTTAAGCCACCAACACACAAACTTAGCATCTCTATATAGACATTCAAAATTACTGAAAACTCATTATTTGCTGATTAGTAGAACTTTTTTTCCTTTTTATTCAAGACACCTTCTATCTATGTAGCTAAATTTATGAATTCAGATCCTAACCCCTCTTGGTATGAATTGTAACTTTTCTTTAATCAATTTTATTTTTCAAGTAAAAATACAGAAACTAATTGGATGGTAAAACTGCTATAATCCTACAACTCTATTTCCTAAATCCTCTTTTTTAAAATTCTTTTCTTTTTTCCCCTAAGTTTTTTATTTTAATTCTAGTATAGTTAACATATAGTATTGTATTATTTTCAGATGTACAATGTAGTAATTCAACAATATCTTTTCTAACTCTTGATTTCAAATAGCAGTGTTCATAGGAACATTCTGTTAACATGATTGACTTTATAATAAGCAAATACAGTAAATTTCACCTTATAAACAAGTATATTAATAAGATCCTGTTTTTATCTTTTATATACTGATATTTTTTCTAGCAGATGTCTAAGGAAAGAATTATAAAAATTGCTAAAAATTATAACAAAACAATGTACTGAATTAAAAACCATTTGTATAAGACATTGCTTTAAAATAAGTCAAAGGATAAGATACATTTCCTCTTTAATTTTGTTAGGTGATTAAAAAGAATAAAATATAAAGGCAGCTCACCCTAGAGAAATGTGCCCTTAACTATTTAAATGGCATATTTTGCCAGATAATCTGGAAGAGGGTAGAATTAATGACTGATAATGAATTGTGTCTCATTTGACATCTTTGACTCCCTTGTGATATAAGAACCTGTGTTATCTGCATCAGTCAAAGCCATCTGATAGCTGTAAATAGACTCCTAACATCTTCGAATCACATATTTAGTTAATGGGTTTCTCCAACACTTGCAGGCATAGTAATACATCAATACACACCAAAAAAAAATTATTTTGTTGGAGAATGGTGCCCTAATCCTCCCAAAACCTTAGCCCCTTAGTTTTTAACCAGAGAAATTTCATACCTTGTCCCCTCCTGACACTTGGCAAGTTGAAGACACTTGCTTGCCACCTCTTGGGGAATGCTCTGACAGCTCATAGAGAGAACCCAGCGTTGCTGCTCGTGCACCCGGCAAAGCACCCCACAGCCCTCACAGCAAACTGTCCAGCTCGAAGTATCTATAGTGCCAAGGTTGAGAAATCCTGCCCTAGAGTGCATGTTATTCTCTGATAGAAGAGTCCAGAGTAAGTTTTTAGACTGTTCTAGATTCATACCTGAGCTTCTAAATGCTTTTTTTCTTCACCTCCTCTTTCTTCTTAGATCGCCAGTGATGGATTGGTCTTTCAACTTCACTTCCTGTTTAACTCAAAAATGGGATTCTATGCTGCTGAGACTTTTCCCCACCTCCCCCCAGATTCTAAATTATTTACTCTTCCTTGTGTTTAAAGAGACAGGACAGTAAATAGGAACCCCTTTAACGAGAAAAAGTAATACACGGTATAATCTTCAGCTTTATAGGTCAAGGGACTTGGCTTTACTAATTCAACCACAGGGTATCTGTTCAGACAGCAGTGTTTTCCATCCTGTTTACAAGAAGGATTCCTGTCATTGTTTTCTTTTTACACCCAGCCATACACTTTAAATTTTAAAACACTTCCAAATCCAAATTGCATTTAATCATCTATTAATCTAAAACATAATTGCTAGAGCCACTGAGTAATAACCGATGGAGCTGCCCTATGATGTGACAGAATTCTCATAAAGAACCTTTAGCTAGAATGACTGGCTCATATAACCCTATTGATGATAAGCCTACGATTTCTATCCGTTGTTTTGAAACATTGACAAAAGTTTGAAATTTCTCATTTCTGCCTTCGTGGAGGAACTTCGTGGAGTGAACTCCACTTCTTGGATAAACTCCTAAGAAATTAATTAATATAATGATTTATGTCATCATAACATCAATACACAACGTTGGCACATTTCACTGGATGTTTCTTCCAGGTAGGGGCTGAGATTTAAGAAGACTAGAACTAATGAAAAAGAACAGAGCTTGTAATATATCCTGAGATTTCTTGCTGGTTGGGGTTTAGATAAAATATTGGTGAGGAACAAATTAGAGAAAATAGAGTTGGAAAGTTTCCCAAGGAAATCTCCACTAAACTGGTGGTAATATACAATTATCTTCAGGATAAATTTAGTCCAAGGCAATCGACATTTCATTTAGGAGCAGTTATTCCTGGTTACTGGCAAGAGAAACTGAGAGGGAGGTCTGCATTCCAAACAACTCCTGCTCTTAATGCATCCCTAGGTCAGACAGATGTCACCCGTGAGTTGACTTCAGTCTCACGACATCATCACATTCTCGTCATAAAATCTTGGAGAACACACCCACTCTCTAAACGAAGATTTGGGAAACTCTATTTATCAGCAAGGTGGGTTTCTCTTCACCTGAATATTCTCAGTCATTCTGTGTTTATTAGCTATGGAGCATATAAACTTCTCTTGAACTTCGCCTTTGGGGACTGTCTTACTATAGTCCTCTCAAGTACACCGATAACATGAAATATTCAACTAAAAATGCCATTTTTGTGTAATTCCACCGATCAGTACAACTGCCTTATGCCCCCAGAAAACATCTGTGTCCTCATCAGTATGTGCAATTTCCAGATTCTCAACTTTTAATAATAGCAGGATGGATGGCTTTTCCTTTTCACAAGTTATCAGTGTTAACCAGACAGAAGAGAATTCATTTTCGTTAAATGTCTCTGAAATCCTCACTAAAAGGAACCGAGTGGTTTTCCATCAATTTCCTTCTGAACCGTGCGTGACCTGATGATAGTTCTCAACAATACACAACGTTGGCACATTTCATTGGATGTTTCTTCCAGGTCGGGGCTGAGATTTAAGAGTTGAGATTTATTGACCAAAAACCTTGCAGAAATTGCATGCTAGATTTTTATTATCTATCTCTTCCCCTCTTCACCTTTGCCCCAGGCAACTTGAGATCAGTTTGAATTTCCTAAATTAGATTCTGATTCAGCAGCAAATGCCTTCAGTTACTTTCCACTTACGCTGATTTTTGGAGGGATTTAGAAATGACAAATAATGATCTTTCTTTACTAAACAATTTTAAAATAGCAATTACCTTTAAAATGCTTTCGCATAGATGAGCTTGGTTTAAATTTCCTGAGACAGCTGAACATTTGTTTTCTTGGGTTTCCACAAATGGTAAGGTTTCACCTGGAAACATAATTGTAGGAAACCATAGTCATCCTTACTAATTTTTAAAAATGGCTAAATATATCTTAAGGCCAAGATTCTTCACTAGTAGAGCTCTCATTAATCAAGTTTGGCAGTGGAGATCAATGATGTGGCTGTAGTCAGCAGAAGATCCATTCTGCAGAAGTTACACACCTGCAAAAGATCAATTCTGTCTTTTTTTTTTTTTTTCAAAAAATTGACTCTGAAGAAGAAATTATATTTTAATTTGATAACATCCTACAATATATTCTGACTCACTGGATGCAAGAGGCCATTTTTCCACAAAAGGAGAAAATCAAAATGATTTCTATTTTGTACATTAAACATATTAAATATTTATAAATAAAATATATAAACAAAAACATACTGAATATCTATAAATTTACTCTAAGGATCAGCACTTCATTTGCAGCTGGTCATTGCTGGGGTGCCTGGGTCGCTCAGTCCTTAAGTGTCTGCCTTTGGCTCAGGACATGATCCCGGGGTCCTGGGATCGAGCCCCACATTGGGCTCCCTGCTTGGCGGGAAGCCTGCTTCTCCCTCTCCCACTCCCCTCTCTCACTGTGTCTCTTTCTGTCACATAAATAAATAAAATCTTTAAAAAAAAAAAAAGAACTGGTCATTGCTAATTATCACCCTAGATTTTACATATATATGTATATGTGTAAATACATATGCATATCTCACATATGCATATATGTAAATGCATGATGTTTGCTTGTTTATCATACAATAGGCTTTTCATCCGGCAGTGAATGGTGAAAGTGGCTATAATTTCAACCAGTCAGTGCTCAGAGGCTACTAAAAGTGTGCAAGAGCTCACAGTCCATCCCCAGAGGCCTGCATCTGCTAGGAGGAGGGCCAAAGGAACAAGGGAACAAGCAAGAGGTGCAGATAGGAAGAAGGGTCTCCAAAAATAAGCAGATCCCATAACATTCAGTCTAGCAGCACGGGGGACTTCTGATCTCTTCGGCTACACATCAGAACTGGCCCTCGTGGATGAGCCTGGCATCAGCGGGCTGGTAGAAGGGCCCCTTGCTAAAGGGGAGGGAAAAGCTATCACTGAGAGCTGAGGGTGATCTGTAGACACTTTGTAGCATGAGGTTATGAGGCCCCAGTCTGGCCTAGACTGGCCTCAGTTTACCAAACTCACAGTGTTACTGAGAGGTTTAAGTGTACTACTAAAGAAGGAACCTATAAAGAACCACGTAATACAGTTAAACTTTCCATAAGCGCCATTATGACATTATTGTTATTACTATTATTATTATTACACCATAAAACAAGTTATAGAAACCATTCAGAACCTACAAAATGGTGACAGACACACACTCTTCTGTGTGTCATTTTCTTCATTCAGTTGAAAGAGTTGATTTCTAAAATCACTCTTTCACAGGCACCTGGGTGGCTCAGTTGGTTGAGCCTCCAACTCTTAGTTTCAGCTCAGGTCATGATCTCAGGGTTGTGAGATCAAGTCCCGTGCCAGGCTCTATGCTTAGTGTGGAATCTGCTAGAGATTCTCTGCCCCTGCCCCTCCCCCACGCTCCCTCACTGGAGCGTGGTCTCACTCGCTCTCTTAAATAAGTAAAAGCTTTTTTTAAAAATCACTACTTTAGATACTTAAAATCTTTTTGAGTCTACATAGTAAGGAAAAAATTGTCATATGGCAGAAATATTTAAGAATACTGGACAGAAAATTTCAGGTCATCAGCCTTTATCTAATTTTGTGGGAAGAGAAAAAAAAAATGTATGTAACCTGAAGTTGCGAAAGACTATCAATGCTTTGCAAAATCAATGCTTTATGAAAGGACTCCACTTGTACTGTTAAAAACAATTCAGTATAACTAAGATCTCCTGATGTTATTATGCAAATCTGGGTTTGAATTCTGGCTCTGCTACATAATTACCACTTGGCTTAAATTATTTAGCTACCATTTTATCATCTGTAAAATGAAGATAATAGTGAATTTTCCTTAAGGTTATGATAAAGCTAATATACAAACATGTATGGAAAGTACTTAGCATAATAACTAGTATTTAGTAAGTCTACAAAAGTGGTATCATATGATATATTATTAGAGAAAAGTGCAAATATTCTTGTGCATTTTTTTAATTTTTAAAAAATATTTTGGTAGAACGCAAGGTAACATTTATCTCTTGAAGAGATTACTGTTGACCTCAAGCAAGTTATGTAATCTCCCTGACCCTTGATTGTCTTATGCATAAAATGGGAAAGTACCGCCTAGAATATTGTGAGAAGGAAGTTATAGAAGGGGTTCTAGCATAATGCCTGTCCAAAATCAGAGCTTGCTTTAAAGTTGGTGTGATTGCAATTTATCACACTTAACAAAACATTATTTACATTTAACTATTTAAGATATAAATATTTACCCTCTTTTTAAAAAAAATAATGAAATGAACAGTATTTACAGTTGCCCTTTTTTTTCCTTTTTTTAAAAATAAACATATAATGTATTTTTATCCCCAGGGGTACAGGTCTGTGAATCGCCAGGTTTACACACTTCACAGCACTCATCATAGCACAGACCCTCCCCAATGTCCATATCCCCACCACCCTCTCCCGTCCCCCCTCCCCCCAGCAACCCTCAGTCTGTTTTTTGAGATTGAGTCTTTTATGGTTTGTCTCCCTCCCAATCCCATTGCTCTTGTTTTTTTTAAGGGAGGAGTAGGATGAAGAATAGGCATGTGCCTGGGAGGAGTGGTGGAAGATAGTTCTGAGCACAGGGATCCCCAGCTTAATCTACTTTCCTTGATGAGGTCATTTGTACAATGGAGAAAGCATTCACTTGTTTGTAAAGTGATCAGATTGAAAGTACCAGGCATTGTTTGTTGAAATACTTCTTTTCACTTGTAGATCTCTAGTCCTTGCTTTTATGTACTGCCTGACGAGCGAAGTGGAATGCTGAAGACCTTCTCTCAACAAATTTAAGAGGGGATAGAGCAGAGAAGAATAGAAATGTACTTAAAGAAATGGTCCAGGACTTCACACAGATGACACATGCTTGGGGGGGGGGGGGGGGGGACTAGTTTTAGTAGAGGCAGAGCAAGCTTGAGATTCTTCCACAACATGAAGTTGGAATTCATCCCAGGTTGGATCCAATTAATGCTAACAAATTAATCCTGACTGGTTTGTTCATTTCACCTAGACACATACAAAAATCATCTAAAGGCTCCAGCTGGCTGATTGTTCACAGATCTTCCAATAATTTTCCAAGACTACCAGTACATCAAAAGCACTGGATTGACCTCACGTGTGTAAGTGGGCAATGAAAAAAGAGTAACCAGCAAGATTGTTGGGTATAGTAGATATGCTTCTTTAATTAATTGCCATTGCTTCCCACAAACTTCTATCCTCCCAACTCTGGTATTGGCTTTGGAAAATAGCTAGTCATCTCTTTCAGCCACTAAGTTCTAATAACCATTGCCTGCCTGTTCTTAGGTTCTATATCTTCTTGGCTTTTGCTCTCCCTTTGCTTGTATTTGGAAAGAAAGAGATTCAATAGAGCACAGTGCCCTGAAAAGAATCCACAAATGCTGTATGACCTTGGGCACATTCATAAAATGCTCATCCGGAAAATGAGGAGAATTCCTAATTCATAAGGTTTGAGAATTGAGTTAATTCATGCAAAATGTTTAGAGTTGGATCTAACACAAGATAGGTGCTATTTAAATTGGGAGATCACATGTCTCAGTTTGCCTCCGAGGGTCCCAATTTATGCTTGTTGTCTCAGCTTTCCATTAGTTTGGCATTTGTCATTCATTTTTTTTTTTAAGATTTTATTTATTTATTTGAGAGAGCAAGCAGGACATGAGAGGGGGTGGGGTCAGAGGGAGAAGACTCCCTGCTGTACAGGGATTTTTTTTTTCCAGAATCCTAGGACTCCAGGATCATGACCTGAGTTGAAGGCAGTAAGTTTAATCAACTGAGCCCCCCAGGTGCCCTGGCATTCATCATTTTTAAGGCGTCCTGGTTTGGATGATAATTCATGTGCCCCACCTGTGCAAAATAGTAAAGCTGCTATTATTATTAACATTATCAGCAAATTATACACGTGTATTTCTGGTAGTTCAGTGGAGTCCTGAAAGAATGGACAAACCTACTTAGATATTAATACATATTGAAATATTCTAGAATCAGAATAGTGTAATAAAAAGAATTAATTCTTCAAACACTTGTGTGATTTGATGGAATTTACCTAATCTTTCTCAAATCCAAATCATCTACAGTAAAACCACATAGTATATAGCCTATGAACTCAGTGATTGTAGGTATCCAATGAGAAAATATAAAAGAAAATAATTTGTAAATTATAGCACTTGATATAAATGAAACATAATTCTTGGACTAAAAGTTAGGTTGAAGTATCATTTTTCCATAAATGCCATATTCAGAAACTGGTTCCATACTGCCACAAGGCTTCTAAGTACCTAGTATTACATATGTATCATTGAATTTATAATATTTGGTTAGAAAAAAAGCATCAGTAATCAAAATGATCTGTTGCCTGCCCATGCACTAAGAACTCTTAGAACTTAGCAGTTCCTATTTCTTGACTTGCTTGGGCATATCAATATGTACAATAGAAACAGTAGTTAAGTGCATGGGTTAAAGCCATTGTTTTGCCGCTAATGAGCTAAATGGCATTAAGCAAATTATTTAATGAATCTAGGCCTCAATGAGGGGAATACTATTACCTATTTCACAAAATTATAATGAGACATAAATGAGATCATGATTATAAAAGTCCTAGCACAGGTACCTTATTATGCTTGATACATAGTAAAATCTAAATAAATGTTAGCTATTGCATCTAATTTTAAAGTTCATAACAAAGCACCAAGGTGAGCTCAATCTTTCTGTTTTAGAATACATGTTATTACTGTGGAGTAAGAGGTTAATAGGCAGAAAACTGAGCTTCTGACCCTAAGAAAATTCTAAATTGTGTCTTAAGGTTGACAGGAAGACAGCAGTTGACTCTGGTTGACAAATATTTATTAGGTAATTTCTATATGCAGAACACTATGCTAAGCACAGTGGAATACATAAATAAGTAAAAGTTGACAAGAAGCTTATAACAACAGCAGTCTAACAAATTATCCCAGAAAAAAAGCAGAATATAGAAAGTGGCATAAGAAAGGTACAATAAATAATATTAAAGCTCAACAAAGATTATAATATTGAGGTTAAATTTTAAAGATCTCATGGACAGGTCCATGGATGGTGACATTTTGGATTTGCTCCGAAGGTGTGGACAGGCGGAAGGGAAGGCAAGAATGTTCTAGGAACTGAAGAAAGAAAGTTTTATTCCCAAATATTTAGCTGTCTGTTGGAATCAAAGTGTACTCATGGACTATTGATGTGAAACTTAAAAAAAAGGCAATAGATTTTTGAAATCTCTGTATCAACCTTGCTCTGGATAGTCTACAGAACAGTTACTATTCACTCACTAAATTGTATCATTTTTAGGTGTACTGGGTGTCTCAGAGGTCAAAGACATTTGGCCCATACTGAATCTTTGAAAACATTTCAAGTAGGATGACCCAGCTTTTTTTTTTTTTTTTTAAGGTTTTTATTTATTTGACAGATCACAAGTAGGCAGAGAGGCAGGCAGAGAGAGAGAGAGAGGAGGAGGCAGGCTCCCCGCTGAGCAGAGAGCCTGATGCGGGGCTCGATCCCAGGACCCTGGGATCATGACCCGAGCCGAAGGCAGAGGCTTCAACCACTGAGCCACCCAGGCGCCCCCCAGCTTTTTATATTATACATTTTATGTATATAAACCCACATTAGAATCATGAGAGTGTGTTGCTGGTACATTTCCTAATAATATAAGTGGCATAAAGAGAATCAGACCCTAAATAATACCACTAAAACTAGTTTGAATTGTTATCCAATCCAGTGGCATTCCTTTATTAGAAATTCAACAAATATTTTGGAATATGTACCAGGAACTGTGAATAAGGAATTAAAAACTAAGGACTATGGGCCTTTCTATGCCATTATCCTACTGTAAACATAAGGGAATAAAATTGGTTCATAATTCCTATAGCCATCTACTGTGAATACCAAAATCTATTATGTCTGCTGTTTGCACTCCATTTCAACTGATGTGGTCTTTTCTAAATGGGTTTATCTTTTCAGATAGATTTTGTTGTGGTAGTTGTGGTTGAATTTCAGAAGATAAGAGTCTCTCCTTACATTTTTAGTTGGGCTAAGGCACTATAAATTACCACTATTGAAAAGGCTTCATGAGTATGAACTGAGTAAAATAGAATTGCTACTTTTATCTAATGGCTAAATTTAGTTTTTTAATGTAAATTAAAGCAGCCAATCATTTATTGAAAGAAATGTTTTCAGTCCTGACTGCAAATACATATATTTGTTCTCTATTGATAATTATATTTTCTCCTTTGGTAAAACATCTCATTTCTGCATTTTGACATCAGAAAGAAACATATTTGGGATTATAACATCCCCTAAAACTCTCATTTTCAACCTCAGATTCTTCACCCCTCACTAATTTGATGTTCTCTCTCTCTGTTTTATCCTTCATAGATGTTACGCTGAATTAGCAACCACTCTTGGAAAATAAATGTAGGCCAAAGAATTTTTTTTAAAGATTTTATTTATTTATTTGACACAGAGAGAGATATCACAAATAGGCAGAGGCAGGTAGAGAGAGAGGGGAAAGCAAGCTCCCCACTGAGCAGAGAGCCCGATGCAGCCGGATGCTGAGCCGGATCTCAGGACCCTGAGATCATAACCCAAGCCGAAGGCAGAGACTTAACGCACTGAGTCACCCAGGTGCCTCCAGGCCAAAGAATTTTACATGATTTCAAATTTCCATCTACAAAATTACTTCAAGTCACTTCTACACATAATCAAATCAATTACTTTGGTCTTCAACCCAATTAAAATAGCACTCATAATTTTGAAAAGTAGAACCACTTGTTGAATTAGAAGCTTTCAACCTATAGTCATGGTATCATTGACTTAACTTGGATGCTCCCTTGTTTCCAAAGCATGACATTTAAGAAAAGATATAAAAGGAAATTTTTTTGTTGAGAGGCAGATTAATTCTTTTTCATGGTATCCAGAGCTACAGGGCAAAAAGAAACTTGGAATTGAAAGTAGCTCTGGTATTCTAGTCCTAGAGCTGATTGATTCTGAGAAAACTTTTAACTCCTTATGAAAAGCAAATAGAAATACTTCTTCATAAATACCTTATAGATATATTGCTTTAAAAATACCATAAATATTATTGGTAATATCAGGAACAAAAATAACTTTGTTTTAAATAAATACTAAATCCTCATTTTAGTATTCAAAAAAAGGGGAAAATTAGAGTGTTGGCCTTGAATATTTCTCAGGGAGACTGAGACAGTCTCAGCCACGCTCTGCTTACAATGTTCCTAAGACCAAGGAAAATGCTGGAATAGTTAGGTTGTTTGTGTGTTTAAGTGGTCCTACTTCTGTTATTTGGATCATCAAAATAGCAACACTGAGACAACAACAACAAAAAAGTCTGTTTGGAGCAGAGGAAGTCACTCCAAAATGTGACTGAGTGTAAAGCACAAATGTTTAGGAAAATGAAGAAACTGGCTTGGGAGGGCTGTGAACCACCATCTTCGGTTCCAGTTCATTCTCAGCATTGCTGATGATACTTATTTTAATATGACCATTAAGCATTCAGAATTAATGAAGTATTCAAGCTGTATTTTATCTACCCAGGAAGGCTTTTTTCCACATTTCTCAGAGGGAAGGAATAAATGAGTTAACCCAAGATTTTTTTTTTATTTTTACCATGAAGGATTTATTTTCTCCTGTTACATTATGAGAAAGAAAATTCAACCCCTATCAGCCCTTTGGTCTTTCAGTGACAGAGCCGATGACCTCTTGAAGTCGCTTTCAGCTTCAAGATTTGAGTTCTCTATTCTTCAAAATGTCAGAGATCTTTGTGAAGTAAGGCGCAAAAGGAGTGCTGGATAGAAAATGCAGGTGTAGGACAGGGGCAAATTAATGTTCATTATCCTCCAATTTATCAGGGTGGTGCCATCATCTGCAGTACTACTGAACCCTGCTGAGCAAATAACAGAAACTCCAATAGGCACCTTCTGGAACAGAGAGAATTCGGGCAGCATCAGTCCTGCTACTGTTCCTGCCAGCGACAGGGGGACACTGAGGAATACACGGACATGGATGTCTCCATTTCAGTGGCCTGCACATTCAAATGTGTTGAATACTGACTGCCACTGTCTTTTCCTCCACTTTGAGTCAAGGGAAAGCTAGAGACATCCCTCCCTGACTAAATGGTCTCTATATTCAAAAAAAAAAAAAAAATGTAACTACTGTAAGGAGAGAATAAAGAAGCCAGTATGTCTCTATTTCTATAATTACTATTTTTTTTTCTAAAATCTGAACTGTACAATCTGTGAGTACAGGCATTCCAACATCAGAGTTAAGTTCTCGAATTCTGTATCACTCTATTACCCCCCAAGGAATTTAAATTTAACATAGTTTGCAGCTTAAAAGCAGCATAAAATAAAATCTCAGAAAATGTCATGGCACCGCATCAAATATTTAATGTCAGGTTCCCTTATGTTCATTGCATTGCAAAAGGCAACCGCCAATTATGCAATTTTGGAATGATATTTTACTTTGTAATTAAAAACCAAGTTCCCCGTGCTTGGTATTTGTAGCACATATGTGCAAAGCAATTGCTCCTTGGGAAGGAAAGATGGTATCTTTGCACTTTGAAAGACCTCTGCCTACCCTGCTGTTATAAATGAGCTGTTCTCTTTTGTCAGCATAGTGCACGGAACTTCACAGTTAGACGTATTATAGAGGAATCACTGAAGAGCATACAAGCATAAGCCCATTGTTCAGAACTTGGTGTGAATTTAATGACACCATTTCTTAGTTCAGTGTTACAGACATTATCTTCCTTTGCTTATAATACTGAAAATTCCATCTGATATGCTCTCGGCTTTTAATTGTTTTTTAACCCTAAATTGAGTTATTGGACTATATGAATATAATTTGAATAACAATGTACCAGTTGAATGATGCTGAGGAAAAGAAGAGAACTGTAAAATTGCCGAAAATATACCATCTTGTTTATGGTCTCCTGCTTCGCCTTTTACCATGCTTGGAGAAGCATGCATTTTAATGAGGTCTCTCCCTTTGAGGTCCATCCATCTTTATGAACCACCCCATATGTTGAGACTGGGGGGCTTCCTTCATTCTGATACAATGTAGCTTTCAATTTACCTAAATAAGGAAGAGTACTACAAATCTTTAGCTATTATTTCATAATTTACTTTCAGCCAATGGCATAAATGTTCTATCTTACTGAGGTCCAAGAAATAAAGGTACAATCATCAATGTAGACATCTTAGCGAATGCAACACTTTAATTGGGATGGTAATGAACCTCAATAACCACAGAGCGAAATTTTTCAGAAACCAAATCTTTATTCCATATGCGCCAAATCCTTTTAATGTTTGAACAATTTCAGGCGGAAATCATTCTTCAATTATTACGCAATTTTCTACCACCTTAAATAGGGCACATTGACTGCAATAAAAAATTTTTTCAAAATGACTCAGGGGCACTTGAGAGCATCAATCATTGATTGATTGATTACATCAAACTCTGATGTAAGAATGACCTCAAGACCTAAGCACTGTTTTCCCTCTTATTAAATGACTCCAGGCAATTGTTTTCAACTTACTATAGTATTTTATAATTTTTGGTGCCTTTCTAGCCACAGAGAGTTTAAACTTTCCTTCTTAGTCTTGTCATTGTGAATATGAAGAGTAAAATGTTGCCTCCTCCTTAGGACTTTTACTCTACTTTGGACTCAAGAGGAGTTATTGGAGCTATCTAGGAACATGAGTCCACAGACAGCAATTAAGGACTAGAGGGGCATGTCTATCGGGAAAGGTACAAGCTTTCTTGTGTGGATTTGGCAATGTTCAGGTAGTCTATTCAGAGACGTTTATGGCTGAAGTCCTAGTCTATCATTTCAGGTAAGCAAGCTGCTAGTTTCTTGAGTTCTCCATAAAAAAGGTGTATTAAGATGCTATAACTGACTCAAAGTTCAGAGAAGGCAGATAATTATTATTGGTTCCTAGAAAAATGCTTTAACAAGATGGAGTCAGTTGTTTTTTTCTTAACTATAAAATAGTTTATGTAGTAAACAAAACAAAGCCAGAAAAAACACAACTGATAGTTGACTTTTAAAAGTATTTTTCCTTGGTTGATACTCTTCTAAATTCTAAACATGTAAAACTATTATAGGGTGTTTTTTAAAATACTAGGCCTATTTTATAGCTTATTGATGGTGTTGAGATTATAGAAGTATAAGAACCCACTTATAACATGGTCCCACAGTATGGACTCTAAAGGTACTGTTTCAGCAGAACTCCTTTATCAGCCTAGAACCATATTCATGTTTGTACAGAGTAATATTAGGAATCCAGCACTATAAAAACACAATGCTAGATTAAACAGCTAACCACAGGGAGGTAATTAAAACGCAGGAAAAAGGAGTAAAAAAAAGGGCTTTCATTTTGGATTCTATATTTCTGTAAAGTTTAACATTTTTAACAACATATGTATGAGTATATATGAATGCATATATATGAGTGTAGGTGTGTGTGTGTGTATAATTGTTTTTCAGCTAAAGAAATCTTTTGATTACACATAAAACCACACAAAAAAAGATAACAAATTTCATTTCAAATAAACAAAATAAACTTCACTTTACTTATTGTGGGATGACTCAAATACAATCAGAATTCTTCTGCTTGCTTATTCCTTAAATGTATTGAAGTTAGGTGTTATACCAGTTTGCCGCTGAACAAAGTACCATAAAATGGGTTGCTTAAAAAAAGAAACATATTGGGGCGCCTGGGTGGCTCAGTGGTTAAGCCGCTGCCTTCGGCTCAGGTCATGATCTCAGGGTCCTGGGATCGAGCCCCGCATCAGGCTCTCTGCTCAGCAGGGAGCCTGCTTCCTCCTCTCTCTCTGCTTGCCTCTCTGCCTACTTGTGATTTCTCTCTGTCAAATAAATAAATAAAATCTTTAAAAAAAAAAAAAAAGAAAGAAAGAAACATATTATCTCACAGTTCAGGAGCCTGGAAATCCAAAATCAAGATGTCAGCAGGATTGGTTCCTTCTGAGGACTATGAGGGAAGGGTCTGCTCTGGGCCTCACTCCTTGGCATACAGATGGCTGTCTTCATGTTCACATGGCATTCTTCCTATACTTGAATCTGTTTCCATATTTGCTCTTTTTATAAAAATATCAGTTATATAATGGACTAATTTTAAGTGGATTACGTCTATAAGACTCTGTCTCCACATGAAGACATATCCTGAGGTACTAAGAGACAAGACTTCAACATATGAATTTGGGAGGGACTCAGTTCAACTCATTCCAGGTGTCTATAATTCATAGACCTCATGGAGATCTGGTCAATCTGACGATTTTCTGCAATAGCTTTGGACCCACTGCCTTCCCTGTCCCACCTGTGGGAGGCCGCAATAAGGCTTGAGATGAGGACA
Source organism: Mustela lutreola (assembly GCF_030435805.1). Classification (NCBI taxonomy): domain Eukaryota; kingdom Metazoa; phylum Chordata; class Mammalia; order Carnivora; family Mustelidae; genus Mustela; species Mustela lutreola. The sequence goes on along the minus strand of NC_081295.1, from coordinate 18,858,543 downwards.
AAACCAGGCCCTGACTTGTGCCTCCTTTGAAGTCCGAATAACCTAACAAAAAGTTTAGGACGGGAAAAGCTGAGTAGCACTGAAAAAGGGTCTGTGCTATGTGTTGTGTGCTCGCCCACGTGACTTTCCACATGCTTGCTAAACAAATGAGAACAATTCGGTTGGGGTCAAAAGTTCATTGCTTGTCCTTGCTGCCCTAGTACAGCCCATAAATTACTTTCATGTTTGCTGTATCAATACAGAACAATTGTATTGGCATAAGCCATTTGGCGTCATGAGGAACTCGTGGTTGTTTAACTAGACACAGGTGTATTGCTTCTCCTATTATCACTATATATGTGGCCTTAGTGCTTTGAATAAACTTAGCACTGTTGGACATCCTTCTCAGTGCTCCTCCTGCCCCCATCTCTTTGTCTCTTAACTTCTTTTCTTCATCCTCTTACCCTCACGTTCCTGGTCGATTTGTCGTGCAGGCCGCGACACCCACCATACACACCTTCTTTCTCTTTCCTATCAACTTCTGCTTGCAATTTTGGTAAAGGTGGGCGCAGTCACATGCCACTTCTGTCATCAGGCAAGTCGTGTTTTTAGGGAAATAATTCAAAAGGTAACTGGAAAATCCCTTTCTATAAAGACAGAAATTTCCCTGGAAGTTGAGAGTCTTGCCTACACAGTGCCCACCCAGACCCAAACTGATGATTAATTTTTTCTTTAGTGAAGACTATTGCTTTAAAACTCATTTCATTAGGGCTGGTGCAATAGCATGTTAATATATATATATATATATATATATATATATATATATATTCCACACATGCACATACCAATGCTGGTATTTTCATTTTACCTAATCTTGAATGAGAATTTTACCATGAAAGTACATATCTCGTTAACTTCTACTTATATCTTTCTGATTCTTATTTTCTTAGTTTCTTACACTAAAAGATCCCAAACATCCCATATATCTTATTTTAAAAGGAAATTTCAAAGGTAATTGTTTTTATAGAATCATAAAATAAAAAGAGGACCTTTACAATTAGCCATTGCAAACCTTCATTTTACACAGAAGGAAACTAGACCCAAAGGTGTACTGCCTGGTGATACTGAGTTAATCACTGGACTAAAATGGTTTTCCTTAGGTGGAAGACCCCTAGGCTCCATGCATGTCTTCTTAATATTTGCAATTATGATCTAGCTTATAAAAAGGAACCTTGGGCCCCTGCGTGGCTCAATTGGTTGAGCAGCTAACCCTTGGTTTCCACTCAGGTCATGATCTCAGGGTTGTGAGATTAAGCCCAGTGGCGGGCTTGCTGCTCAGCAAGGAGTCAGCTTGAGATTCTTTCTCTCCCTCTCTCTGTCCCTCGCCATGCGCTCTCTCTCTCTCTAACGTGAATAAATAAATCTTAAGAAGAAGAAGAAGAAGGAACACTTTTTGACAGAGACAACACAAGCAGGCAGAATGGCAGGCAGAGGGAGAGGGAGAAGAAGACTCCCTGCTGAGCAGAGAGCCTGCCATGGAGCTCCATCCCAGGACTCTGAGATCATGACCTGAGCCAAAGGCAGATGCTTAACCAATTGAGCCACCCAAGGCACCCTATTTAAAATTCTTTTTTTTTTTTTTTTTTAATTTTCTTACTTTGGGGCACCTGGGTGGCTCAGTTGTTGCGCATCTGCCTTCGGCTCAGGTCATGGTCCCAGAGTCCTGTCATCAAGCCCCACATCGGGCTCCTTGCTCTGCAGGGAGCCTGCTTCTCTCTCTCCCTCTGCCCCTGCTTGTGTTCCTTCTCCATCTCTCTCTCTCTCAGTCAAATAAATAAATAAAATCATTTTAAAAATAAAATAAAATTTTCTTACTTTGATATTGTTCCCCAATCTATAAATTATATCCTTCTTCCTACCAAAACTGCCATCCACACTAAATCTGGAAGTGGAATGCTTGGCTAAATTTCCTTTGTGATGGATATTACAAAACCAGACAAATAATATTTTTCCAGGTATTTGGGACCCTGCCTGTTAAGTGAATTAACACTAATAACAGTTAAAAACAACATCAGCACATATATATACACTACTAAAAGCATAAATCCATATGATCATTTGATCATGCCTGCATGTATAATCAATTTAGGAGCAGAAAGGTGGTTAGTTTAAATTCCATGATATGCTAACTTTGAAATTTTAAATGGATTCAGAATTTCAGGAAATGGTTCTGGTAATTCCTAAATAGTTTACACTTTTAGCTATTGGATTTCACTTCAGATGTATCAATACCTAGCCCCAAATAATGAAAACTTCAGATGAATTCAAATGGAATCGCTTCTTGTTTCAAACTTAGTGGTTGAAATTTCTCTAAAGATTTATAATAGGTTTTCTACTTTAGTAAACAAGACATATAAAAATTGCTTTAATTTTTTTTTTAAATGACTGGAACATTACAGTGCCATAGAGTTATTGTCTAATGACAACTGCAAACACATGGTGATTCAAATCTGATTGGGACAGTGTAATACGCTGATGTGAATCTATGTTGACCCCAAGAAATGGGTAGCCCACAATTATTTTGTTGCTTTGTAGGCTTTGAAGTCAGTTGTTTTTCTGTGTGTATGTTACAGTCTCTCATAGACACTCAGCAAAGAGATGGTGCAGTTCCATTTATTGCTCCAGCAGACCACCATGTGTCCTGCCAACTCCTGGGAGTCATCTTCTTCGTATAAAGAAACTTTAAGAGAGTAATTCATTTTACTAACAATGTGAAGACTTCTAAATCTGAATCAAGATAATATACACATGAAACAGAAAGATTTCTTTCTGGACTCAACCAATTTAATCCTATTTTGCAATTACCTACATGTATTATCTAGGTCCTTTACATAAAAAAATAGGATAAAGCATTCCCTTGAAGCCCTAAATAGTTCCTATTTTTTGTCTGCTGATAGTTTTGAGAATAATTATAATTTTCAGGTGCCTGGTTGGCTCAGTTGGAAGGGCATGCGACTCTTGATCTCGGGGTTGTGAATTTGAGCCCCACAATGAGTGTGGAGATTAGTAAAAGTGAACAAACTTGAATAAAATAAGATAAAATAAAAAGAATAATTGAATTCCTTTTCAGATGTTAGAAATAATCTATTATATACTTTGAGGTCTAAGAAAATCTAAGCATGTAGGAGGAGGTCAAAGACCATTAAAGGAAAGAGTGCTTGAAATAAAAAAAGGCTGTCAAAAAGTTTCATTGTTTAGAAATCTGCAATAGAATGGGTTTTATTGCAATGGAATCTCTATAGCCCGTGTATATATATATACATACATAAAATATACATACATTGCTTTAATAGGATTACTCGGGGAGGGGGTCATTCCAAGAAAACAATATTATTTTATTCCACCTGCCCCATAAAACACCTTACAAAACAATAGAAGGACCATCATGCTAAGAGAGAGAGGATTCTAGCCTTTTGTGACAGAAATATCCTGACTTACTGACAATAATATTGGAAGAAAATGCCTCTTAAAAGGTAAATATGTCAAGTAAATGACCACTGGTTTCATTGCCCCCAACACAGCAAGGACAGAGCTAGTAGCCCTTATCTCTGCCTTTCTGGGAGGCGACCCGACTGCCATTCCCCCACATGCCGACCCTGACCCAGGAGTCTGAGTCTAGCGGTGCCTGAAAGAACCAAGGTGACTCCCAGGAGGGCAGGCCCTGGGCTCCACCAGTCCACGTCACAATGCCCCACCACTTCAGGACCAGAAATTTGTGCTCAGGCCTTATCCTGTGCTTGGTCACTTAGTGGAAGGTTCTACTATTCCGTCATTGTTTTATCTTCTGTCCTGCTCTACTGTGCGCAGCCTCACAGACTCTCAGGGCCAGTAATAAACATGTTTCAAGTATTACAAGATTTTGATTTTCTCCAAAATTCAATATTATTCAAGGTCATTTATAATCCTGAGGAAAATTTTCAGCCACAGAGAATTCATAGTTTCATTGATGCCTTGGAAAGGTTAGCATTTTCCAAAAAAGCTTTTTTTTTCCATGAGTAAAATAATATCTTCCATGCTTAGTTTCAGAGAAATATTATTTGAGGCCGACTCAGACATTACTTTTGTTACTTACATTCATAACTTTCCACTGGCCTAGCTTCTCATTGCAAATACATGCCAAGAATGCTCTCATAGGCTATCTGGTGAGGTATTGTAGGCGTATTCTGAGCCTTTGCTCTATCTGATGCTTCTGCCTTCATGTTCCCCAAGCCCATCACTGTCTGCTGTTCACAACATGACGTATCACATCTAATGCTCTCTCATAACTATCTGTTCACATATTGTTCTTCCCTACAAGCTTGACAACTTCTTAACATCGAAACAGACTTTCCCATCCTCGAATCTTCTGCTCCAAGTCTTATAGCTACTAGACTCACAATGAACCAGAAGGCCTCCTTCAACCTTGGTCCATTTTGTTATGTAGCATCTTGTCTCACTCACCTTCAGAGATGTTGTGGACACCATGTAAGATGCATGAACTGAAAGTATCTGAAAATGAGAAGAAAACCCTAGTCCAAGTGCAAGGCACAGCTATTAATCAATAAAAAATAAGCAATAAAATTGCTTTCTTTGAAGACTGTTAAAATTTTATGGATGATTTCTTGAGCCAATTATCCTAGCTCTGCAGTAATGTCTTAAATGTATTAATCGATATGGAAAACAGCATGAACATTTCTAAAAGTCCTTCTAAAAACTCTATAAGGCATGGAAGAAAGACGCAGAATCGATATAGAATATCATGTGCATGGCTTATGCTAAGTGAATCTGTGTAAGTAAAATTAGTCAAAAGTAGCAGGTTAACCAACATCGGGTAATAATATGGAGAAACCAGCTGTGATGGTTCGTTTTATGGGTCAGCTTGACTGTCCAGAGAGTGATCAGATTAAACACTATTTCTGGGTGTAAATATGTGGGTAGTGTCTGGAGGGGAATAGCATTTCACCAGTGCACGCAATAAATCACCCTCCCTATGTGGGGGGGTCTTTTCTAATCCTTTGAGGACCCAAATAGAACAAAAGGCAAAGGAAGGAGGAATTTGTTCCTTTTATCCTGCCTCACTAATTGATTTGGAACACCTCATCTCATCTTTTCTGACCTCGGGACTGAATTTATACCCTCAGCAACCCTGGTTCTCAGGCCTTCAGACTGAGGCTGAATTATACCACCGGCTTTCCTGGGTCTCCAGCTTACAGACAGCTGATCCCAGATTTCCCAGCCTTCATAATCATGGGAGCCAGTTCCTCATTATAAATCCTGCTGCCGTCATATACAGACACATATGAAGATCTATATATAAGTCTATCTATGGATACATACCTCTATATATATATAGTTATATAGATATCCTCATACCTGTTAATTGGCTCTCATGGAGAACAGTAAGTGTTGGCAAGAATGTAGAGAAAAGGGAACTCTCATGCACTGTTGGTGAGGATATAAATGGGATCAACCACTACGAAAAACAGTATGGAGGGTCTTCTGAAGAACCTTCTCTGAAGAACCTTCACTAGCATTAGAAGAAAGAAAATATCAGGATTGAAACAGTCTGGCTATATAAGTTCCTACTCTTTCAAAACTGTCTGACTACAGAACACATTCAAAATTTCTGTGCTTCAGAAGTCTTGGTCCAAGTCACCATCATCTCTTACCGGGGTTCCAGCAATGGCCTGCTAACGGGTCTCCTTGTTCAGCTCTTGCTTCCTTTGAAATTGTAGGTCAGATCATGTCATTTCTTTGTTCTAAACCTTCAGTGGTTTCCCACAGTGCTCAGAATAAATGTCCTGACCCCGCTCTCTGTTACCTCTTTGAGCTCACCCTCCACTCCTCTCCCACTGGTTCCATCCAGCCTCCTGGCTGTCCTCTGAAAAAGTCTACCTGATTTCCACTTCAGAGCTTTTGTACTTGCTTTTCTCCACAGGGGGACTCTTCCTCTGTTCTTCAAATGTCTGGATAGTAATTTCACATTGTTTGGTCTCTGCTGAAATGCCATCTCTTCCACGAAGTCTTTCCTGACTACCGTAGTGAACTCTCACCCCATATCCTAATATCTGGCCTCCCCACATCCCACCATCTAGACTCCCCATATTCCACTCACTAGTCTCCCCATATCTCACTCTCTAGTCACCTCATATCCCACTATCTCATTTTCTTTTTTAACACTTCTAGCTTCAGGATATTGTATTATTTATTTATTTATTTATTTTAAGATTTTATTTATTTATCAGAGAGAGGGGGGAGAGAGAGCGAGCACAGGCAGACAGAATGGCAGGCAGAGGCAGAGGGAGAAGCAGGCTCCCTGTTGAGCAAGGAGCCCGATGTGGGACTCTATCCCAGGATGCTGGGATCATGACCTGAGCCGAAGGCAGCTGCTTAACTACCTGAGCCACCCAGGCTTCCCGTATTTATTATTTATTGATAAATTTGTTTAAGAGCTTGTTTGTTTTTTTAATGTGTTGATTTTTTTTTCTTTTCCCACTAAGATATAAGCTCCATTAGGACAGTCATCTTGTCTGTTTTACTTATTAATGTATCACAAGGACCTAGAACCAAGCCTAGTACATATCAAGTATGTTGGCTTTGTAAAATGGCTAGGCTTAACTATAGACCCCAGAAGTCCCCTTCTATTAATCCAAGAAAGAACACCTTTATGGGCCTGGCTTAGTCAGTTGGAAGGCCTTAAAGAGAAAGCTTAGACCTTCTCTGAGCCACAAGACTTCAAAAACAACAGCTGGATATGCAACTGTTCTTCCTTCCCTCTGGATCTTTCTTCCTGAGTGACTACTGCCTATGGACAAGCCTAAGTTCATGGGTCTCCAGCCTGGCCATGATCTTTCCTTCCTGCCTGCCCCATGGACTTCGAGTTTGCTTAGTGAACCATGATGGCCTATGTAGGTCCATTTCTTGTAATAAATACACACATACCTGCACACACCACATATGTATTTTCCCTTCTGATTCTGTTTCTCTGGTTCAACCCTGACTGATGTAGCAAATGTTCAATGAACATTTGTTGAATGAAAAAATAAAACTGGGGGAATATTCTATTACTCATCTACTGTTGTATAACGAATCACCCCAAACCTTTATGGCTAAAAACAATAATCATTTATTATCTCTCATGGCTTTTATAGGTTGGAAATTTAGGAGTAACTTAGTTTGGCAGTTCTGCCTAAGTTTTCTCATGAGGTTGCAAGTAGATGTTAGCTGGGGCTATGGTCATCTGAAGGTCTGACTGGGACTAGAGGACCCAGTTCCAAGGTGGTTCACTCACATGGATGGTCAGTTGACACTGGCTGTGAGTAGAAGCCTTCAGTTCCTCTCCCCCATGGGCCTCTCCAGAGATACCTAACTATCTTCAAACAGGATGGCTGGATTCCTTCAGAGGGAAGAATCTAAAAGACCAAACAGTAGCTGCAATTCCTTTAATGCCCTACACTTGGAAATCACACATAATCACTTTCAAATTATTTTAATGCTCACACAGATCAACTTTATTCCATATTGAAGGAAGTTACACAAGGCCATGAACATCAGGAGATGAGGATCCAAGACGGAGGATACCATCTTGGAAGCCAACCACAAATACATAGCAAAATTTTAATATTAGTTATATCTGGATATTGGGATAAAATATATGCTTTTCCTTTTTGTACTTTTCTATCTTTCCTAAAATCTTTGCAATGGACATATATTATTTTTAAATCAGAGAAAAATATGTATCTCTATCTGTATGTATACATATATACATATACATATATGTATCCATATTTATGTAAGTCATATATCTTGGTATATATGGATTATATATCATCATTTATGCTGACAGACCTAGTAAATAAAGTTCTCTAAATTCTTCTTATATTTAGGTCTGAATTTCTTTTGGCCTAAATAAAAAATTTCATTCCTTATAATGTAAATAATTCGAGTCATTTGTAAGAGGATGCACCTGGTTTTGTTTTAAGAAAGAAATTGAAAAAAAAAAAAGAATCCATGATACTAAAATAGAGAAGGAGGAAAAAGGAAAAACACTGTTGTACAGAAGAATGCCAGTTAGTAAATGTGAAAAACAGGACTGAATTTGAAATCATTTTGTAATCATCACTAGAATAACTGGGTCAGGTAAGGATCATTTGTAAATGTTAAAATTATTGGATGAAGAGTGCTGGAAGACAGGATAGTCATATGATCACCCCACAGATGATTTTTCAGTTCCAAAGGGAAAGATGGTGATCTGGTAAAAATATCCTAACCAGTGGATCAAACTTAACTTCACCAGTAAAATAACAGTGACATTATATAATGTAACACGTAACACACATCACTCATGCAGCATTTTTGCCCAAAATATGCAACCTGAACTTAATCATGAGGAAATAATCAGACAAATCCAGATTGTGAAACATTCTACAAGACAGTTGTTTTGGACCCCTCAAAATATCAATGCATGTCAGACACAAAAATGATAGAGGGATCATTCTAGACTGAATTAAAGTAGATAAAGGAAATAGCCAAATGCAATGCACTATCTTTGTTGGGATCCTGGATCAAAAAAAGTATAAAGGACAGTTGGTGATAATTTAGCAAGTTTGAATATGCACTCTATATTTTACATTTTTGCATCAGTGTTAAATTTACTGAAAGTAACCTTTTTTATTGTGATTTGTAGGTTATTACCCTTATTTCCACACACATGAAAAATGTAAAACTTAAGAAAATGTGCATGCACACACACACACACACACAGAGAACACAAATGTGGTAAAATGTTAAGAACTAGAGAACCTGGGGTACCTGGGTGGCTCAGTGGGTTAAAGCCTCTGCCTTCGGCTCAGGTCATGATCCCAGGGTCCTGGGATCAAGCCCCACATCGGGCTTCTCTGCTCAGCAGGGAGCCTGCTTCCTCCTCTCTCTCTCTGCCTGCCTCTCTGCCCACTTGTGATCTCTGTCAAATAAATAAATAAAATCTTTAAAAAAAAAAAAAAAAGAACTAAAGAACCTAGCTGATGGATATATATAAACTCTACTTTCATCTTATTTTTCTGTAGAATTGAATTTTTGCAAAATAAAAAGTTGGGTGAAATACAAAAAGTAGGAGGTGGGGAGGAGGGAGAAAGACAAAAGAGAAAAGAAGAGGGAGGGAGGGAGGAAAAGGAGGAGGAAGGAAAGAAGAAAGGGAGGGAGGGAGGGAGGGAAAGAAGGAGGGGAGAAGGTCCAGAAGGAAACATCTAATGATGAAAGACCTTTAATCCTCATTGCTTAATCAAAAACACCGGAATTCCTTGATATAAAAGCTTAAATATAATGTCCCTATAATCACAAATGTGCACAAAATAAAATACAAACTGAAGGTTTTAGAGGGGAGGATGTTGGGTGAGCCTGGAGGTGGGTATTAAGGAGGGCACGTATTGCATGGAGCACTCGGTGAGGTGCATAAACAATGAATTTTGGAACACTGAAGAAAATAAAATAAGAACTTTTAAAATATTTAAAATTTTAAAAAAATAAAGATATTTAGAAATAAAAGAAAATTCATCAGTGCTTTTTATAAACTTTGGGATTATTCTTAATATTTATAAATTCATTTTTAATATATTTTATATCATGAAACAGCATGTAACCATCAAAATGCTTTTTCAAAAAGTAATGAAGGGCACCAGAAAACACTCACAATGTAATATTGAGTCAAAGAAGCAGTAAATAAAACTCTATGTGATTTTCATTTTGTTTTTATTACAGTATTATTAACATACAATAAAATGAATGGATCCTGGTGTTCAGTTTCAGGAGTTTGGGAAATCATGTACACTTGTGTACCATCCAAAACAAGAATTAAAACATTTTCATCATGCCCACAAAGTCCCCTCCTGCCTCTTTCCAATTGATTCTCTTCCTCCATCCTGATAAGGCAAACTTTTTCTCATTTCTCTCTCTATAGATTAGCTTTTCTTGTTCTTGGACTTCATGTAAATGGAATTATACAAAATTTACTTCTTCTTTTGCTTAATCATCAGATCACTAAGCTTCGAGATTCATTCTTGTTGTTGACTGTTTTAGTTCATTCTTTTGTATTGCTCAGTAATATTTGATTGTGTAATCTGACCGTTTGGTTAGTGTTCCATTGTGTAAGTTTGTTTTTCCTCTTCCCTGTCAATAAACACTGGACTGTTTCTAGCTTTAAGTGTTTATAAATAAAGCCAATATAAATACTGCCACATCTAAGGTTTTGTGAACATGTTTTTCTCTCTCTTGGGAAAATACCAGAAATGGAGTAAGTGTAGAGTTAACTTTAGAAGACACTGCTAAACAATTCACCAAGATGTTTATACTATGTTACATTCTCACCAGCATGATGAGAGGTCCAGTTGCTCCACATCCTCTCCAACATTTGGTGCTGTCAGTCTTTTTCATTTTAGCCACCCTAATGGGTTGAAGTAGTATCTCATAGTGGATTTGATTTGCATTAATTTGCTGACTAATGAAGCAGCCATTTTTCTTCTTATACATATTGCCCATTAATATATATCATCTTTTGTGGTGGCTTTAAATATACACAAAAACTAACTGATATCCTTCCATTCAAAAGTGGAGCCTAATTTCCCTCACCTTAAACGTGGGCTGTACTTAGTGAGTTGCTTTTAATAAATAAACTATGACAGAAGTGGTGGTGTGGATGTCTAAATAAGAATGTAAGGGTATCAATGAGTTCTTCTTTGCTCTCTTTCTTGGAAGGCTCATTATAGGGGCTGCCATATCATGAGGACATTCAAGCATTCTAGAAAGAAGCCCACGTAGTGAGGGACTGGGGCCTCCCACCAAAAACCATGTGAGTAAGTCATCTCTTCGGAATGGAATCCTCCAGCTCCGGTCAGACCTTCAGCTGAATGCAGCCCCTGCTGGTACCTCAGCCACAGCCTCACAAGTGACACCAAACCAGAGCCACCCAGTTGATTTGTCCCCAAATTCCTGATCCTCAGAAAGTAGGAGATAATAAGTATTTATTGTTTATTTTTTAAAGATTTATTTCTTTATTTGAGAGAGGGAGAGAGAGCATGAGGTAGCACCAAGAGGGAGAGAGAGAAGCAGGCTCCCCACTGAGGGATCCCAGGACCCCAGGATGCTGACCCGATCTTTGGCAGACACCCAACTGACTGAGCCACCCAAGCGTCCCAAGTTTTAGAGTAATTTTTAGAGTAATTCATTATACAGTAATAAATAATATTCTCAATTTTAAAAGGATTTGTCCTTTTATTAATGATTTTTAGGAATTTTAGTAGATATGTATGTGATGAGAATATTTTTCCCCCGGTTTAGGACTTGTCTAGGTATTTATGAATGGTGTCTTTGAATGAGCAGAAAGAATTGCACAATACAATTTATTATTTTTGTTTTTTTTTTATTTTTTTAAAAGATTTTATTTATTCATCTGACAGAGAGAGATCACAAGTAGGCAGAGAGGCAGGCAGAGAGAGAGAGAGAGGGAAGCAGGCTCCCTGCTGAGCAGAGAGCCCGATGCAGGACTCGATCCCAGGACCCTGAGATCATGACCTGAGCTGAAGGCAGCAGCCCAAACCACTGAGCCACCCAGGTGCCCCTGCACAATCCAATTTAATCTTTTTTTTTTTTTTTTCTCTCTTGTGGTTAATGCTTCATGTGTTCTTTGCATGATATCTTTGCCTACTCCCAAGAACATAAAGATATTCTCCTTGAAGCTTTATGTTTCTGATCTTAAGTTTATTTTATTTTATTTAAGATTTTATTTATTTATTTGACACAGAGAGAGAGACAGAGCACAAGCAAGAGGAGAGGCAGAAGCAGGCTCCCTGAAGAGCAGAGAAAGCCCAATATGGGACTCGATCCCAAGACTCTGGGATCATGACCTACGCTGAAGGCAATGGCTTAACCAACTTAGCCACTCAGATGCCCTGATCTTAAGCTTAGATCTATCTCAAGTTAATTTTTTATGTATGGAGTGAGATATGGGTCAAGTTTCATTTGTTTTCCTCTGTGTGGATACTCAGTTGTTCCAGCAGCATTGCTAAATCCTTTGGATTGACTTGGCACATTAGTTTGTCTTCGTTTATTTTTTAAAAAGATAACATACAGACAAAAGGGCTAAAAGTGATACTAAAAATGTCAGTGATGATGATTAAGTGGTACAATGTTAAGTGTTTTTTTTAGACTTTTCTGTATTTCCCTGATTTTTAACAATGAACCTGTAATACTTTATAATGAAAAATGCATAAAACATTTAATTTCTCATTTTTTTCTCTTTTTCTTGAAATATAAGATAAAATCTGTAGGATTATGGCTTAAAATGCATATAAATAAATGTAACTTTAAAATTTTATGCATCATGACTTACTAATTTACATAGATGTCCATCTGAATAAGTAGACAGACACATAATTAAAAGTATTGTGAAAATTACTTTATTTTTAAGTTCCATTTTTATGACCTTGATTTATAGTGAATAATTCTGAAAGTCCATAAAATTTGCCAAGTAGAAAACTCTGGACACTGCTTTTAGATATGAATGCTTTGTCATTTCAGTTTCGGAATTATTTATATTCTATTTATCTATGTGCTGGCAAAGTGTTTTTCAGAGATCTCAGAGATCCCTGTTCCTTGCGTGGGTTAAGCATTTATGTCACAATCTGGTACACCATTCTTTGAAAACTCTTTGTTGTAAGTTCAAAAGTACACACCAACCTTTACATGTCTGAGTATCACAAATGTAGTCAAAATGAAAGCAGCTTTACTGTAACATGGTATTATGCCCGAAGAGATAAATATATACTGGCAAAAGAGGAAGACAGGCCAAGTATCAACAGTGAAAATTTATAACTCATCAGTTTCGATCCCAGAAATGTCACATAGAACTTTCTTCTTTCTGTTTTGAATTGCCTTTGGATGCCCTGAGTTTCGCTTGAGGTTGAAATTTCAGCCTTAAAGGATCAAACACCGGTTCTCTCAAAGCAGATTTCTCACTTTTGCAGCCAGCTTCGAACACTCCAGTTCACCAAAATACAGGCAAACATTTGGAAAACTCTCGACACACCTGGCCAGCGTTTGAGCAGGACGACAGCCCGGCTTTCGAGCTCACCCAGGTTCATTTGTCGCACAGCTGTTAGGGGCATGCTTTGAGGGGTGGCTGGTATCTCGATCGGAGTGTTGAGAATGGGAGTACAGGGCAGAGAGCTCACAGCAGTTCCCCTAACAGACTCCATAACCAAACCATTTACTTTCCTTGCTGAAGCTACGGTGCCAGCTCGCACATACATACTGGTGGAACCCAGTAGAACGTTAAAAACCTGCAGGAAAGGAAACAGATAGTTAATGGGAAGAAACACTGACGGAAAAAAAGAATCCTGGAAAAGTGATCACAAAACAGCAAAATGACCAGGGAGGACTGAGATTTCTTGCGGAAACTTTTCTGCAGCTGTGAGCCTTTGTCTGTATTAACAACAGACCTGTTTTGTTTTGTTGGAGGGTTTGACAAATCACAGTCTCCTGTGTTCTCCTGTCTTGTAGAAAAATAAGGGAACGTGTAACCCTACGAAGGCTTCGTCCTACAGTCTCTCATTTTACCCAAGTCTCCTGAGCTTGCCTCTCGTTGTACACTAGATGAGAAAGCCTTCAGACGTCAGCTGTAAAGTCAGAAGAAAAGGTTTCATCTTGGCGATTGTCAGTCAGTCCCTGATGGAAATGAAATCTGTCCACTCTGGAAACCCTGGCTTTGGTGCTGGGGTGTCATGTGCAAACTTGAGGGTAGGTGGCTGGGCTGGAAACTGGAACAGCCTCCCCCTGCCTTTGCCCAGTCTCCGGGCCTCACAATTTCCACAGCTGCCTCTCCCAGCCCCACGTCTCATCCAATACCAATGAACACTTTCATCAGAAGCGGTTAAGCGCTAATGGTGACAAAGACCAGGTACCGTACCAGGGAGTGAAACAGCTTCCTCTCCTCCAGGACAAATGTGAAGTTACAAGAACACCAAAATCAGAAAGTATTACTTTTCAAAGACCCGCAGATGAGATTCTTGCGCTTCATTTTTTTAACCATAAGGAGAAGGTTTTGGTATGGTTTAGGCATAAAGGAGAATATTCTTGGTGCTTGGAAGCCTGCCACCCAACACACACAAACACACACACACACACACACATGCCACACACACACATGCCACACACACACACGCCACACAGTGATTTTTTTTTCTCTTTTTTTTAAGAAAAATGACTCTGGATGATAACTGATTTGGAGACGACTAGAGTAACAGAGCACACATTACGTGTCTACCATCTTCTATCTGTTGTTATTACATGGGATCTAGGGGGAAGATGAGGATTAGCTGTCTCTTTCCAATTTCTATTATGGACACCATCCTTGCTTTTCTCAACGTCACTGCAGTGGGCTACATTGTGTCTCCCAACAAGATAGGTCTAAGCCCTAGTCACCAGAACCTGTGATGAGACTTTACATGGAAAAAGGGCCTTTGCAGATGGAATTAAGTTAAGGATCTCAAGATGAGATTATCCTGGACGATCCAGATGGGTCCTAAATACAATGATAAGTGTCCTTATAAGAGACAGAAAATGGGAGCTCCTGGCTGGCTCCTTGGGGACCCTCAGGGTCATGAGTTCAAGGCCCACATTGGGGTGAGACCTACTTAAAATTAAAAAATTAAAAAATTAAAATTAAATTTTAAATTTAAAATTAAAAAAATTTAAATTTAAATTTAAAGATTAAAAATTTAAAAAGAGAGAGAAAGACAGAAGAGAAGAAGAGAAAATGGGGGCAGAGATTGGAGTGAAACAAGCCAAGGAACAGCTGGAAACCACAGTGTCTGGGAAAGGAAGGGAGCGAATCTCTCTTTAAAGTCTCTAGAGAGTGCAGCCCTGCCAACACCTTGATTTGAGGCTTCTGGCCTCCAGGACTTGGAGAGAACACATTTCTGTTGTTCTGTGGTCTGTTTGTTAAGCAGATTCAGGGAACTAATGCAGATTCAGGGGAACTAATGCAGTCACCGGAGGTCTTTATCTGTTGTTTCTCCCTCAATCTCTATTCATTCGTTTGTTCAGAACACAAGCACACGATGTGTCAGGCACTGAGGAAAGCACAAGGGACACAGAGCCGAAAAAATAACACGTTTTGTTCGTTCTCAAGAGCTTTATAATCTGGTATTACTGATGTCATCATAATGTGTGGGCACGAGAAGAAAGAGGTCGCTGCTTCCTGGGATGGTGCCCATAGGGTTCAAGAGGAGGAGCACATGAAGTTTGAGGTGTTTGCTGGGTAAGCAGGTTGGGAAGAATGGAGAGGAAAGAATTCTGAAAGAGAAAGGAGCATGACCAGAGGTGTGGAGGCATGAAATCCTGTACCGTCTATGGGAATTGGTTGTTTTTTTTTTTTTTTTTTTTTTTTTTTTTTTTTTTTTTTTAAGTAAAATTCCAAAGCAGGTGTGGTGAGAGAAAGGGTAGATAAGTGCCAGATTACAGAAAGCCACGACAGCCAGGCTGAAGAGTTTGGAATGCAGCGCAGGGCCAATAGGAAGCCACCAATGGTTTTAAACAGGGTGAGACTATCATCACTCCTGCATTTTATAAAGAACCTTCTGGTAGAAGTAGGAAGGTTGGCTTGGAGACTTGGCCAAGGCACAGGGATTTATTAGACAAGTACTGACATGGTCTAGGTGGCAGATGATAAGAGGCTGAACTAAGGCCCAAGAGTGAAGCTAAAGCATGGGGAGGGATAAAAAGAGAAATTTACGCAAGAGTCTGAACTAGAACAGAGTCTGAGAAAGGTAGGAAGCAAACAAAGAAAATTCTATTTCTGTAACCAAGACTGATGAGAGGATCAGTCTTGGTTACAGAGGGGGAGAACCCACAGGGGGAGAAGCCAGAGACAGAAGCCACTGAGAGGCCAAGTAATGTGAAGCCTGAGAAGAGTCCACTGGATTTGTCAAAGGAGAGACCGCTGGTGACTATGTCAGAGCCATTTGGGGGTAGAAGGTTATCAGCTGGCAGGGTCCATTGTTGGCAGGTCCAATAGCATCCGCAAAATGAGAGGGTTGGTCAGTAGGTTGCTAGTAGGGGTCCAAGTGTGTTTCCTGCACTTTCCTCAGCATCATCTGAGAATTTAGAAATGCAAATCCTCAGGACACCTGGGTGGCTCAGTGGGTTAAGCCTCTGCCTTTGGTATGATCTCAGAGTCTTGGGCTCAAGCCCTGCACTAGGCTCTCTGCTCAGTGGGGAGCCTACTTCCCCCTCTCTGCCCACCTACTTGTGATCTCTCTCTCTCTCTCTCTCTGTCAAATTAATAAATAAAATCTTCTAAAAAAATGCAACTCCTCAGGCCCCACTCTTATTGATCGGGTACTCAGGTGTGGAGGCCAAAAACTCCACATTCTAACAAGCCCCCATCTATTTATTCTCATACTTGCTAAAGTAGCTTAAAGTTAGAGAACCACTTACTCACATCGGACAGGGCCTTACTACTGAGAATGTGATCCATGGACTGGCCACATCACTTCCATTTGGGAGCTTGTTACAAATGCAGAATTTTGAACCCCACACCTGACTCCCTGAATCAGAATCTGCATTTGTAACAAGATTCTAGAGGTTCAGATGCACATGGAAGTTTGGGAAGCAGTACTAAAGGATTTTAATTGCAATTGCTTCCTTGACCCAAATCTCAGATGACATATTACATAAACCCAGTGAATCGCTAATTCAAAGAATGGGAGAGAATTCAATATAATGTGCCCAAATATCCTCCTTTCAAATGGAATAAGAAATAAGAGATAGACAATGGGCCATAGCTCACATGAGCCCGGAAATATTCTTGGAGTAATCAAAGTAATGTAGGTGTTTCTAGTTCTTTGGCATATAATTCCAGGTTATAGAATATATATTTTTTCTTCAAAAAGGTAAAAAACTTACTGAAGTTCATTTTACCATTCTAGGACACTAAGAACTGTATTCAGTAAAACTTCCTATCATCCTTGTCAGACAGTATATATGGGAACAGGTAAAGCTTTATATGACTGACTAGGGAACT
This sequence comes from Mustela lutreola, assembly GCF_030435805.1. NCBI lineage: Eukaryota > Metazoa > Chordata > Mammalia > Carnivora > Mustelidae > Mustela > Mustela lutreola. Next base: position 18,841,451 of record NC_081295.1, on the reverse strand, counting down.
GCGTATGCCAGGAAACTAAGACCATTAAAATCTGTACAATTTACTATATATAAAATATAGCTCAATTTTTCAAAAAGGCCGAGAACTCTTCCATTTATTTTGTGTGAATACATTTAACCCAGAGGTATTCAAAGTATCCTCAGACCAGTCTCCCCATCCCCTCTGGGCTTGTTAGAATTTGCATTAGGTTCCTCTCTGACCTACTAGATCAGGATCTCTGCAGATAGGACTCGGCAAGTTGTTTTAACCAGTCCTCCGGTGGATTCGGATGCCCATTCCAATCCGAGAAGCACGGATCTGGCCTCAGAAAAACTTGGTAGAAAACCCTTCTGTCTGGAGCGTCTCCTGTTTGCCTCTTAAACTCTTGTCCGTGTAAGTGGTTTCATTGATCTTCATGTCCTTTCATGGCTCCCTCTTTCCTCCTTCCTCTTTTTTCTTCCTCTATCTACCTATGTCTTTCCGTTCTACTTTTTCACTTCCTATTTCTTTCCTAGCTCCCTGTAGCCTTGAGCTGCCCCCTTCTCGAAGATGTATACAAATCTAGCACTTCTGCTCAGAAAGTTTGCCAGCCTAAGCAAGTCTATCAGAGACCCATGCTCAGCATTATGGCAGAAACGAAACAGTCCATCAGCTGCTTCATCCTTGGAACAAAGCAGCTTGCAGAAATGACAGTATAGAAGCAGCCATTGTACAGTTCTTTGGTATTAATGTGACTGTAATTAGCAAGAGCACTCATGATAGTCACGTGCTAATTGTCCACAAAATGTCTGATAGCACGGAAGAGTACAAGATTTTCAGACTACGGGGCAATTGACCTGAACAATGGGCCTTGTTTTAGGATTCAGGGTTCATGCCTTCACCACAAGAGGTGGCTAAGAATCACTGCAGGAACAACTAGTAATAATATGAATATTAATAAAAAGTCATTCTTTTGTTTAACTAAAGTAGTTTGTCTTTATTAAGTAGCCTGCTGTTAATAATCTAATTGTTCATAATGATTTGGTAGTAAATGTGGCCCAGGCCTTTTTCTATGAGTTTTACAATTAGTAATGTACTTAAGTCTTCCACAATCCTATGAGTTTGGTACAGTTAGCATCTCTATTTTACAGATAAAGAAAAGGAGGCATGGAGAGGTTGAATAACTCATCTAGGGTCCCCTTGCTGGGAAATACCGAAGATGGGATTTGCTTATACAGTCCTATAGATATATATATATACCCTTTGGGTCCCAGATCAGAACCACAGTGCTATACTGTTTCTCTGGCGAAAATGAGTTGAACTACACAAGGCATATTTGAATTTCACACTCCTTCATATTTCACACTAAGAGGACAGATTTATTAAATATTGTCATGTCCTAACACTTTCAGTTGGAAAGAATTTGGTGTAGTGGGACAAACCCTAGACTGGAAGCCAGCAGTCCTCAATTTTGATCTTAGTGTTATAGGCAACTAGATTTATTTATACTTGTATTAACTATGATTAAATTTATTAATAAATTCTTATAAATTTGATTATATTTATATTTACTACCATTAAATCAATAACTAGGTTTATTTTTATTTATTCATATTTATGGTTCTCTCCAGATCCAATATTCTATGAATTCTAAGAATAAAACATAGTCCTGGGGAATAATTAAATTTAGGAATCTAATGGTACATAGAAGCATAATTAATCAATTTTCTAATTATTCCTTTAGCTATAATATAAACAAGTAAGATGGCATAATTCTCAATTCTTAAGGCAGAATGAAATGTTTGCTAGCACACATGAACAACACACATAGATATACATTAAAGCCTAAAGTACATTTGCTCAATATAGGGGCACCTGGGTGGCTCAGTGGGTTAAGCCTCTGCCTTCACCTAGGTTCATGATCTCGGGGTCCTAGGATGGAGCCCCACATGGGGGGGCTCCCTACTGAGCTGGGAGCCTGCTTCTCCCTCTCCCTCTGCCCCTCCCCTCTTCTCACATGCATGTGTGCTCTTTCTCAAATAAATAAATTTTTTTAAAAAATTTGCTTAATATAATAAAGGCCAGAGGTGTTGAATTGTATTGGTTTCCTATTGTTCCTGCAACAAATAATCATGCAGTGGCTTGAAACAGAACTGATGTAATATCTCATAGCTCTGGAGGTTAGAAAACTGAACTGTGTTTCACACAGCTAAAACCAAAGTTTCAGTAGAGCTTCATATCTTCTGGAGGTCCTGGGGGAAAATCCACTTCCTTGACTTTTCCAGCTTATAGAGGCTACTCACGTTCCTTGGCTGATGGCTGCCTTCATTCATCTTCAAAGCCAGTGAGAGCAGGTTCCTTTCTTACATCACACCACTCTGACCTCTTCTGCTCCTCTCTTCCACATACAAGGACCTTTGTGATGCGATTGAGCCCAACAAGAAGATAAGCCTGGACAACCTCTCCAGCTAGAGATCTTTAACATCCTCCCAACTACAAAGTCCTTTTGTTACGTAAGATAACACATGAACAGGTTTTGGGAATTAGGACCTGGGCTTCTCAAGGGGAGTCATTTTGTGCCTACCTTGGGGGACATTTTGGGGTTCTCCAGGAAGGCTTCTGTTTCATATACTTAAAAACAAAACAGTGTTTGTAGTGAAGAGGAAAAATATTCAGTTCTGGAATATTATAATATTTATGAAGCTCACAATTAGAAAATGAATTGCAAATATCTTACTGAATATTTTCTAGGGTTGATATTGCTTTGAATGTCAGAGCCGGAAAAGACCATGGGGATGATCTAGTGAAGTCAACCCTCCTTATTTTATATTTTTATATATGCAGAGACTAAGGCTCAGAGGGGCCAATGACTTGTCAGTGAGTGACAGATGTGAGCCTGGAACCTCCTGGCTTGGTTCTCGGGTGCAGGCCTCTTCTGTCACATCTTAAGGCTGTCTCTCTTTTTTTTTTTCACCCTACCAATAACTTCGTAGACTTCCATGTAAAATTCCTTAGCTTGATGCTTAAGGAAGAATCTTACCTAGTGTCTTTTCGCATGTCACACAACTCAGACACACTTTCACAGCTAATATTAACGACTGGAACAGGCCTCTGACTCTTCCTTCTTCTTTGGGGAAGTATGTAGAAGAGCACAGAACTGCAGAAAGAAAAAGAAGTCTTGGTCTTTTGATTGCCATGTGACGATAAAGAGTAGGAGGAAAACTATGCTGTGGTAAGGAAAGTAGCTAAACCACAGATGAGGGGCTCATGGAAAAAACATTTTATAAATACCCTTTCTTACCCCTAACATGTGTCACATGCAATGCCTTACCTACCCTGAGGAGATTTAATTCCATATGGGCTGTTTATGGAGCAAAGATTGTATTCAACAAAAAATATGTAAGAATAACAACAAACGTAGTTGACTCCTTGAAATATGCCACAGCTTTTCTTGGCCAAATCTTTGTTTTGAAAAGGAAAATCATAACTTCTGCATGGCATAGAGCAAAGAGAGGGCAGTGCCAGCCCTAAACAGTGGCAGCATGAGCAGCCTCGTGGACATTCCCACCCTTTTCTTAAAGAGTAGAAATTCTAGCTTTTCCCTGGAGAAGGGCAGCAAAACCCTTCTGAAATGCGGCTCCTAGAAACCCTACCCTTAGGAAACTACACTGATAGATTGAAGGTTAAAGAGTATAGGATGATTTGAATTGTGACAAGAAAACTTTGTTGAAATACAAAATCTGTCCCAATGTTTTTTTTTTAATTTCACCTTAGCAAGCTAGTAATGAAAAAAGAAATTCTCTGAAATAAGTTTGTTGTGGAGCACCTACCAGATCAGACTTGAGAATCTCTGCAGAACTCCAGAGCTGTCTTCAGCTCTTTAATCTTCACCGCTCTGCCTTGAGACTTCTAGCAGCCCTGGCACCTTGGAATTCAGAGCTCAGTATCCTGAATTCAAGGAGTCTGCCAGGCCGTTCAGGTTCTCTCTCCACAGCAAACCAGCATCTAGGGGGCCCTCCGCATTTATTTTCCTTCTCTCCGGGGTCACAGTTCAGCACTGCCTGTTGTCTGAAGTCCAAAAATCATTGTTTTATATCTAAAATCTATACAAAATCACTTGGATTTCTAAGCTCCAGAAACAAAGTGTTAAAAATCTTGTTTTTTAAAAAGATATCATCATAATATGGATGAATCACACAAACATAATATTGAATAAAAGAAACACGACAGAGAATGCATATAGTAAAGATCCTATTCATATGAAGTTCTGAAACAGCAAAGCTAAACTACATTATTTAAGATGGTATATCTGGGTGTTAAAACCAAAAGGAAAGTAAATTTTCTAATTATTTAAAAAGTAGTGGTTACCTCTGGGGGCGGTTCTGAAGGTTGCAACTTGGAATATTTGCTATGGGGCTGGAAATACCTTATTGTCTGACCTGAGTGCTATTAACATGAGTGTTCACTGCAAAGTAATGTGTAGAACTGTACATACATGTGTCTTTTATATATATATCTATGTTAGACAACATATATTTCTCTGTGTTAGATAACATATATATGTTAGACTTCATGATTAAGATAGTAAAGAATATATTATTTGTAATAATAACAAAAACATATGTTATCTATATGTAATCTATCAAATAAATTATAATACCCCATGGATAAAATTATATAAGACATTTAAGAAAATCCTTAAAAAATATTCAGAGATATACCAAATACATCAATAAGAAAATTTAATATTATAGAAATGAAAATTCTTACTCAATTAGCTTATAGATGCAAAATAAGCCCAAATAAGGATTTTTGTGGAATTGACAAATTTTTTCTAAATTCACATGGAACTGTAAATGGCCAAAAATTGTCAAGATACTCCTGAAAGACGTAAAGTGTTGGAAGTCTTAGAACTATAGTAATTAGGGTGGTCTAGTCCTAACACAAGAACAGACAGATAGACCAATAGAACAAAACATAGAGTCTAGAAACAAACCCATCAATATATGGAAATATAATCTGGGACAGAGCTTCAATAGTAGCTCAAAGAAGAAAAGAGGGGCTCTTCATAAGTAATGTAGTGACAACTGGATTATATGTAGAATAAAATAGAATTATATTTGTACTTCAAACTAGTCTCAAAAATCAGTAGCAAGTTGAATAAATACTTAAATTCTAAACATTTTTAAAATGTTAAAAGATAAAACCATAAAGCTTTCAGGAGACAATACGTGAAGACATCTTATTACTTTGAGTTAGGGAAGACATAAAAATGTGCAAACCATAAAGAAGAGGACTAATATAGCTATGTTCTAGAAATACTACCTATCAAAAAGTACATAGAAAGGATACAAATATGTTAATAGAACAGAATGGCATACAAGACACACACATAAAATAACCTGATTTATGACAAAGTTGTCACTGCAATTCAGTGGAAAATGTTTTCAACAATTGTGCTGGGTCATTTGGGTATCAATACAGAAAAAAAAAAAAAATAGGAAACCTGACTTCCTCACACTATCGTGCCAAAAAAATTCCAAAATAAAAATTCCAAAATGTGTTATAGACCAAAACATGAAAGCTGAAACAGTCAAACTTCTAGATGAGAACATATGATCTTGGCATAGGCCAAGATTTCCTAAACATGAATCTTTAATGTAATGTTAAACATTATTATAAAAAAATTATAAATTGACATCATTAAAATCAAGAATATCTGTTTATCAAAAGACACTATGAAGAGAACTAAAAGGCAAGTCATAAACTGAAAAGACAGTTGCATTCTTCTTGAAATATATTTTCTCACCATAAGTTTAACTGAGAAAATATATATTTACAAAATATAATTGACAAAGGATTAGCATCTAAATGTTTGAAAATTTTCTATATATTTTAAGAGTATGAACAGGGGTACCTGGGTGTCTCAGTTGGTTAAGCATCTGACTCTTGATTTTGGCTCAGGTCATGATCTTAGGGTTGTGGGATCAAGCCCTGTGTCAGCTCCATTCTGAGCACGGACCCTGCTTAAGATTCTTTCTCTCCCTCTGCCCTTCCCCTGGCTCAAGCACAGGCATGCACCTGCTCGCTCGCTCTCTCTCTCTTTCTCAGAGGGTGGAGGAAGAGAATATAAACAACCTAACAGAAAAATTTGTATAATTGAAAAAATATTAAAGATGTTCAAATATGTTCAATCTTGTCAGTTATCATGGAAATGAAAATTAAATCCACAAGATACCATTTCCAAACACCAGAGAAGCAAAATTTTTAAGTTCGTTGTCATCAGGGGGTGGGGGAGCTCAGCAAAATAGGGCAAAGGGAGTGAAACAGATACATGCTTCCAGTTATGGAATGAGTAAGTCACAGGGAATAATAGGCACAGCATGAGGAAGACAGTCAACGATATTGTAATAGTGATGTAACAGGACAGATGGTAACTATACTTGCAGTGAACAGAGCAGAAGGTATAAACTTGTCAAATCATTAAGTTGCACACCTGAAACCAATGTTAACTTTGTGTGTCAACTATAAAAAAAAATTAAAAGTTCATGGATATCAAATGTTGGTAAAAACTGTGGGACAATCAGAACTTAAATTCTGTTGGAGGCACTTATGATTCCCATTTATATCAAGTTGAAAAAACAGACAAAACTAAACTGTATATTGATTAGGATAATGTTTTATATGTAAGTCAGATAGAGTGCACAGACATATTTGTTATTTTTCATAAATGTTTGCATTGAACTTCTATATAATATTTATACTAAGAAAAATGATATTTGTTTAGATTCAGAGCAGACTAAGTGATCTCTTAAATATCTTTGGGGGGGGTGGCATGGGTGGCTCAGTTGGTTGAGCAACTGCCTTCAGCTCAAGTCATGATATCTTTTTTTTTTTTAAGATTTTACTTTTTTTAAGTGATCTCTACACCCAACATGGGCTCAAACCCACAGCCTTGAGATCAAGAGTCATGTGTTCTGTTGACTGAGTCAGCCAGGCACCCCTTAAATATCTTTCAATCTAATAAATCAAAGGATTTTGATGTTATCATTAAAAGTCTTTCTACATAGCTTTAATATTCTAGTTATCTGTGCATTCATAAATTGGAAGCCTGAGAAGTATTATATAGAACCTGGACTAACAGGGACCCTTTTTCTTTTGTAATACAGTACCTGCAAAAAACTCATTTTGCACCCTTGCTTTTTTTCAAAGTATGTGAACAAAATGTTCAAGGTCATTGAAACAATTTGCTTTATAAGTTCTATCAAACAGGGGCCAGAGAAAGAAAAAGAGAGTCAGATAAGGTTTGATTTCCAAGGATCTTCTGATATATGAAAAGTCTGTTGGAAATTAGTATCTTTACGAAGTAAATCCGTTAGTAATCATTCCATTCTATTGGTGTTACATAAGCCTAAAAGAGATTTAAAGGCAGGGAGAAATGAAACTGACAACTGAAGCCGCAACATGCTTTCAGAGTGTCGTTCTCTTTACACATTACACATTTAGAAGACAAATTGCAGGCATATTAAAATTTAGTGTCACCAAAATGTACTTTTCTACTAGTAGCTGTAGAGACATTACAAAAAACGCCTTTCACAGAACCTTTGGAAGACTGAAATACTTCTGACCCGGGCATGATATTAACCATTAGACTAAGAAAATAGGCCACAGTTATTCAAAACTATTTTGAGGACACTTTGGTATAGAGATTGCAATTTTCTTTTGGTTAAAGCTGTGGGTTAGTGTAGGGACCTTTTAGAAATTGTCCATTTCTGCAGGGTTAATTATCTTTGTCATTTCATTGAATATTATTGTTTATCCTTAGCATCATTAAGTTACCCCAATCACTCTTTATTAGACACATCGATTTTATTACCTTTACTCTTCATTCTATCCCCTTACCCTCCAAACGCAAAGCTCAGCTAAACCTGTAAATTGGACGTGTATGTGAATTTCACTTATACCTTGAAATTCATCCCTTATGCCTTGAGCTCTTGTTAAACATTTATGTTGTTATTTATTATGTTGTTATTTATGTTGTTTCAAAAAATCAAGAGGAACAAAAATCTTGCTGTTTTAAAACAAAACACAAAAAGGTCCCTTATGTATAACTCCTTAACTATCATACCTCACAAACCTGGAAGGGGATTCATGTTGCTTTTTTGTTTTTCCCCTTGTGTTTTCATTTCTATGACAATGAGAAGAGGGTGGTGGTTCAAAAATATGTGTGAAAGCAAAGATGGCTTACAGACAACCTAAGGTTTCCTGGTGCAAGGCACAGCCACGAGGCTCTGCCTGGGGGCACACAAGGCTGGGTGAAGGTGTGGGCTCCCTGCAGGACTTACCACCTGAGGATCTCCTCAATGGGGCCCAAACTGTTCTTTGATTCAACGCAGTCTCTATCTCTTCTATCCCATTTACAACTTACAATTACAACTTAGATGGCTTCTCGGTTAAATCACTGTCATTTTTCTGTCAATTGTTATGCCCTTTTGTTCACCCATTTTGACATTATACTGACCTTTAAAATTGAGAGTCCTTTGTAAACAAAAATGGAATTTGGAAGAAGCAGCTGTCCTCATTTCTCTTACACCTCTGAGAGGGAGAAAGAGCTGGTTGCGAGCCGCTCCCCACCCCCATACAGTTGAATGGTACAGTTGCTAAATAGAAAACAACATGCTTTGATCTCCTTGAAAACATCTACAAAACTGTGTGCCACCTGTATGCTCTGTTCCTCAATCCTTAATTTCAGTGTTTGTTCTAAAGTCAATGGGGAATTTCAGCTATAAATCCATGTAAAATAAAATGGTCTAAAATCGAGCTAAAGGAAAATCAAAGTAGTGCAGTGAGGGGAAGCTATTAAGCATATTTTCTGTAATGCTAAAATGTTCTGAAAGAAGTTAGGCCTCCCACCTTAGAAATGGTATTTTAAATTATAACATTTCCAAGTAGACACGGGAGGGGTAAGAAAATTGGACTGAAAGAGTAAATGTGTAGAAAGGAAGAAAAAAACAAAAAATTTGATGGCCTTTGTAACCCACTTTCGGTGTTTTGTATAAAGGAGACACCTAGTTTACTCCACTGTGGAAAATAAACAAAATATTAGGTACAATATGATCCAATTTCATTATTTCATTATTTTTTAATGTGTACATTTTTAAAAAATCAATACATACATGTGAGGAAAATACCCCCCAAAATATGAACATATACCAAATAGATATTTTCAGTTATGGGATTGTGTATGTTTTATCTTTTTTTAATTAAAAAAAAACATATATATGTAAGATGTATATAGGTCTATAATATATACTTAACAAATATACTATATATTGTATGTATGTCTATTTCATATATGGATATATATTATATACTTTATATATCATTTTTATAATTCCTAAATTAAACTTGGAAGAGTTTGACAATTAATTTCATCCATTCATTTATTCAAACATTTATAGCTAATTTTCAGCATTTACTGTATGTCAGGCCCTGTTATAGGGCCCAAGCACACAATATAAGACATTTGTTGGACCCTGTTCTATTCTCAGACAACTAAGAGACAAGTTCCAAATCCACACTATCTCCCCAAATGTATAGACTATTTCCACAAATATCCGTTGAGCAACTTTTATCTGCAGAATCTTGTGTTCAATCCTCATGAAAAGAAGTGAAAAGAAAAAATGATGAAAAGGAAAGAGCCTGGGGAGAGACATAGACTCAGACCATGAAGACCAGTGAAACATGGAATGTGTGGGAATAAGTAGTACTTACCCTATTCGGACCCATTCTAAGCATTTTCTGTGTGTTGACTCATTGAATCCTCACAACCGTCTTAAGGTCTACTGTTATCATCTGAAGATGAAGCTATTGGGGCTCCGAGATTTTAAGTTTCCCGCACCACAGGAATCAGCTAGTAAATGATGGAGCTTGAATTTAAACCCAGGCTATATGGCCCCTAGCACCCAAGCTCTAAACCTCCACTCCACACAGAAGCGGATTTGGCAAAGAAAAGGAAGGCGTGCAGTCCAGAACAGAGGAGAAGACCTCAATCACAGTTGGCCTGTGGAAGGGATGTGACTGACAATGGGCAAGGCTTCACAGAACAAGTACATGTAGCACACAATGAAGAAACTGAAGTAATGGGAGTCTGGGAGCTTTGTCCCCCAAATTAGGTATAGATAATTTAAAGGTAAAGCTCAACACGAGAAAAATCTGATGAAAGAATTTGAAGCAAAGTGGGTTGCAAATGCACCAGAAGGTAAGAAAATTTTTGTTCTGAAATGTTTTGTAGTGATCAAACTTGAGAAACTTCACATGGAGAGAGCAAGTGAAATTATTCGTGTGGGATAACTCAGAATGGTAGGGTCCTTCAGGGGCACAGGAATGCCAGGTTCTGGGACTGCCCAGGTGAGAACCTAGGGCAGTGTTATGAGTAGGGAGCCGAGAGGAGGAACTGAGGAAAGAGCTTTCTGCAGAAAATGACTTGGGTTTGTACACCAACCCATCAGGCAGCAGTTGTGCCTCAGAGACACCCAAGTCTGATGGAGGAGGAACCAGAGCAATGGGCAGATACTTGGCTGGTACTGTGGTCATCAGACCAGGATGAAGACATTGCATGATGGAGAACAAAGAAAAAGAGGATTCACAGCAGACAAGACTGGGGCAGGGAGAGTGTCTCCAAAAGAGGAAACAGAAGTCAAGACAGGGAAACTAAATGGACACAGGACGGAAAAAAAATCAACACAAGATAGCGCATGTCAAAAGGAAGATTTTAAAGAGTTTTAAGGAAAAAATCAATATTTAATATTTTTCACTCATCTTCCATAATATCGAAAACCTGTCCTTTCAGAAGTTTATTGTGATCTTAAACTACATAAATTGCCTATGTCGCAATGAAAAAAATTGAATTCTTAACATTGACTTCTTTTTTTTTTTTTTTTTAGAAAACAACCACAATGGCAGTTATATTAATCACAAAACAAAAGCATGACAGTAACTTAACTTTTCATAAAGATTTCTGCAGTCAGAGCATGCACATCACATATTAATATTACTGCTTTTAAGAATCCCATGCTGATATTTATGTAGCTGAGCCCCACAGTTCCAAGGTATTTAACTTTAAGATCCGAGCTCATTTCTGATCCGTGGAAATACAGCGCTGTAGAACCGTTCCAGGGCTTAGCGGGCTCCGGCATTCACTTGCTGGGCAGATCATGCTCGCGATACAAATGGCTTCTGCAGAACTGAATGTGACTGGGGAGGAAACAACCATTGAAAAGCATCCCCTGTACTGCTTGGGGACACAAAGAGCCATCACATTCAGATAAAATAAAAGAGAATCCTTTTGCAACGCGATCTCAGATTCGAGCATCAGAAAATCAGTTACTTCTTATGAATCACTTTTATTTTGTTAAAGTCTTACCCAATAGGAAAAGGCAGCAGGGAAGAAATTCTTTCACACACACAAACTTCTATTACATCTCATTAGGCAAAGAGCCTGCCGTCTTTTCTCGATTTTTAGGGTTATCACAAACACACAGAAAAGGTATCAAATGTTTAGTTCCAAAGAGTAATCTTTTCCCCCAGCTGTCTGCTCACTGATCATCCATGAACCAGTTAGTTCGCGTTTATAGAAGGAGAGTAACATGTGGTGACCCACCCTGGCAGGGAAATTCATTTCCTGAGATGCCCGTGACCGAGCAGACGTGAACTCCCCCATTAACACCCCCCCAAACAGACGCCATGACCCATTCACTCCTGACAGACCATGTTCTTTATAGCCTCCGTTCTGTGGCACATTGGATGTCTGTTAAATTGTTATTTGTTACAAAGCATGCTTTTGCTGTGACAGATGCCCCCAACTCCTTCTCCCCGCTGAGCTCACGGAATCACAGCTGTGTTGTACCACAAGTACAGTGTTGTCAAATCTTTGCTTTGTTTAATTATTCAAGTTGGTTCTACCACAGAATTAAACTGCCTGGCGATATTATGGGATTTCAGCACGAGCAACGCACATGACCGTACAGATGCCAGCCCTTGCCAAGTGTCCACATGGACTCCATTTCTCACTCACGGTGGTAACTGAGAGCTCAGCCCCTAATAACCAGATGCAGAGCTGGAGGGAAGAGGGTCATCAAAAGCCAGTCTGCCTCCAGGCTAAAGGTAGCCTTTCAGGTTGGTAGCCTTCGCACGTTCAAGGCCAGAGTCAATCACAAGTGCAGCCTGGAAGTGGTTACCCCCTCAAAATTCTGGGTCTGGACCGTTATGAACCCTAGTTCGAGGTCGTAGTTTCCTGAATATAACAGATCAGTTTAAGGTCAGTTTTTACCCTCTGAACTTTACTTTTTCTTTATTCTTCCCAAAGTATTTTTAAAAGCATAGAGAAGTCTTTCTCTGTGACCTAGACATTGCCCAGTACTCCAGTGGTATTAAGACCAATTTAAAGTGTTGATTTTCTTTCATCCCATAAAACTTTTTAGAAAGATTTTATTTACTTATTTCACAGAAAGAGAGAGAGAGAGAGAGAGCGCACAAGCACAGGGGAGCAGCTGGCACAGGGAGATGGAGACCAGGCTCCCCGCTGGGCAAAGAGCCGTACACAGGACTCGATCCCAGGACCCTGGGATCATAACCTGAGCTGAAGGTAGACACCCACGCAGGCGCCCTTCATCCCATAATTTAAAAAAAAAAAAAAAAAAAAAAAAAGAAAACATAATATCAGGAGAGCAGAAAGGCTTCCCGGATCATCTGGTTGGAGCCCCTCATTTTGCAAAAAGGACCCAGAGTGAGAGAAAAGCTTGAAAAGCGTCAAACAGCCAGGAAGCAGCAGACTTCTTGCTGTGTCCTCCCTCATTCAGGGCTCTGCTGCTGGGCCACACGTCTGTCCTCCAGCCACTGCAGCCCAACTGAAAAAGGCCCTTTCCTCAGCATCCCACCGTCTTTTCTTGCCGGGCAGCTTGGCGGGCCGTGCGAGTCTCTCTCTGTGCAGCGTGACACTGTAGACCGTAGGTTAGGCTACAGCAAGGAGGAGCGGAGCAACTCGGGGAGGTCATATTTATAGGGTAGAGAGCCTCTCCAATCCCTACAACATCCTGGTGCCTCCCTGTCTACCGGCTAAGAAATCAGGGCACAGAAAGGGACTTGGTCAGCATGTAACCAGGAGTGCAGCTGCACTGGCCGCTGCACGGTTCTCCAGGAGCAACCAGGCATCGGTCCAGCACCTCTGAGAACTGACTTCTTCCCTCCTGGGGGGCAGCAGGGAGTGGGGCGATGCATGGCTCCCGAGCTCCCAGGCTGGGAGAGGAGAAGCTCACCACGGAGCTACACCAGCTGAACCAAAATGTCCCCTTCCACAAGGTTCCACCATCATTCTCAGTACTGTATTACTTTATAGAGAAACGTGGGGCAAAAGAGAGAGGGGTGTGGTGTAACAAACACTCAATATTTCAACAATTCGTAGTTTTAGTTAAGTTCTGTTTTTTTTTTTTTTATCTGACTTAGAGAAACATAGATTTCTTAGAATTTTAAGGGACTTGAGAACTCAGCAAGGGCAAAATACCAATTAACTGAGGCATCCTGCCCCGTAAGGGGCTTAAAGCCTTTCAACTGATTTTATGTTTAAAATAAGTTATAAAACTTAACTTGAGAACTTGTACTAATAAAGCATTTCCCAGGAGCAGGAGAAGACTGAGACTGTTACCTAAATTATTTTATGGGTCTGTGAACTCCACATTTAAGTGCTTTCTTTGTACCTCGGACACAAACCCAGGTAGCAGAGAGCTGCTTACGATTCTAGGTAGCTTTCCAGAGACATGATTCACAAAATGCCTGCTATGCACTTTACAGGCAGAGGTAGACAGCAAAAACGAGCAGGATTTGGTCCCGCCATCAAAGAGCTCATAACAAAAGCAAGTGGCTGGAAGACATTATCTGCATTTACTTCTTTACCTCTGACCCCGCTCCTAAGCTCTAGTCCTGAACTTGGAACACCTGCCCTCTCTGCACGCATACATTCCAGTGCCTTTCTCAAGCTAAACAGTCTAAAGCCCAAAGCATCCGTTTCCCTCCAAAATGGCTTTGCGGATTATTATAAATGATCTCACTGCTTTCCAAATCATCCAAACACAAAACTTTGGAACCCGTTTTCATTCCACCGTTTTCCTTCTCCTCACTCAACTTAGTCACACCCTCCTACTGACTTTTGCTCTTTGGAATCTTGCGTGTCCCCCCCACACTTCTGCTCTAGTTCCACTGCCTCATGCCTTCCTCCCTGAGCCAAGCAGCTCACACACTCTTGCCCTAGCAACTACTTCTCATTCTCTCTGCTGCCACGTTCGCACGCTACCTTGCATACCATTACGGGAGAAATCTTCCTAAAATACCTCTTTGGTCTTGTCACTCACTTAGGCATTTTTTAGTAGCTAGCCTCAGAAGAATCTAATTGCCTTAGCTTGACACTGGCAATGTCCCATCCCCTGGTGGTTACTCACTGTCTCTCATGGTCCCCGGGCTCTCCAAAGATGGATTTCCACTTGTGCCATATGCTAATGTTTTCTCTCTACCCGAAGTGCTTTCACTCTGCCCCCACCCATTACCAGCCTGCCTACTTCCAAGTGGCTGTCCCTCCTCACCAGTTCACCTTCTCCTAAGTCCCTGAACATTTATTATCTGAGCCACTCATCTGCTCATACAACAGCATATATTGTCTTATGCCACTGTTATTTTTCTACGTCTTCTATGACATATTTGCTGAGTTATCTGTAAAGTTCAAGGGCATGTACAGATTAGGTACTTGATAAATGGGAATCATAGTATAGGAAGTAAACATGTGCACCAATAACATTAATATTTATCATCACACAGTAAGTACAATAAGAAATTTAGAAAGTAGGAAACCAGCACAGAGAAAAATCACCTGCAACTGAGGGTATCAAAAAACAAAACAAAACAAAAAAATGACGCAGAAGGCAGCATTTGACTAGAATGCTAAATTTTGGATAGCATTCTATGATATCTTAGACATACTAGATTCTCCAAGAATATGTGTTGACTGAATAAATAATAGTGAATTAGTAACCCATGAAAACTGATACAAAGCACAAGGGAATTCTTCAAAAATCACCCGCTCACTTAAGGAAAAGATTAGAAAAGCGTATGTAAATGACTCATGAGCAGTTCTCAATCCAAGTAGACATTCAAGCATTTTTTTATCCTTTGATCTTCAAGTCTGCCCAGATCTTGTCTCATGATCTACTAGAGATCTGAAGTATTGTTGTGTTGTTCCAGCAATGGGCAGTCTCTGAGAGCCAACAAGGGAAGGGCACAGACTTGCCTGTCCAGTGTCTCTAACCACAAGATCGTCCTAGAAGTCTCTTCTTCCAGGGAGAGGAAAATACTCTCATTTTAATCTTCCTGAAACAGAAGACTGTCTTAAAGGCTGCTCCACAGGCATGCCACCTGTCCTGTTTCTAACAGTTTCCACAGAGAGAGTCCTTCATTACAGTTGGGGAAATAGAGGTATCACACGTCAGGGATCTCCTCAAAGTCACAGAGCGAACCAGCGGCAAGTAGATATTACATCAAGATACTGCCCCAGGTCCAGTGGGTCAGGCCACCTGCAATTAACTGCTCGGAGTAGGCAGAATTAGTCCCAGGACTTCCTCCGACAGTGGAACCTTTCAATGACCCTAGTTTCTTCATGGGTTAACAGACTGTATCCAACTCTCCTGCCTGCTATGGACTGAGCTTCCCACCCCCACAGGCACTGACATTACAGGTACCTAAAGAGCAGGCTATAAATATTCATCAAGAGAGTGAAGTTCATGCCTGAGAATGTTATGACAGTCGAAGTAACACATGAGACAGAAATTGCTTCCCCTGAACACGGAGACATCTTTTCTCTGCGGGAAGCCTCTGCCTGCCATGTAATTTCCTATAGAGGTGGCGGTGTGAAGGAAAGAGTAGAAAAGCAAACCGATGTGGTTCTTTATAATGAATACACTGATGAGGTCATATGAAAGTAAATAAAGTCCCTGTAAAACACTAGGAGATTTCTTGGAAAATAGCCCATAAATTGGTCATAAAGGTTACCCCTCGGCCTGAAATCCAAGGCCATGAATATAATTAGGGCTCACCAACAGAATCCAGGCCATGGGTGAGGTGGGGCCCAAGTACTTAGCAGTGCGAAGGGAGCACCCAGAGAAAGCTTGGGTAGGAATGTTAACTACCTCTTGAATAGAGACCTAAGGAGATTCTTTTTTGGGGTAAGGCCCAGGGATGGGGAAATTAATGATAAAAAGTTCACTGCTAGCCTATGTTCCTGGCTTCATGCAATCAAGAGCAGTTGTGATTATTCCCAAACTTGGAATAGTTCTCAAGTCCTATTAATCTTAAAGACATAAGAAAGGTACAGAGTGTGGTTCAAAAATGCTTGAATTTTTATAAACTTAATAATTAAGAATTTAAAATAATTATACTGGCCCCTCTTATTGGTACTTGGTTGAGGAGGTGTGTTTATATAATAGTTCATGTTTTTGTATCTTATAGAGATTTACAAATGATTTTTACCTGCATGATTTCATTTGAAGTCCCACCAAGCGTGTAAAGTAAATTAAGAGGCTGATAAAATTAACACGTCTAGCTCAAGGTCAACTAGTGTCCCTGAAGGCTCAGGGGGATTCCCCCGTTAGAACTTCTTTGGGTCATTCCATCAAGGTGACCTACTGTGCTGAGGAAGGTGTTGGATGCTGGCTGGACATTACACCACGGTCAGAATCACTAGTCCATGCAGGAGATAATCTCAGTGAAAAGCGCATGAGAAACGATAAATATTCTTTCATTACTGTGTGTCCATGCAGGCTTAAGGAAGGCTGATCTGTAACGGAAGAAGCCTTGGGGACCTACTTCTCTCTGATGCTATGTATCAGAAGCATGAAAAGTCTACAAGTTCTGTTGCAGACCCATGACTGTATAAACTAAAAGATAAGAAGCTATATATATATGTACATATGTTCACACACATACACATACATAAATGTAATTTTAGTATATATGTGTGCCTGTATATGTGTATATATGTGTATAGACATAAATATCTATACACATATATACATATATATAATATATATATATATATTTCTTACTGTAAAATGGATCCAGGCATTACTAATATTTAGGATCCAGAAAAATGTGTGAAATTCAGCAATTCTTGTAAAATTTGCTAACATATAAGTGTAACGTGGAAATAACTGAATACAGGTATTAACAAACTTCAGAAATGAATGATAGAGAGAACACCAAGTTCTTTTTTTTTTCTTTTTCTTTTTTTAAAGAGAGAGATCACAAGTAGGCAGAGAGACAGGCAGAGAGAGGGGGGGAAGCAGGCTCCCTGCTGAGCAGAGAGCCCAATGCAGGGCTCGATCCCAGGACCCTGAGATTATGACCTGAGCCGAAGGTAGAGGCTTAACCCACTGAACCACCCAGGTGTTCCGAACACCAAGTTCTTAATGAGTGTATTATTTATATAGAACTTATCCCTAAAAAAAAGAATTACAGACCTTCAGACTTTTCATTGAGTGACATCATGATGTATAAGCAGCATGGATTAAAAACTGTAGAGATCTTTAATAATTACCTTTAATTGTCCCTCGTTGCATTACCTGACCAATGGGGCACCCTGGACTCCTGGGTACAATGTGGAAACATGGATACCAGCTTTAACACCCAAAAAGCTAAGTTCAAAACCCACTTCTCTGACTAGGTAGGTGATTGTGGGTGAGTTTCCTAACATGTATATGTGCATGAGTTTACACATCTATTAAATGAGGTTAATGACCTAATACCTACCTCTAAAAAAGCTTGAAAGATCTTTTAAAAAGCAATATATGTGAACATGCTTTGTAAATTGTGAAATAACATAGAAATGTTAGTGGATTTTCTCATTTTCCTTCTTAAATTCAGCCTTCTAAGTAGGTAGCTTTTTTTCCCTAAGTTTTATAGACTTAGCTTGTAACAAACATTGCACACAAGTACGATAATTTTTGAAGTCATACACATTGTGCTCACTGCTATAATCTCTTATTGAACATCTAGACTAATTTCTACAGTGACCGGTTGGGAGCAATTTCAAAATGACTACAATTTCTCTAAGCACTGCATGTGAGCCCTTTTGTTGTTTTTCCCACCAAGAGGTGGAGTCTACGTTTTCAACCTTTGAATCTGGGTTTTGCTGTATGATCTGCTTTGACCAAAAAAATATTAGAAGATGTGACTCAAGCAGATAGGAAAAAGGCACATGGGGACTTGCCCTCTTTTGCTGCTGGGACCTTACGAACAAGTCCACACCAGCCTCCTGCGTGATGCCACATGGAGAAAGGCCCCAGCCACTTCAATCATCCAACCCACCCAGATGGCACCCCAGCCATGGGAGTGTGCAAGACCATCCTCGATCATCCCACCTCAAACATGAAAAATAATCAATGTTATTTTCTTAAGCCACTAAATTTTGGAATTTTTTTTAATGCCGTTAAAGCTAATGGATACTTTGCCCTAAAGTGGTTACCATAGCTACAGAAATTTCTAGAAACATCTCTTCAGTGACTTGTTTAAGAAATAACTACTCCTATTTTCAAAAGACCTCTAAGACTTTAAAATGTTATATTTGTATGCAGTTATCATTTTATCTGAAAAAGTTACTTGACTAATAAGTCAAGGGACCAAGCAAATCCTATAAGACGTAGAGTTATTAAAGATGACCCGAGGTGGCACCTGGGTGGCTCAGTGGGTTAAAGCCTCTGCCTTCAGCTTAGGTCATGATCTCAGGGTCCTGGGATCGAGCCCCACATCGGGCTCTCTGCTCAGCAGGGAGCCTGCTTCCTCCTCTCTCTCTCTCTGCCTGCCTCTCTGCCTACTTGTGATCTCTGTCAAATAAATAAGTAAAATCTTTAAAAAAAAAAAAAAGATGACCCGAGAAGTAAACAGTAGTTTGGTTAAATTTCTAAAAAAAAAAAAAAAAAAAAAAAAAATTGCAGAAATTTAGCAGAGGCCCCCTTAGCTACCATTTCTCTTCAACTAAACCCTCAAATCACTTTTCACTGCACCCTCCTCACTCACTCCTCACCTACCTCTGCCCCTTACTTAGCCAAATTCTGAACAGCTCCCTATCAAGCCTACCAAGATTTTCTTGTTTCTAAATTGTGGATGATCCTGACTGTTACACTCTAGAGAATGTAAATAAGAAATCTTTCCAACAAAACAAAGCCTAAAGTTTCTATAATCAGATCATATTCGGAATTATATCAACAGAGTTATAAGATTTGTTGAGTAAATTCAGTACTATAAATATGCCACAGCGATAACTCCATGAGAAACTGAGAAGAAAAGTAACAAATCACTGAATCAACAAAATATGAAGAAATGTGGAAAAATGTGGGAATATGTTAGGATATCAGGCCTAGAATAACATACTGGAAACAGCATTCTTCCAAAGATGATCTAATTTAAATTGCATTGAAAAGAGACACATGGTAGAATTTTTTAATCACACACATACAAAAGAAATCTGTAAATCATCTCAACAAAATAAAAAACAGGGACTATTTATTCACATAAGGTATGCATAAATGTAGTAAAATGCTGAGCACAAGAGACACATAACTTCAACTAAACATGGAAATACGATGTAATTAAATAAGAACACATAGTTATGACCCTTGCGCAATTAGTAACCATCAAAAGCAAACATATCTGGATTAAGTCCCACCAAAAAAAGAGCCAAATTACATTATTCAAACTGTAATGATCAATTAATAACCATAATACAATACATACAATAAATAATGATACTAACTATCATACAAGCCAATGAAGTTTTATTGTACTTTACAGAATTGGGTAATTATTATATTGTCCTGAAGTTTCATATCAAAAGTAACTCTAGAGTAACTGGACCACTATATAAAAATATTTAACCAGAATTTACTCAATGCCTACTATCTGTAAGTCAACCATTACACAGAATTTCTTTGTTCAGTTTGGGTTCCAAATGTTTATTTTAGTCTTGTTAATTTGAAGTTGGACCGTGTTTTATCCCAAACATCCCAATGGGATTTATCACAAAAATTCATTTATCCCCTTACGTACATTTGACTTTTATTAGTACTCCAGCTACCACAAAATGCACGGCTGCATTTCAGTAAAAACAGAGGTGCGACAGTACAGGAACTTTCCTGTGGCATCCTCTGGTCTCACTTCTTCAGGCTACCTCAACCACATTAAACTATCCAAGCTACCACAAATATGCCACACTCTTTTAACACCATGGTAACTTCTGCATTGGCTGTTTTTTCCACCACCTCCAACTATCATCACCCTCCCGAACACATTCTCTCTCTCACACATACACACACACACACACACACACACACACACACACATACACATTGAACTGCTTTTCAAATCTTCAGTACATGCTTCCAGGCTAGATTCAAATATCACACCACCTTTATGAAGCCTACATGTTTCCCCAAAGCTAAATCAGACCACTATTTCATCCATTTTTAATAAATACATATAAAATAATTCCATTTACAGCATCTAACAAACTAGACAATAATTTATCTGTTTATGCATTTGTTTTCCATTAGATTGTAAGCTTCTCAAGACAGTCTGTATTTTATTCTCCTTTATATTCTCAAGTTTCAGCACAAGACCTGGAAGTTAACGGCTGCATAATAAATGATGAATCAAGTATGAATAAATGAATGAGTGAGTGAATGAATGTTGAAGACTGGGGTAAGGATCTAAGTGTCAAAATTACCCTTCCGGGCCTGCCACCAACCACCTGAGGAACCTAAGAGCAATAAGTCTTCTGAATCCAATTTCTTCCTATTAAGTAAGAAAGCTAAATTGGCTCAACTAAAAACCCCTCCCATAGTAGCAATAAAAAAGAAATGACATTTTTTGAGCTCCTTCTAAGTGTGAGACACCGGCTGGGTGTTTTACACTCCCATTAACACTAATCTTTGCGACAATCCTACAAAGTGGGTCCTGCTTATTCCCATTTTGCTGATAAGGAAATTCAAATTTAGCTTAAGTAACTATGGCCCCACAGATAATGAGAATACAAAGCCCATACTGTTCCCTAAGACACTAGTAATAGAGTACGTTGGCAACTTGTAGACATATCGTAAGTGTTAAGATTATCCACTTTAGTGTACAAGTGGAGGATTATCTATCCACTTTTGTATACAAGATATCTATGTCATTAAAAAATGGTGATAATTCAGCCATTCTGTTCTGGGCCACTAAGCGCATATACCACACAGTTATAATTGAAATCCACTTGCGATCCTGGCAATCAACTTTTCCCTAAATCAAACTGAAGGTCACAGGATTTTCTCAATTCCCGGTTGGATAAAACCTCTACTAGTTTTGTGTTATTGATAGTAAAAACTCATTAAAATGTTAATGCTATTGAAGAAAGTTGATATCTGTTTAGAGTCTCTGTAACAGAGTAAAGACTCATTGCCAAACCCAAGGCATAGTAAGTTTCTGAATAGCATGACTTAACTATATACATATGTAAGTTATTATTTATATTGGGTCATTCTCTGCCTATTGGAAACAAAACAAAAGATATATCCCTAAAGATCAGGAAATGTGACTTTTTTATATCCTGTTATCAGCATACAATGAGTTCAATGCATAATAGGTATTTACGTCTCTCTCTATTCCCCAGGGGTTACCTCCTGATTAATCCATATTAAGACAATATCCTAAGTTAAAACTGCATTTAACACACCTAACCTACCGAACATCACAGTTTAGTCTAGCTTATCTTAAGCATGCTCCGTACATTTCTATCAGCCTACGGTCGGGCAGAATCAACACAAAGCTTGCTTTATAATAATTGTTGAATATCTCATGCACTCGATTGAATACCATACTGAAAGTGAAAAAACAGGAAGACTGTATTGGTACAGAGCAAGGATCAGTTGTTTGCCCTCACGATCACAGAGCTGACTGGGAGCGGTGGCTTGTTGCCACTGCCCAGTAGAATGAAAAAGTATTGTACTGCTTCTCGTTAGCCTGGGAAAAGATCAACATTCAAAATTCAAAGTACGGTTTCTACCAAATGCATACTCCTTTTGCACCATCACAAAGTCAAAACATCGGAAATTAAACCGTTGTTCGTTGGGGACTCTATATACCTAATCATATTTTGTTCTTTATGTTCACGTGTTTTGTCCCTAAATCTCTTTAAAACATGAAAAATATCTATTCAGTGTACTTTTTGACTTGCTTTCACAATAACATGGGGTGGAAATTTTTGGAAAAATAAATAACAATAATCTCAGAAATTATCTCTGGGAATTGGGATTATAGGAAACTTTTACTCTTTATATTACTCATTTTGGCACCATTTAAATTTTCCATAAAGATTATGCATGGCTTTGTAATCAGAAAGAGCAAATATACAATCACAATCTTCCACAATTTCAAAAAAGTGTAGCATAAAAACCTGGTCAAAAACAATATGCGTGATAAATCAGAAAGTTTAGATTGATTTTGCTCCTGGATAACTTAGTAACTCTTAGCATTAGAAGATAATGCAGATGTGCGGAGTATTATCTAATATCTGGCCTTGAATGGGTATCTAGGGATTGACAACATCTCATCAGAATGCCATGTAGTATTGAGTCACAAATGCCTTTAATTTAAAATCACCTCAAAAGTATACTCAGACATTTGGCACAGGGAATACCGTGAGTCCACGAGGGAAATGTTCTAATCCTTCAACATAAGGACTCCAGGTCGTGTTCGTCATTTAAGCCTGCATCACCTCTTAATCTTGACAACAAAATCCTCACCAAAATTTTGGCAGGCACCGCAGGAATGATGCTGCCAAACAGGCATCATTACTGATCAGTCTGGTTTCCTCTCTGCTGAAACATAAAGCTACCTAACAAAGATTGCTGGATGCAAATCACAAACAGGTTTTCTGATATTTGGCTCTTTAGTTTATGAGTAGAAGGAGGAAAAATTACCCTAGAGTTACCTCTGTCTGCCCACCGACACTCTACATCAGACATTCGCAAACTATGACCGGTGGGTGAAACCTACCTGTTCCCCACCCCATCCCTTCACTGTTTTTGTAGGACCCACAAACTAAGAATGGTCTTTTAAATTATTGGATAAAAATTTTAAAAGAACAACATTTCATAACATGTGAAAGTCACATATAATTCAAATTTGGGAGTCCATAAATAAAATTTTATTGGAACACAGTCCACTCGTTCATCTATATATTGTCTATGGCTGCTTTGGTGCTACAGTGGGGTTGAGGAATTCCAACAGGGACCACCGCATGGCCCTCTGTAGTGGTGGAACAATATCTCCCAAAAATCCATGTCCACCTAGAACCTCAGAATATGACCTTATTTGGAATCAGGGTCTTTGTAGATGAAATTAAGTTAGGATGAGGTCATACTGAGATAGGGCAGGCCCTAAATCCAATGGCTGGTGTCCTTATAAAAAGAGGAGAGGACAGAAGAAGGGAAGAATTCATGTGGAGACAGAGGCTGAGATTGGAATGAGGCATTTCCTAGCCCAGGAATACCAAGGATTCCCAGCAACCACCAGAAGCTTGAAAAAGGCACGGAATGGTTTCCCTGTCGGAGCCTCCTTACTCTGTAAGAGAGTAAATATCTATTGTTTTGAACCAGCAAAAGAAATAAATTTTAGTTGTTTTGTGGTATTTTATTAAGGCAGCTTAGGAAACTAATATATCTGCCAAATCTAAAATATCTGATCCTTTTCATAAAAATGTTGCTGACTCTTGATATGGAGAATTGTGCCAGAATTGTGGAGAATCTGGAAAAAAAAAAAAAAAAAACCCCTCAGCACAGGATGAAGTTACCCCAGGCTAACTTAACCAGGGCTATAGTGGGTCTAGAAAGGGAATAAAAGCATTTAAAAAAAAAAAAATTGGGGTGCCTAGGTGGCTCAGTGGGTTAAGCCTCTGCCTTCAGCTCAGGTCATGGTCTCAGGGACCTGGGATCTGGCCCCGTGTCGGGCTCTCTGCTCAGCGGGAAACCTGCTTCCCCCTCTCTCTCTGCCTGCCTCTCTGCCTACTTGTGATCTCTCTCTCTCTCTCTCTCTCTCTCTCTGTCAAATGAATGGATTAAAAAAAAAAAATCACATCACAGTTAAAGGACAGGGCAGTTCTTACCACATATACCCATTCTTAACTTACAGTTTTTCTTAATTTCACAGAAGAATTCTATTTATTTATTTTAGTTGATGATCAGACACTGTCAGGGCACACTGCATGAGCTTCAGTAATAGCACTTCCACTTTAAAATCCGTGAGTACCTCACCACTCTATTTTCCGTGCATGTAACAGGAATTCAGTGTTTTAGTATGTGAGGCCAGTGATCAAGAGCAGGGGTGGGAGAGGTTAGCTGACTCTGTCTAAAGAGTGATCTCCAAAACTAACTATATCTGAATCTGGCTCAGTAAGAATGCTACCCCATTCCAGTTTCTAGGAAGTATTGTTGCCATCACTACAGAGTCTAAAAGCAGTACTTTAAAATCCTTAAACTCAGAGGCACCCAAGAAGTCTATGTTGATTGATTAATGAATATCCATTTCTATTTATCAGTACTATTTTAAAAAGACTCAAGTTTTTAGTAACTTCTATCATATTTGATTACAAGAATCTCCACTGCTGCTGTTTTACTGGGTATAAAAACACAGTATGAGGGGAACAAAATGCTTCTTTCTCAATAATCATTTAATTCTTATGTAACCTGAATTTATCTTGCTCAAGACTTGATTGGTGCTCTCTTGGCTTAATTATTCAGATGAAAGATGAAATATACCTAGTGAGAGGAAGATGAAACTTCACATGTAATTATAACACAAAAATACCCATGATGCTGGCTAAGGGAGCATTGGGAACTCTGTGCCCAGGATACCAAGCAATTCAAAAAGAAACTCACATTGCAGTTACAAACCAAAGTGTAATTTGCCTGGCATGACAAAGAACTTCAAAGACTTTGCTGATTCTTACCCCAACCACCATGATTTTCCAAGTGGAGCTGAAGGTTCAAATTTGGTTTGATGAGCCCCTTGCTTCTTGGCTAAGAAAAAAACAAAATTGCCAACCAGTCAAGTTACATGACGCAAAGCTCCCTTTCAAATGTTCTTCAGGAGAGAAGATACGAGTCAGCTAAAGAAGCACCAATTCCCCAGTGAAAAGCTAGTGAAAAGCTGGTACCCTGAGAACCTGGGATGACTACTTCCAGCTCCTGTCTGGGCAGCAGATCCCAACTACTCTCATTCCGGGGGTAGCTGCCACGTGCGAGAGCGGAGGCTTACCTGACTGAGCTTAAGGGCTCTGTGTGCGCAGCCCTGGGAACAAGGGACAAAGAGAAGAGATACCGAAGGAGAGATATTGAGAGTAGAGATATGGAAGCCTACATATAATGCTTGTAGATATTTTCACTTTTAAAATGAAAACATTCCACTTTTTTAAATAATACATTTTCTGTCAAGAGGAACTGGATGGAGGACAGCAGAAGAAAGAACAGGAGTCATAGTTCATGTCCCGGATCACCTTCGGCACCATGTCTTCCCATTTCAGCAGAGAAGAGCCGCAGACACCAACAGTAGGAGCCAAAAAATACTCTGTGAGACTCCTGCAAATGGTGACGAGGAGCTTTCATTAAAACACTAGACTTTGCCAAGTCCCATCATTTACTCATGGGAGACTCCACCTGGCTTCTGAACACCAACAGGTGTCACGGAGGGGTTCACACCTGACTCACACCTGAGGTAGGAAGCAGCCCTGAAAATAAGGATGTCAAAATCCTCATCCTCACGTCCTGCTTCAACAAGACAGGTGGACTTTCTCAAGCGTTTGATGACAATCTCCACAAGTACTGGAAATGCAGATGCCTCCTGAGTCAAGACAAACCATATCTTCTTTACTTGATTCTGTGATCTTTACCTCTTCAGCTGGCCTCTGTTCCGCGCAACCCGCCTCCCCTCACCTTTGATCCATTCAGTCAGTGCCTTTCCTACCTTATTTGGGTTTAGAGCAAGCATGTGTTTTTAATCATCTACTAAATCTTTTTTTGACTGCATTAGCATTTTTTGGATTAACATTTAAATGAGCTGACTACACCATGCATCTCATTTTTTTTAATTTTTACATTTGCTCTGATCTAACTGGCATCACGAACATCGTACCTGAGGCACTGTGTTTAAGTGAGAAAAATGACAGAGGTAGCTAAATCTTTCAGAATTTTTCTGCAATGTGGAATTAGCATACATACCTACTTACTTAAAAAAAAAAATGTCTAGAGACCTTTGCATAATCAAGGGGCACAATGTATCAGGCATTCCTCCTGACTACCCACCTGTAGAAATTGTTAGGATACATCGCTAAGCCAGGGTCAATCCATTACTTGCCCTTACTTTAGGTTTTGGTAAATAATGCTGATATTGTATTTATGTATTGAAATTTGCAATTTGTCCTAACATCAAAGAACTTGATGAGTCAGTGTCCTGAGAACTGCTAGAACTCCCCTCACTTTGTTGCGTGTGGACAGCGACCTAACAACTCTGCTTTGCAACCACAGTAAGTAAAAGACAAAGGCTAAGCTTAATTGTAATTATAATGGCTTTCAATTTTGTGGATGGAATGACATTTTATAACTTTATTTTGTAGATGAAGTTTCAAATTAATATTTAAGTTTTTCTGAGATTTCACTTACGCGAATCCTTTAAAGAAATAGCAGGTTAAAAATAAGTCTCCAAACACTCTATCAGCATACATATCACTCATTTTGAACATGAATCAAATGTGAGAAATTTTAACCATAGAAGAGTCTATTCTTCCAATGGCCTGTGATTCAGGGATTTGTGGAATTATTATGTGATACTTCTTTCACTCAGATTCATTATTCAACATGAAGCTAACCTCAGAAAGAGAGACAGCGGCAAGAATTGGACTGCAGGAAAAAGCTGATTTGTTGCGTAAGTAGAGAGTCAGAAGAAGATGTGGTTTCTTTTTTTTTTTTTTTTTTTTTTAAGATTTTATTTATTTATTTGACAGAGAGAAATCACAAGTAGGCAGAGAGGCAGGCAGAGAGAGAGAGAGGAGGAAGCAGGCTCTCTGCTGAGCAGAGAGCCCGATGCGGGACTCGATCCCAGGACCCTGAGATCATGACCTGAGCCGAAGGCAGCGGCTTAACCCACTGAGCCACCCAGGCGCCCGAAGATGTGGTTTCTAATCTTCATTCTGATATTAACCAGTTAAACGTAGGCATATCACCCACTATTTTGGGGACCTGCTCTTACTTGCAGCACATATGTAGTAACCCATTTAAAAACAACAGGGGATATAATGTATAGCATGCTGGCTATAGTTAATAATACATTAAGAGACTAAATCTTAAACGACTTCATCACATACAAAAAATGTCATTAACTATGTATGGTGATAGATGGGAACAGGATTTATGCTGGTGATCATTTCATAGTGTATACTAGACTTATTATGGTAATCATTTTGTAGTGTATACAAATATTGAATCATCATGTTTATATGTCAATGGTAACTCAGTATAAAATAAATAAATAAGACAATAGGAGAGAGATGAAACAATAGGTTATCAAGGAATAACTTACACAACATATAATGAACATGGCTTTATATCTATACCTCAGAATATAAGAGACCTGAAAACAGAGACATCTGATGTTCCTAAAGGGTAAACTCAACACTATGAAGATGTTAATTTTATACAAATTGATTTTTAATTCAGCATGATCCCATCAAATACTCAGAGAGAAAATGTTTCTGGAATTAAAAGGTTGACCCTGGGGTGCCTGGGTGACGCAGGTCTTGATCCCAGGGTGCTGGGATTGAGCCCCGCCTCGGACTCCCTGCTTAGCAGGGAACGTGCCTCTCCCTCTTCCTCTACCTGCTGCTCTGCATACTTGTGTTCTTGCTCTCTCTGTCAAAATAAAATTTTTAAAAATATAAATAAAAAAGTTTGACCCTAAATTTCACGTGGAAGAATAAATAACTAAGAAAATTTCCTTTTTAAAACAAAGAATAAGAAAAGATAACTTTCCCTACCAGATAATCAAAATATATTACAAAGTTACCCCAAGTAAACAAAGATCTATCGGTGTATAAATAGGAAGATAGTTTAGTCGAACAGAAGAACCAATCCAGTGACAGACCCATGGTTTTAGGAGAACATTAGTATACACCAAAGAGAGCATTCCAAATTAATTGTGGTAGAAGAGGAGAAAAAAATCAAGTGGGAGCCCTACCTCACATTACATTTCAAAATAAGTTCCAACTGAATGAATCATCATAACATTTAAAAAATTATAATAAAAATGAGGAAAATATAATGAACTTTTAAGGCAGCAAAGTCATTCTTAAATAAGACAGAAAACCCCGAAGCCATAGGGAAACAACTGACAGAAACTAAACTTTTCTGCTCAGCAAAAGAGCACATAAACAAAGTTAAAGGAAGTGACAGACTGGAAGAAAGTCTTTGCAACATGGAACAGAAAGGGGGAATTGGGGCACCTGGGTGGCTCAGGTGTTAGGCGTCTGCCTTCAGCTCAGGTCATGATCCCAGGGTCCAGAGCTAGAGCCCAGCACTGAGTTCCCCATCAGGCTCCCTGCTCAGTGGGAAACCTGCTTCTCACTCTCCCACTGCCCTTGCTTATGGTCCCTCTTTCCCTGTCCCTCCCTCTCTCTCTCTCTCTCTCTCTGTCAAATAAATAAATAAATAAATAAATCTTGAAAGAAGAAAGGGGGAATTACTTTAACATTAAAGACTAAAAATCTCCTTCAAATCAACAATAGAAGGACAAACAGTGCCATATAAGTAGGTAAATGCGGTAAATGAGTAAAAATGAGCAAAAGAAAAAAGTAATCAAAATGTAAAAAAATACTGACCCTGCTAGCGATTTTTCATCAGATTACACGAAACTGAACAACTGATATTATGCAGTTTTGACAAGGAAATGGCAAAACAGGCATTTCATCGCTGTTCATTGGACTATAAACAACCACATTTTGTAGATCAGTTCAGCAACACCCATCAATATGTTACGGCTTCTGATGAGTAATCATAATCTTTGATCAAGCAATATTACTCTGACAATCTGGCAAAAATATCTACACATCTGGATAAATGATATGAATATTAATGATGTAGGAGCAAAAAAATTTTAAAACAACCTAAATAGTCATCCATGGGGGAATGAGTAAATAAATTTTAGCAGTTCTATATGAACTCTGAAACAGGACGTGGCAGTTAACAAGAATGAGGTTTTTCTGTTATGTACTCGAGGGGGAATCTTCAAGATACGAAGCTTTAAAAAGAAGCTACAAAATAGAATACGTGGACCTTACTGAATAATTTCATTCACTGCATTTGTAAAACCCATGTACATATCTGTGTGTGAGCATGAAAACAAACAGAAAAAACGTCCAGAAAGATATATCGTGACCTGTTAATAGAGGGTAGAGGAATAATGAAAGGGAATATTTTTCAGTTTTACTATATTCTTTTGTCATTTTTTTTTTAAATTGTAACAAGTATGTATCTTGTTTCTCATTAAAAAACTTTTTTTTTTAAAGATTTTTAAAATTTGGGCGCCTGGATGGCTCAGTGGGTTAAGCCGCTACCTTCGGCTCAGGTCATGATCTCAGGGTCCTGGGATCGAGTCCCGCATCGGGCTCTCTGCTCAGCAGGGAGCCTGCTTCCCTCTCTCTCTCTCTGCCTGCCTCTCCGACTACTTGTGATTTCTCTCTGTCAAATAAATAAATAAAATAAAATAAAATAAAAAAGATTTTTAAAATTTATTTGTTTCTCAGAGAGGGAGAAAGAGCAAGCAAGGACAAGCAGCAGGCAGAGGGAGAAGCGGGCTTCCCGCTGAGCCAGGAGTTCACGGTGAGACTCCATCCCAGAACCCTGGGATCACGACCTGAGCCAAAGACAGCCCTTTAATCGACTGAGCCACCATGGCTTCCCTCTCATTAAAAACTTTAATGGATAAAATAGGCATTACCACTATGTAGTATTTTTACTAACATAGCTCCCACCTTACCCAGAACTCCTTGGTCATATAACAAGCCAGCAGTTACAACGCCTCTAGTCTAGTGTTTTCTTTTGTTACATGTTCATTGCTTTTCCTTATTCTTCACTTTTATGTAGATACCTTTAGTTTTTTGGTTTTTTTTTTTTTTTTAAGATTTCATTTATTTATTTGACAGAGAGATCACAAGTCGGCAGAAAGGCAGGCAGAGAGAGAGGAGGAAGACGGCTCCCTGTTGAGCAGAGAGCCCGAGCCCGATGCGGGGCTCGATCCGGAGATCCTGGGATCATGACCTGAGCCGAAGGCAGAGGCTTAACCCACTGAGCCACCCAGGCACCCTGATACCTTTAGTTTTTATAGGTTTAAGCTAATGCAGAAGCACTGAAAAGTGGTACAAGAGAATCTTTCTGGATCCATTCTAAATACACACAAAGCCACACTAAATACACACAAAACTGTCTTTTGATAAAGTCTAAAAGTCCCTATTTCTTCCTAGAGGAAACAAGCACTCCCAGCTGCCATTGCCAAATGACACTGTCCTAGTAGCTGTGCCCTGGGCCGGACACCAAGCTCGAATCACGTGATAATGATACCTCTGCAATAGTGAGAATGTGATTTGAAAGTGATGTCTTCCCTTCTATGACATTCCAAGGTTCTTGCTCTCTAAGGGAACGGGCATGTTTAAACACAGTTACCAAGCCTTTGAGACCACTTTTTGCTACTTTTTGCAGTGTGATCTAGGGAAAAACTGCTTCACTTTTCCAGGCCTTGCAATCTGTCCCATCACTGGAATGATAATACTGCCGGGATGCCTGGGTGGCTCTGTTGGTTCAGCATTTGCCTTTGGCTCAGGTCTTGATCCCAAGGTCTTGGGATTGAATCTGGCTTCAGGCTCCTTGGCTCCTTGCTCAGCAAGCCTGCCACTCTCCCTGCTTATGTGCACTCTCCCTGACAAATAAATAAAATCTTTAAAACAAACAAAAAAATGAAATGATACCCATGTAAACCTCACAGAGCTTGGACCCAAAATTAGTGTATTTGATTCCACTAGACACAGTCCTGACTCCTGAGGTAATCGCATATTTCATGTTTTATAATGATGACAATAATAATAACTATGAGGATTACAACTGGTATAAATTATCTTTTTAATATTTTTTCAAAATTAAAGAAGAAAGCAAAACCTGTAAAAATAAAATTTGCACACGGATAACAAAATGTTGCCCAAAGAAACCCAGGGTACAAATAAATTAATAGACTGCTATTAACAAAGTTTTTAATTAGCACCCAGGAAAAAAAGAGAGAGAGAATCTGAAGAAAGCTCATTACTCTTTCTGGACTCTCTATGAAAAAGGTGGGATTTTTTAAAAGTCCAAATTTTTCTAATTGTCTTTATCCTGACTCTCTTTGCTGGCTTTCCCAGCGAAGGCCCAGCGGAAATGTCGACGGAGACAAGACAAACACATACTTATATTAAACAACTCTGGTTTGTAGGATATTTAAAGAAAAGCGTAGATTAAGAAAAGATGGAAGAAAAGCAAAATGTGGGGATATAGCATTTGCTTAATCATGTAGAAGTCTAAACGTTAATTAAAATTGACATTAATTAAGAAATATAATCCCATTTGCTTCATGAGAGCCGTTGGCTTGCTGGAAGAAAAACACAACTCCTCACATGGAATCACCCATTCTGTTACAGGCCTTCTAGAAGTCTCTGGTCAGCTTCTCTCAGAATTGCTTCAGGAATTCTGCCCAAGGAATGGATTCACTGAAAATCCTTACTTTACAAATAAGTATTTAAGAACCAGTTCTGCTGATAGATGTTTTGTTTGTTTCTTTGACTTCCAAATATATTCAGAGGTTTTCACTAAATCTCTCTTATTCCAAGATGAAAAGGAAAAGCCCCACATTTATTGAGAGTTTACTAAGTGCCGCCCCAGGCTATTCCCATGAGTTAAATCAGAACACTCTACTTATCTCCTGCCTATTTTCATTCAAATCCCAACAGAAAACATCTTATACAACACACCTTAAGCAACAATAATACGTTCCCTTTTTTTAAAAAACAAGATTTATATATTTATTTGATAAAGAGAGAAAGAGAACAAGCCAGGGGTGGGCGCGCAGGGAGTTAAGCAAACTACCCACTAAATGCAGAGCCCCTTGAGGGGCTCCATCCCAGGACCCTGAGATCAGACCTGGGCCAAAGTCAGAAGCTTAACCAACAGAGCCACCCAGGCCCCCCAATAATACATTATCTTAACAACTCTTTAGAAATGAATTTTTATCCACGTCTCACAAAGGAGAAAACTCAGGCTTAGGAAACCTAAATCAGCGTGTAAGATCACAACATAGCTGCCACCTGTCTGAACCTGAAATTGAACTCCTGTCCTGAAATACCGCAATCCCACCACCCACAGCTGTCTCCCCCTGGGAGTGGTAAATTCTCTGAAGACAAGTATTAATTTTAGAAACACCCAAAAGCACTGTAAATAAACCTGTATTTTGAAAGTTAATTGAATACTGAAATGCTTAATGTACCTAGAAGGCATTAGTATTTTTTTTTTAAGATTTTATTTATTTATTTGACAGAGAGAGATCACAAGTAGGCAGAGAGGCAGGCAGAGAGAGGAGGAAGCAAGCTCCCTGCTGAGCAGAAAGCCCGATGCGGGACTAGATCCCAGGACCCTGAGATCATGACCTGAGCCGAAGGCAGCGGCTTAACCCGCTGAGCCACCCAGGCACCCGACATTAGTATTATTAAAGTGAGTGATCAAAGTGGGTGATACAGTTTATAGTAATAAAAATCATCACCATAAAGTCCAATTATAAAGTATGGAGACAGAGTTTCTCATGTGACTAGTGAAGTCCATCCCAAAGAGAAATGTTTCCCTAACTGATTTGAAGATTGGTATTGGT
This sequence comes from Mustela lutreola, assembly GCF_030435805.1. Classification (NCBI taxonomy): domain Eukaryota; kingdom Metazoa; phylum Chordata; class Mammalia; order Carnivora; family Mustelidae; genus Mustela; species Mustela lutreola. The sequence goes on along the minus strand of NC_081295.1, from coordinate 18,808,436 downwards.
CTGCTGGCTATTCTGATTAAGTAATCATTTCAAAGGATAATTGCTTGTTCCTGAGGGCTGATACAATGACAACAGAAACCAATATTCTCCACTTCATATTGTATTGTTTATGCATAGCCACACACTCTAATAATTATATTGGAATATATAATATACATAATAAATGAATAATTAATAGTATATGGAGAGATATAGTAGATATACTATTCAAAATGTTATATATATTTATATTATATATTATGCACACACACACACACACACACATATATTAATGACCATACAATGACAAAAACTATCTTTTAATACGCTTCATGAAATAGTTCTGAGATTCATGAAGGGCTTAATACTAAGTTCTTAAATAGGAATTAAGTGAAAAAATACGGAAAAAACAATATAAGTAGATGTTTGCCTATATCGTGTCAATTTTTTACTGTTTTCCCCCACAAAACTGAATGAATCTTTTGATCGTATCGGTAAAAAGAAGATAAAGTGAAAATCAAATTCTTTTCAAAAAGTACTGATGATGTCTAAAATATAACAATTATTTGCTTATTATGGGATATTCTCAAAACATCACAGTTATAATAATACAGATATTGTAAATTCAAAGTTGCAGATCTGTTTGCTTCTGATGAAAAGAATACAAAACAAATGTAGGGAAAATCACTACCTGTTTTAGTCAATTAACAGGCACTATATAGTTTAAACTCATTCGAAATACTTAGGACAGTACAGTGAAAAAATAAAAAAAATGACCCAGCCAGGAAAAGTGTTAGTGTGAGAAAATGAAACGTTAAAAGAGTATTTTGATCAAGAAGGAAAAACTTGGGGCGCCTGGGTGGCTCAGTGGGTTCAGGCCTCTGTCTTCAGCTCGGATCATGATCCCAAGGTGTTGGGATCCAGCCCCGCATCAGGCTCTCTGCTCAGCATGGAGCCTGCTTCCTCCTCTCTCTCTGCTTCTCTCTCTCTGCCTACTTGTGATCTCTGTTTGTCAAATAAATAAATAAAATATTAAAAAAAAAAAAAAAAGAAGGAAAAACTTGTCTTATCTACAATCGGGAGGAAGTGTCTATTACTTACTAAATGCTATTTTTTCTTCTCTGCCTCTTATGGGAACATTTTGCCCCTACCGGTGCAATTATTGCTGTTGAGTCAAACACATGTGTTGAGTCAAACACATAAGACTGGAAAAGGACATAAAAAGTTCAAAGTCCGTGCTCTCTCCTCAGCAGAAAGGGAAATCAGCCAACATCTTCCTTGAAACCTTCTCCTTTTCAGCCCCTAAGAAAAGAAGCTGGTGGAAAACTGGCTTCCTCAATTGTCTTAAATTATGAAAAATCTCGAAGTTCTTCACTCTTCTCTCTATAAACTATACTTAATGGGGCTATGCTCAAAACTTGTAATTACTGGTTCTTTACCAGGAGGCAGATAACACAATTTTAAGGAGGCGTTTAATATATTGCCACTCAGTAACCCAAACTAACCTTCTGCTTAGAGATTACAGAGACAGATTATAAAGAATCTTGGAAGTCGGGCATGGGGGGATTAGATCCCAGGCAACTGAAAGTCGGTCTTTGATCAGGGGAGTTCCAGGGGAGATGTCTATGGCAGAGAATGCTCTGGAGCAGGGACAGATTACCTGATTCAGACAGAAAACATCAAGAACCTTGATTTCAGTTTGGCACTGAGAAGGGGGAAAATACCAGAGATGTTTGAAAGAAAAAAAAAATCAGCATGATTTGACAAGGATGATCCATGGGGTGTTCGGGGCGGTAGTAAATCATGCAGTGAGAACTCTAGTCCTCTCCTTGCTACTGGATTATTTTTGTATTTTGCAAAGTCAAATCAATGGGAATTTGAGAGGGAGAAAAGGCAACATAAGGGATCACGCGTCCAAGAAAGAGAGATGGTGAAGGTCAAAGAGGTTTGTAGGCAGACCAGACATGCAAAAGCTCAAAGCTTTTGGTTTGTCCGGGGAGTTTTTTTGTTTTAGTTTTTATTTCTAATTGATTGTAGAGTGGTTAGCCATACCGAACTCTAACAAGGCCTTCTATTTATTTGGTTCTGTTCTTCGTCTGGAAAAAGAAGGAGAGGAAAGTCCAAAACATTTCCGGGAAACCTACTAAAATTCTTTCAGAAGGTGATGCTAACTTGGATGGGAAAATGATAACCTCAGTTTAAGGCAGTGCTTAGAAATATACACACAGCAATGCCCCAATCCGTGAGCAGCAGAAGATACAGATCTGGGCTTTGGGCTGGCAGTCAGGACAAGAAATGCTGATCGTAGTGTCGTTGGCATAGAAGCAGTATTCGAAGTAATGAGAATGAAACTCAAAATCGATTAGAAATGTGCCGTGACTATCTTCTTATTGAGTATCAGAATGGCATAAAAGTGGAGGACATGCTACACCAGGGCCGAGACAGGACAGGGCAGTGAGAATGTCTGCCTGGACCCGCCAACTGCAAGATACTGACTGCTCTGGGCAGCTACATTTGGAACTTCAAGCAAATTACTTAACTCTCTTATAATTAGAGATTAATTTAATTGATATTTGAATTTACTGTAGCTATTAAATGAAAAAAATACATGCAATACTGCTTTAAATTTAAAAACCAACAAGTGTTCATACCTACCACCAAAATGTAAACCCAATTCCAACTGTAGCCTTAGTGGAAGAATGCCCCTTGTCATCACCCCTACAGGTACAGCTGAGATCCTCTTCCTTCCCAGGCATCCTTACCGTCTTACAGTGGCACTGCGAAGGTCTGCACCTCCCCATCCCTAACTGCACCGTCTGGCCACGTCTCACATCTGGACTTTCTTCCCAAGTGTAACTTCCTCCCTATAGTTCCACACTCTTTGACCTACATTCCAAGTGACTTCACTTCACCCGAGACAGCGCTCACACTTTTGTCCCCAGGGAAGGTAGAGGTTAAGTTCTGGGTGCAACCTAACCACCTTTTTATCTTTTCTTTTCTTTTTTTAAGATTTTTATTTATTTATTTAACAGACAGAGATCACAAGTAGGCAGAGAGAGAGGAGGAAGCAGGCTCCCCGCTGAGCAGAGAGCCCACGACCCTGGGATCATGACCTGAGCTGAAGGCAGAGGCTTTAACCCACTGAGCCACCCAGGTGCCCCCTAACCACTTTTTTATTCAATTACACAAAATCTAATTTGCAGTGACTTTTGTGGATAAAGTTACTGAACATGTATCCAGACTCAAGAATCTGGCTGGTCAGATTCTATGCACAAGCTTGTGTGTGTGTGTGTGTGTCTTTAAATGTTTACTTCTCATTTTATAGATGTGGCCTTAGATACTTCTCTCACAATACATAAACACACTTTCATATCCTTCGGTTAATTTTTAGTGTCTCTTGGGCATTTTCATAGCCTCCAAGAGAACTGGAAACATCCCATAAAATTCTTCTTCTCTCTAAGGCAGCATGGTAGCTAGGGAAACAGGGCCACAGGCTTTGGAACTACCATCAGTGAGATCCAGAACCCAGCCCAGACCACTACTGAGCAGCAGAACTTAAGCCCGTTACACAATGCCTGGAGGGCTTGGTTTGGGAATACAAGGGAAGCAATGGTTTCTACCTGTGGGGCATAAAAGGCAAAGCACTATCACCTAGTGCCTGGTATAAAGTAGACACTTAATAACTATCTGTTGAGCAAAGGAATATCAGTGTCCTTCTCAGCCCATTAGAAAGTCAGCCCAACAGCACTGAATGCACTAGAAGATCCCTCAAACCCGGGCAGGCCTAACTGAGGTCTGGTCTAGCAGTAACTTCATAAAAATGTGTCAATTTATCGACAACAACAAGTGACTTCTAAAGGTTAACATATTCTTTTTTTTTTTAAACTACGTGATCCTTTGGAATAAAAACACATGTTTGATATAACTTTAACTTTAATTTCAAGAAACACAGTTCAAGTATCTCATTCTAGCCAGGAATTTAATCTAGTATTTATATCAGAAAGTATGTATGACTTCCAAATAATAATGAAAATTATCCTTTGTATGGTTCCTATGTTATCACCCCCAAATGTCAACTTTTTTCTGTATAAATTTTGTATTCTCACTTATGCTCAGCCAGTGAATTAGGTAATTCTGTAAGACTAGGAACCTGGTCCTTTTAATGTAAACTGGAATTGCTCAAGTTTATTTACTCGCGTGTTACCTCTGGGAAAAAAGATGGAGGGAGAATTATCTCCCTTCCCCAGCTCAGTTCTTTTAAGAGCTGATATGGAAAGTTTTCAGCCTGTCCCTGGAGGGCAAATAGTACAAAGCCTAGGAAATGCTACTGTAGAAAAGCTTAGATTAAGAATTCCTGAAGAGGGGCGTCTGGGTGGCTCAGTGGGTTAAGCCACTGCCTTCGGCTCAGGTCATGACTCAGGGTCCTGGGATCGAGTCCAGCATCTGCTCAGCGGGGAGCCTGCTTCCCTCTCTCTCTCTCTGCCTGCTTCTCTGTCTACTTGTGATCTCTGTCAGTCAAATAAATAAAATCTTAAAAAAAAAAAAAAAGAATTCCTGAAGAAAACTTTTTCTTTACAATTTATTTTTTTTCCTGCTTTTTGTTTACCCTTCTTAATCTAGAATGTATACCACCCCTTGATAACCCTTTCAAATATAAAAACTTTTGCTAATTCAATTGATAAACCTGAAGAGCAGTGACTAAAAATCGACTCATGCTTATAGTGGTTTTGTAGCAATCACCTATACATCTGGAGGGCATCCAAAATTCCAGAAACTTCTTTCCTATTGTACAGGTGTTAGTCCTTGAGATTCCCAAACAGATAAACAGTGACTCTGATGTTTCCTAACTATGAAAGAATCTTTCCATTTGAATGCCATTGCATAGTTAATAAGGAATACTAAAGTGAAGTCTAAAGTTAAAGAAAATTTCAGTATATGGTACCAATTAAAAAATTAATAAAGCTCCTCCTATATTCAAAATATGAGATCCCATTGCTTTGTCACAATCACTGGAGACCTTATTAGATTCCTAAAATCAGACAGCCCTCAACGGACAAGCTAACACACCAGTTGTATTTCACTCTTCAAACTTTGCTGAGCACCAATTTCCAAGTATCCAGTTTAAAATGGGGATAATGGCATGAGTCCATGGGGTTTGCAGTAAGAGTGAAACACAGGCCTAGCACAGGCTCACGCAGTGCAGTGCCAGGCACGTGGTAAGTTCTCTTGCCTTTCTCATTATGCTTATACATATCTGTAATGAAAGCATACAGGCTAACTAAAAGGGAGCGTTATGAGAGCAGAGCCATTTCAACCTATACTTTTTGTGCAGATATTGACTGCATAGGTGCAACACAACTTAGATAAAGGTTGAGAAAGTGAATGGCTCTTAATTTTAAGAATTGTAATGGATACTACTATTCAGTTAAAATTTCATATGAGAGATTAGCATTGGTATACTGATTAAATATCCGTGGGATTTATTAACCTCAGATGGGTGCTCAAGATTGTTCTGAAGTCTTACTCTACCCCCAAATCTCAATCCTATGTTTCCCAATCCTTATTCCATAACTTCTGTTATGCAATGAAACTTCCACGCTCCCTGGCTCTTAGTCTATGATTTCAAGAACAAACAGAAACCTGGGGTCCCGGTGGCTCAGTGGGTTAAGCCTCGGCCTTCAGATTGGGTCATGATCTCAGGGTCCTGGGATCGAGCCCCACATCAGGCTCTCTGTTCAGCGGGAAGCCTGCTTCCCCCTCTCTCTCTGCCTGCCTCTCTGCCTACTTGCCTATCTCTCTCTGTCAAATAAATAAGTAAAATCTTAAAAAAAAAAAAAAAAAAAAAAAAAAAAGAAAAAAGAACAAACAGAAACCATCAGAAGGGAATGCTCTCATTCTCTCTCTAGTGGATCTGTAGCCGTGCTTTGTAGGAAAGCAACAGGGTCTCTCCAAAGCCAATTTCTCAGCATGAGCCCTCTATGTTCATCCCCTCCTAGAGTCTTAGGGACCTCATCCTGTTCATTACTCCTTTTCTTGCTTATATCTATGGCATTTCCTTTCTACTGGATAAATTTCCAGGGCAGAGCAACTCTGCTCTAATATCTTTCATTCAAGACAACACAACCCAAAACAAAAAAGTATTATTTCATCCTTTTCTAGTTACAACCTATGTTTTCACACACTTTTACCCAGTCAAGCTTCATAGAGAAAGGGCCATTTATGCTGCCATCTTCTTCTTTACTCCTCAATACTAACTCTGGATTCCACTGTCAACATACTGTAAAAATGGCTCTCGAGTCTGTAACTAGTCATTTTCATATTCTGTATACAGAATGCTGTTCTAAAACCAGCGAAATACAACGGCAACTTTTCAGTCTTCCTTTTATTTGACCTCTCAACAGCATTTTACAAAACTAACCACTTCTCTTTGAAACAGATCTCCAAATCACATACCCACCCCCTTCTCCCCAACCCCCTCCCCCCGGCAACCCTCAGTTTGTTTTGTGAGATTAAGAGTCACTGTAAACCTGGTGATTCACAGACCTGGGGATAAAAATATATGTATATAAAAAATATATGTTTATAAAAAATAAAAAATTAAAAAAAAAAAAATATTTAAAGAAACAGATCTCCACTGATTTTCTTGACACCACATTTTCCTAGCTTTCTGTCTACTCCTTGGGGGTTCCTTCTCAGTCTTCTTTGCCACCCAGACTGCTTTTCTACCCAATCTCCTTTTTTTATTCATTTTAAAATTTGTATTATTTTATGTTATTTTATTCTATTTCTTCAGCTCTTTTGAGGTGGAATTTACAAATCTCTACCTAGCCTTGCAAAGCAGAAGACACGGAGGGTATGACTCTGCATTCTTTTGACTTTCGCATGTTCTTGGCTTCAGAAAAAATGTATATATGGAATGGTCACAAATCTATATATATTTATTTTTCAAACCAGTCTTTGAGCTCCAGACTCTTATAACAGCACATTTAACTTTTCCACTAGGATGTTTTATAGGTTTGTCAAAACGCGTCCCAACGAATCTCTCCAGCTTCCTCCCTTCCCTCCTCAGGCACATTGCTATTTCCTCCACCTGAACATAACCCTCAACCTCTGTACTTGACTAATGCCTATTTTCTCTTAGGTTTCTACTTAAATGTCACTGCTTAAAATGGCCTCCTTCGGGGTGCCTGGGTGGCTCAGTTGGTTGAGCAACTGCCTTTGGCTCAGGTCATGATCCTGGAGTCCTGGGATCCAGTCCCACATCGTGCTCCCTGCTCAGCAGGGAGTCTGCTCTTCCTCTGACCTCTCCACTCTCACACTCTCTCTCTCAAATAAATAAATAAAAATTTAAAAAAAGGGGGGGGCCTTCTTTAACCCTCCTAACTTAATTAGACTATCTTCTAGCACCCGGCAATTTCCTTCAAAGCACACGTGACCACTTCTAATTACGGGTCCATTTGTGCTTTGTGTTCAATTCTGCCATCTCCCTGACTTTGCTCCAGTTCCCTCCTCCTCACACTTACATGCTTCTAACATTCCATGCAATTTGCTTATTTATACTTACTAATTTTTTGTTTTTCTCTCCACTCTAGAATGTAAATTCCATAAAGATTTCTTGTCTCTTTTGTTCGCTGATATGTTCCGAATGCCCAGCACATGATAGGAACTCAATAAATATCTGTTTGAATGTATGAGGACCTATGTCTGTTTTATTGTACCCTATATCCCAAACTAATCAATTTCTGTGGAATTAAAGTTCCGGTAATATAAAATCTAGGATGAAAGATGGAACACAGTGCCATAAACATGGTAGGATGTCATATTCTGTGAATGATGAATGAATGCTAAATTGAATGCTTTCAGATGATAAAGGCATATTTATTTAGGAATCTAGAACAGTGGCCCTCATCTTTTTTCTGGATTTTTGTTTGTTTTAGCACACAGTGCATCTTGCGTTTTGTTCTTTTTTCCACATTCTAAGAAGTTTTAAGAGAGAATATGAAGTGGAAGCTACAGGAGAGGAAAGACTGTGCCCATGTACTTTTGGTATCAGCTGATGTCTAGCCCTCTTCTGGTACTTAACAGGAAAAATACATAAATAAAATCAGGAACAGATGAAGGGGGACCTACCCGGTGGTATGTGCCATCAGGTAAGAGTTAGACAGCACCGGGCGGTAATGGAAGAAGCTAGGACCTTGGAATCATCAAGCGGGTGAGCTCCCTTCAAATCTCTACCATCTGACAAAGTCTGACGACTTTCCTGGGCCTGGTTTTTCATCTGGTGAGAGGATGAAACCAGATGACTCCTAAAATGTAAGTTCCCTGAGGCTAGAAACTGCATCTGTCTGGTTCACTGGTGTGAAAACAAGGCTTACTTAGATCAGCTTGTGTGGCACACACTAGGCCCTCAGGAATTTGTGTAAATCTAAAAATTCCTTCCGGGGCTAAGATTTTAAGGAAAAAATGACTTTGAGGTATTCTACATAAATAGTTCTTTTCCTAGAGATTATCATATGCAGATTACCATCATCTTAGAAACCTCAGTGCATGGTGAAAAGAATACAAATAAAAAATAGGTGCGTTTCCTCTTGGTGAGTTGGGCACAGGCATTGCCTGTTTTACTTCTTCCCTGTGAATTCTTGAGTCCTGAAACAACATTTGCATAAATAATCATATTTATACGTTTAGTCTTTTATTCAAAACCTTTAGCCCTGGGTGCGAGAGCACCAAACTCCTGAGGAACTAGATACTCACGCTGCACAACTTGTACTGGTTCCAGTCTTGGCGGTCCTTCCCTGCCATTAAGTAGTTGCCGGGGCCGAACGGCCTCTTCCCGTATCTCAGCCCCTTCCTTCCTCACCCCATGCTCGGCCTTCACCCATCTCCCCGACTCGCGTCTTTCCCCCGGTTGGTCCCACGCTGGGAGAGGTTGGGAGAAACTGCCCCAGCGCTCAGCGCCCCCGGCAGCCGCAGACCTCTTTCCCCATCAGTTCCTGGGGACCGCGGGCTTTCCCACCTACTCTATAAATGAGCTTTCGTTATCGAAAGGGAATCACGTTTTCTACGGCCAACTAGGGACAGCTCGTGGAGAGCGAATCTTTGCATCTACACTTGTTTTCTAGCCCCGCAGCTGCTGCGGGAATTGATTGGTTCCCTCGTGCCCCCGACGCTTGGGGTCCCCCCGCGCTCCGCCTGGACCCCGCCCCCTCGCGCAGCCATCTGCTTCGCTGTCTCGCTGTCTCTCGCTCCGCAGCATCTCTTTCCCCTCCACCTCTCCCTGCTCCCCCCGCCGGCTCCGCCCCTTTCCCCTCCCCCCGACCCCCCTCCAGTCCAGGGCTCCGAATCTTTCGTGGCCGTTGCCAGGGAGACCGGCCGATACCAGGCAAATAGGCATTCGAGAAAGCAAGGGGTGGGTGTGGGGGGGGGGGGGAAGCTACACGGCAGTCTGGTAACAAAGGAGCGATAAAAGCAGCCCCCAAATGGAGGGCTGGGGACGCGTCCGCGAGAAAATCCGAAAGCGAGCTAGCAATCACCCCAAGTTAAACCCAGGAGGGGGATGCAGAGGAAGGGGCAGGATTCACGTTGGGGGTGGGGGAAATCAACAGCCTTAAATGAGCTTTTGAGAATCGCCGGGATGGTGGTTTTGGATCAGCCCAGCTGGCTTTTCAAGTTGGAACTCCGCTCGTATAAGGGATTCGCGTCCACCTCCGCGGCTGGGGTCTTGGGCCAGGCCCGCGGGCTCCCTTAAGGGTGATAATATGTTTGGCAGGATACACTTCTACGGAAACGTCTCTCCATCAGCTCTGGGGACTATGACTTCGAGATCGAATGATGCATCTGAAGGCAGTGGACAGTGAGGAGACGAAGCTTCGTGTAACGATGTACGGCTTGGTGATTTGCAAAGCAATACTTGAACAAAGAGTTACTGGCTTGAACCAACCATCTTTTTCACTCAAAGTGTGACCCATTTCCCTGCAATAAGCAGAAAATAAAACTGCTTGAGAATTCAGAGCCAACACCAGGAGAAATGAACCGTTCTCTCGACTGCTTCTCACGTCCATAAGCGAAAAGATTATTCATTTCAAGATTACTAAATGTAAACGAGAAAAGGGTCTAATGTGGAACGAGAGAAAACTTTGGGAGTAAAAATGTAGGCGGTAGGAGAATGTTTATTAGGCTGTATCCTTGATTTTTTTTTTTTTTTTTTTTTTTTTTTTTTTTTTTACCGCCTCCTCCCCTTCTTTAAATCAGTGCCTTGCCTTTCACACACAAATAACGTCTGGTACTCCCGTGGCAAGGGGTGAGATGGAGGTACTCTGTGTCCCCCTATGGAAGCTTTTTCTCCAACCCCAGCTAGACTTGGAGCGTTCAGAGGATCTTCTTGCTGTTTCTCAACATGCAGTTTCTCCTTAGAACTGTGGTCGTCAATCCGGTTGTTTAAAATTTCATCGCCGCTGCCTCCCTCCCTTCCAGGAGCACACTCGGTTGCATGCATACTTACACATGTTCGGAAAGAGTCCATCCGATCCTGGCAATAGGCTGGAAAACGATTCATATCTACGCGAATTGCATCCTAACCGTACATATGGATTCGTATACTCAGAGGCTGTGTCTCGTTTCACCATAGAGGAACATTGTCATTTCTTATAGTGATAAAATGCAAACTGTTGTGATTTTTTTGTACGTGGCCCTCGCTTTATATTGTGGGGTGGGGGGAATCACTCATTGGGAATAGTCGGCGGTGGGAGGAATTCGATGAACGTCGCAGGCCAGTATCGAAATATTTTATTTCATGCCAGTGTGGGATAGGGTAGGGACTGTGGCTTAGGCTCCTTGCCGCTTTTGCATTTTCCACATCTGGCCTACAGACCTAATTCTAACTCGAGATGTGGTTTGATGAAATTCGATCTTCGTGGTTTAAATACCTTTCAATTTGGAGCGATTTAACATTTGCAACCGTTAAAAAAACAAACCCTGTGGAGTATCTGTGAAACCATTATGGAACACGGAGAAAGAAAACATGCTGCATACAAATACCAACCATTGTCTTTAACACTCGCATACACACACATACACATAAACACACAGGGAAGATGGGGGAGGGGAGCGAGTGGAGAGAGACAGACACGGATATAGACCGACAAGAGTCAAAGCGAGTCAAGTTAACGCTTTCTCCGCCCCCATCCACAAGTACCCCCCTCCCGCGTTAATTAATTCCAAACAAAGCAAGCCAATCAAGTGATGCATTATTATTTTCCAGCAGAGGAAGGCGAGAGGCATGTATTTTTTAATTGATTTATTTATTTGGAGGACATTAATTCTCGGTCTGAGGCTGATTTTCAAACCATTTGCAAAGCGCGGCTCCATTGTTCGCCGGGCGCGCAGGCTCCGCCCCCTGCTTTGTGTGCGGTGAGCGGATTGGCCGGCGCGCGCGGGGGCCGCGTCAGCGCCCGCGAGCCCATTCATCTGTGCACTTGGGCGTTGGACCCCGCATCTTATTAGCAACCAGGGAGATTTCTCCATTTTCCTCTTGTCTACAGTGCGGCTACAAATCTGGGATTTTTTTATTACTTCTTTTTTTTTTTAAACTACACTTGGGCTCCTTTTTTTGTGCTCGACTTTTCCTCCTTTTTTCCCTCCCTCCTGCGCTGCTGCTTTTTTATCTCTTCGACTTAAATTTTTTATCCGGAGTGTATTTAATCGGTTCTGTTCTGTCCTCTTCACCACCCCCACTCCCCCCTCCCTCCGGTGTGTGTGTGCTGCTGCCGCCGCCGCCGCTGCTGCCGCCGCCGCCGCTGCTGCCGCTCGCCCCGTCGTTACACCAACCGGAGGCTCTTTGTTCCCCCCTTGGATCTGTTGAGTTTCTTTGTTGAAGAAGCCAGTATGGGTGCCCAGTTCTCCAAGACCGCTGCGAAGGGAGAAGCCACCGCGGAGAGGCCCGGGGAGGCGGCCGTGGCCTCGTCGCCTTCCAAAGCGAATGGGCAGGTAAATTCTACCTGTGTTTGTGGTCATCTCGTTGGTGTCTTTCTCCAGTCCCGACGCTTCTCCTCCCCTCCCGGTCGCGCCCTAGGCGCGTTCGGCGGAGAGAGGTGCGTGGCCAGATTCCAGTCTGAAAGTTGAATGGAAGGCGATAGCCTAAATTGTCCATTTCTCATAGGAGGTGGCCGGGGGGGTCTTCTCCTCCACCCCAGAGGAGTGGTTCTCGGAGAATCCTGGCAAATTCTTGTGTAGACGAGAGGCAAGAAGTGATAAATTGTCTAAAATGGCGTGTTTGGAGCTTGGCAGAACGTGACTAGCTAGGTGCTAACCCCCCCCCCCCCCCAGTCAGGTTGCATTTGTGTTTGGTGGGCACAAAGGTGTTTGGGTGGCTCTCGTGTTTGTTGTCGAGACTGGGTCGCTTTCAACATTTCTGAGCTGGTGGGATGGGGGGGGCCAGGATGGGGGAGAACGGGAATGGTGGTGGAGAAAGGCAAGGAGGGGAAGAAAGGCTGTCTTATTGTATGCTGAGGCGGCGTGCCCCGGGTTCTTGGAAAGGTAGCTGGCCGCTGGAGCTGGGCTGAAAGGTTTCGGTATCTTTCCGTGGGGCTTTCCCACTGTTGTAAATCTCTATTCGTCCGCTGTCTGTGCCATTACACACCCATCCGACTTTTACATGGTGTCCCTGGGGTGGGAAGACTCGGTGGGTCCTTGGAGAGAACCTGTCCAGATGGTCAGTAAGAGGCAATTCGTGTATTTCGGTCGGGATTGTTCGTGTGCGTGGCGGCGCCTGGACCACTGCGGGGGGCCGCCCCAGAGCTGCCCGGACCCAGGCAGATGGCCACGGTTGGGTGGGCGCGAGAGGTCGGCCGTGGGTGGCTGCTTCGCAAACACTGGGTACCCACCACGCCTCTTTTCCTAGAGTAGAGGCCGTGTAGCTTCGCCTACTCTAACCTAATGGGGAAGGCGAGCTCTGCCAAGAGACTCTGAACCCGTTAAAAATGCAAAATGAGCCGCCGTGGCGCGCCCTGGCTTCACAGAATCGCTGGCGAAGGTGGGCGTGGAAGCCGAGGCAAGACCTAGGAATTAAAGGGTTTCCCCCA